>NC_074721.1:1997500-2346250 GCF_947242115.1 Biomphalaria glabrata | reverse complement strand
GATGATGTAAAGGCCATCTGTTTATTGGGCCCACGGTAAAGGAGGGTGTCAAGTGGCCAGCACAATGATCAACCACCTTTACTTTTCCCCAACTAATATCATCAGGTACCCATTAGAGCTGGGTGGACTCAGGGGCTACCAAAGATCCCAAATTTAAAAATCCCAGTCTTCACCAGGATTCAAACTAGGGACCCTGAGTTCAGTAGTCAAGTGCTTTACCACTTAATCACAGCGCCTCCACAAATACATTAACCAGCATAATAATTTATAATTTTTTCAGACAGAAAACCACCACAAACCCTCTCTTAGGATTTTCTTTACTCATTGTTTTAATAAGAGAAGAAGCAGCTCATTTAAAGATTACTGTACATGTAATAAGCTTAATAGAGGTCATTATTTGTCCAACATAATAAAGAAAACATTCAACATCTTACTTTACCAATAGCTCGTGTAACATAACCTAATGTTTGCAAATGTTGAGCCAATGTGATCTCTGTTAAAGGAAGTCCATAGGGTTGTGAACCAGTTATCACATAGTGCTGGAGTCCTGAAATGATACCAAACAATAAAAAAAAAAGTTGAGACATTTTAAAATTGTTTACACAACTGTTTAGTTATTGTGTTTAGTTAGCATGTGTTAAGTTAATGTGTTATTCAATAGGAAATGGGTGGCTGAGCAGTACTGAGCTCTTGGATTTCTATCACGGGAGATCAAATTTGAATTCCAACTTGAGCTGAGTCGTGTTTACTGAGACCTAAAGGCAGCAGGAAAACCTTTTCCCAGATACCCCCTCACTGCACAAGTCCATAAAAAAGATTTGACAACAGTGCCTTGAGCAAATATAGCATAAAAATTGTGCTCTATAAAAGCAATTAAAAATTTTCTTTATCTATTGAAACTGAGGTTAAGTATATACATTTTCAGGTCAAGGCTAAATAGTAAAAGGTCATATTTAAATTTATAAGGAAAAAAAAAGTGAACTTGATACCTGTATGGATTGGATATTTCCCAGTAAGAATGGCACCTCTGGTGGGTGTGCACATAGGCTGTACATAATAGTTGTTTAGTATCACTCCATCAAGAGCCAATCTATCAATATTAGGTGTAGAGAATTCAGCTCCATGAAAACTAACATCATCCCATCCCTGTGTGCATGAAGTACATGGAAAGAAATAAGAACATAAAACTAAAATGTTATTTAACCTTGGTTAGGCCAATAATAGAATATGCATCCTCTGTTTGGGACCCCTCAACTCAAGAAAACATTAAGAAACTAGAACAGACACAAAATAGAGGAGTGCGATTCATAACAAACGAATATTCACATTTGACTAGAGTAACACCTTTAGTAAAATCACTAAATTTAGAAAGCCTTCAGGACAGAAGGCTCAAAAGTAAAGTAGCAATAATACATAAAACACTGAACCATAATCTTCAAATACAAAAACAAAATTTAATAAAATACTCTGAAAGACACAAAGATAAAGGCACATTCCTCGTCCCATATGCTAGGACAAATTTGTACAAATACTCCTTCCCTAGTGCTATTAGAGCATGGAATGGGTTGCCTGAGCTAGCCAGGAAAACCAGTGACTTGGCAGAATTTAAGTCATTGGTTACTATGCATGACTAAATGCATGACGCGTAGGACGTAATCATCTTCTTTTTTGAAGTAACGTCTGTATTATATAAGATAAGAAGATAAGAGAGCTATTCCAGTTGATTTGTTCCCTGATTTTTATCACAATGTACTCATTCAGAGGCGTAGCTAGGGTGGGGAGAGGGAAGGGGAGAATTTGAAAGTTCCCCCAGTGTCCCACTTGAAAGGGGACCCCAAATGAGTTTTTTTTTTTTACATTAAATATTACACAAAATGCAGGGGCCCCCAAAGAGGTCAAGCCCCTCAAAGGATGGCAAACTCCTAGCTACGCCACTGCTCATGTTTGAATAGTTCAAGATGTCTCAGGTCGTAACCAATTCTTTTAAAATTTGGACATGATACTCATACTTTGTTATGCTAAGATGGTTGATATGTTGTTAATTTTGGCCAGAAACCCGCTCCTCTATTTTTTGCATCCTCCAATATGGAATGGCCTCCTCCATGCCTCCATTATAACTTTTACACCAAAAATACTTTTGCCCTATGAATTCCTGCAATCCTTACAAGTAACGTCTGCAATATAAAAGATAAACTTACAAGATCATCCGCTAGAATAAATATAATATTTGGCGGTGAAGCTAAAATTGTAAAGACATGTATTAGAATGAGGACAGCTAGTTGAAATGTTCCATGACTATTGGTAAACGAAAAGCTAGTAAACAAGCACGCCATTTTGCAAATCACGTGACTAAACAATCACATGGTACATTGACATTTATTTTTTAATGCATATACCACAAATCTAAATAGATCATAAGATCTATAATTCTAGTTCTAAGTCTAAGTCATTTAGAATCTAGATCTAGCTAGATCTACACATCGCGAATATTAAAAAAAAAAATTAATTAGATCTATCTTTTGATTAACTTTTTTTTTTAAAAAGCAGATTACAATGACAAAGCCCAGTGGTGAATGGAAGGGAAAAGGGTGTGTTATATGATGTATCTAGATTCTATCTAGTCTAAGTCTAGATCTATGTGTTTAGTCGGGTGGGATTGTTTGGTCTGGAAGACAGGATAGTAAAATATATAGGTCTGTGATATACTTCTCGGAAGTAAACAAAGTATCACTGCGCCGTCTATCGATAGACCATAACAAGAATTCCCTGCAGGTACACTAGATCTAGATTCTAATGACATTAATGTAAAAAACTAGTCTAGATATCTAGATCTAGTTACTAGATCTAGTATGTACAGTATAGAGTATAGATCTAGAATATCTAGATCTATGTAGATATATCTAGATTTAAGTATTAACTTATTAAGAAGTATTTTCAACTTCCAGATTCTCTAGTGACAAGTGACAGTCTCTATTAAGTTTATTAACTCTATACAGACTATTATGACTATACTATATATAAAATATAATTATAATATACACTATAAATATCAAATAATAACTATAATTATAATACTATAACTATAGTCTATAGTATAATATAAATATAATATATAGATCTATATAGATCAATAGATCTAGTCAATCTAGATAGCTAGTGACGCCTGACGGCTAGTTTATAAGAATAAGAGTCTATACTATATAGATCTATAGTATTTCTATAGACTATCTGACTATCATCTATGTATATATAGTTATAATATAGACTATAGTAGTATAGTAATAGATCTAGTATAATATCTATAGTAATAGTATAGATTATCAGTTTTTATATATAAATTAAATATAATAATAATATAGAAATAGATCTACTTATCTTATACTTATATTTATATATATAGAATTATAGATCTAGATCTTTATAATATATAGAGTAGTTAATCATGTTAATGGTATTCGGACACCTATAGTAGGCTATAGGCATAGGCCCAAATTTGAAAGTTTGACTTTGACCGCGCATTATTTTACAATGGTTCGACATAGAAAAGAAAATGACATATCAAAATCTTCTTAAGTTAAAGGAGAATAAGGACGACTACTTATATTTGTACCCCTAACCTATATTGTTATTATATTTAATTAAGGTCAAAGAGGCCGTTTGTTTTCATTTAATTCGGACAAATTTGACCCACATTATTTGATTCCGGACAGTCTCTATATTTAGGCCTCAATAAACTCAGATTTTAAATCTTTACTAACATTAACTAAATTTTAAGATCCCCAGGCATAACCCCTCACATTAAATCATTAAGATGTTTTGGAATTATGCATAAATACGAACACAAGAAGTAAAAATATGAACACACTTATTCTACCAAAATTAGGTCACTGGGATAGTGACTTCTATACCAACTTTTAGACTTATTTTATGTTTGAATTGTTTGCATGATTAGATGTGTGTTGAATGTTTGTGTTTTTGTTTACTAATTTAATAAATTTCTAATACAGATGTGAGATGATCTTTTGTAGTATAGTACATATTAGGATAGCCGTTCTTGCCTAACTGAATCCTCTATATTCTCTGTATATAAATCTAGATCTATCTAGTAGGTTTAGATCTAAGCATTTAACTTCATACAATGTACAAGCTCACTCCAAACATTTACCCATTTATTCTCTATTAAAAAAACAACAACAAATGAACAAATATAATATATAAGATCAATTTTTATTGATGTCCAAAACTGGCTGTCCGAAATTAATTTTGGTAAGAAAATCGTAATTTAATTCGGACACCCTTTTAATTTTTTATTTGTATGGAATCAGACAACTTGGCTTATAAATCAAATAAATCAGCTCCAAAAGCAGAATAAATAAATATTGCCGGGCTCATTAGTACAGACTTAGCCAATAAAAAAATATAGTCTTAACCCTAGGAAGAGGTAAAGTCATCTGGGTAACATAGTGTTACGAATCTCACTATACCGGCTCTCTGCAAACTGCACCATACACCACCAACTTAAAGAACTTGACAACTCAGGGTTCCAAAGTAACATAACACTTTAATAGTTGAATAAATAACAGCCAATACTGTACAATTGGCAACACGTACACTGTACAAATATCTCTCCGATAACACCGTTCCGCAGTATCAACTCTTGCACTGGCCTCTCCGTCTCGTTCCCGGCTTGCACTGGGTTCAACAGTTCAGGACTGACTTCACACACTAGGCTCGTTGTGTCGGACTCGATCGCAGACCAAGATCAAGATGCCAGCCGTCTCAACTGTACTTGACAGTACTCCGCACTGAACCGTAGTAATGCTCCGTACAGAACCACACCCCTGAACTGTGCTGTAGTCGACCGGACTGTAGTGAACCGGGCTCTGAACCCCTGCCGTGAACCTCGCTGTATTGAGCCCCTTTTCTCGACCGTCTTGACTGCGATACCTCCGCTCTTATATAGGGTCCCTATTGGCCTTCTCGAACCGGACAGAACGCAGCTCGACATTTCCAGGTGGTCAGATGACTACAACTCTCGTGACGCTCCTGAGCTCTGTTCACGAACCGCCGTCGATCCTTCCCGAACCGCCGTGTTGACACTCGACTCGGCTGACCATCGTAACTCGTCACGGTTGACCGCTCGTCTAGCGCTGGCCTGGGGCAATTTGTGTCGGCTGACTACACTCACACCACTACCCCCATCTGTGCCACCACCAGGTTTATAACAATAGGAAAAAACAACAACCTGACTTACAAATTTGAAATTCGTTTTTCTTACATTAAAAGACAGCTAAATGGAAGGAAATTGGGTCAGAATCATTGGAAAATGGACAAGCACATTATACAGCGCGCTAGTTTTATAATAAATATTAAAATAATTATTTAACGACCACAAAAACAGCGATTGTCCGTATTCATGTAATGTCCGAAATAAATAAACTACTATAGATCTAGAGAGACTAGTATTGACTAGACGTCTAGACTCTATTTGACGTCTACGGCGACTACGGTCTACAATGTGAATGTCTACGTCTAGTCGACTCTAGTCTAGTGATGAGACGATTGACTTGAGTGATATAGATCTAGAATCTATCATGATATAGACAATATACTAGACATAGAGTCTAGATTACTCTAGAATCTAGAATAACTAAAGACTAAAGATAGGATAGACTCAATTATGATTATATTTATTTAAAATTATAATTATAGAGTTATAGAGTCAGAGTCTAATCTAGATTCTAGATCTAGTTGTTTTAGTTATAAAAATAATAAGATTAGTACTAGTACTAGTAGGACTAGGCAACTAGGACTCCTACTCCTAGTCTCTAGTACTAGATCCAGTAGGAGTCAGGAGCTAGACTTGCTTGCTTGATTTACTGTAGTAGAATAAGAATAGAATACTTGATCTAGATTAGATTAGTACAGATTACAATTATATAGATCCAATATCTAGTAGTAAGTAGTTAGAGAGGGTCTAACAATAGTAATACTAGTAATACTAATAGTAATAGTTTTTTATAGCTATGTGAAAAAAAAATGGATGTGTGGAAGAAAAAATGTTGATAATTTAGAGATTGCGTTTTTGATGTTTTTTTTTTTTTTTTTTACATATGCAGCACTTGGAAATTTATTACACTTTTGAATGAAATGTGATAAGTTTTAAAGTTGTGTTATCGATTACTTTAGACAATGGCCTAATTAATGTTTGATGAGGATTTTTTTTTTTAAGTTAATTACGTTTTTTTTTTTACTGATAATGAAAATGTCACTTTTTTGTTTTCACCATTACAGAAGTTAGGATAGAGAACAAAAGTTAATTTTTTTTATATATTAGATATCATGCCTGGCCATAATTCTACCAAGTTTTATCGTTGTAAGTCATATGCGGCGCTTACAAAGTGGAAAATGCCATTTAACAAAGCAAATAATGGCCATGGACAGTTTTGGTGATAGTCGATATAGAAAAATTTTGTGAACAAAAATAAAAACATGAAATAGAAACAATAGATAACTATACAATCGTTCATGTTCATATGCTCTTCGTTAGCAGAGGGGTTACCGTGTTGGCATGAGAAGCCTGAGAAGACTTTAGCCCACCAGTTTGAATTCAGGTTTATTCACCTTTTTTTGTTTTAAAAAAATACATATAAAAACGATCACCCAGAGACTCCTTTCTTTCCCCCCCACTTCTTTCCAACTGGTCCAGCTAAGATCAAAACATATTGAGAAAGCTAAAAGCATAAAATTGCACTAAAAAAAAAAAACAATTGGTAAAAATAATTCTAATTGCACAGATTTATTATTATTATTCTAGATCTTTTACAAATTTAATTACATGACTGATCAAAACTACTTTATACACTTAATATAAGTTTTGTTTTTATAAAAAGTATTTTTTTTTAAATTTTGCTTGTTTAAGAAAATTAAATTTGTTTTTCAGATATTTTAGGCAGTGATCTGTGGGCCTGCCCTCTGCAATGAATGATGACAAGCCCTTTGTCTGTCATGTGGCAGATTGTGGCATGGTAACATTTTTAAGCATTTACAAGTATTTAACATACATTTTTGGTAAATTATGGGTTGGTAATCTTGGTTTAATAACCCACAATTAGTTCAAAATAAAAATTTCTTTGGGGAAATTATATGAATGCTCAGTAGAGTAAAAACAATCATATTTATGTTGTGATCCATCTTGGGCATAAGGCGCAAGACCACATTACAAAGTCAAGTCTTAATTTATTTCAACCGAGACAAACCCTATTGCTTCAACAACCAACCAACTTTAATGGCACTGTGGAAAATAGCATGCTCCTTATCCATGGCACAGATTTCAGAGAGTAAAAGAAATGAAGCTGTCTTAGTCAAGAGAAAGAAAAAGAAAGCTGTCCTAACAGCTAGCCCTAAAACAGCTGCATATACATTCACGAACTGTGGCAAACTCTGCCTCTTCAGAATTGGCTTGATTAGTCACTCCAGATTCTGGCCTCTCTCAAGACGAAACCAAAACCAGTGACTCATCTGGACGCATTCATTGTCTTCCAAGACAGAAGGAGCTGTACATACATATATCTCTACTATAGAAAGCAGTTTATTTTATTCATTTTGCAGCTCTACTACAGAAAGCTATTTTAGACATCATACATCTCTACTACAAAAAGCTTTTTATTTTATACATCGTACAACGCTACTGCAGAAAGCTATTTTTTTTTTATACAATGTACACTTCTACTACAAAAAGCTGTTTATTTTATAAAGTGTACAGCTCTACTGTTTATTTTATACATGAGCATTTAGATTGTTTGTCCAGTATGTTATTAAACTTACTGTTGCAGAGATTTACCAATGAAGACCATTTAAATGTTCACTCCAAGAAACATGAGATGTCCCTGGCCTTGATATCGAGTGGGCAGTCCAGCAATTCTCCTGCTCATCATTTTTTAGGTAATTTTTTTTTTTTAATTCAGTCATTGAAGTCCACCCCAACCAATAAGTGATTCACGCTGTCATTGTTTAAAATGAAACCAAACTTGGTATGTTTAACATTCCTTATGTGCTACTGTTACAGATCAGACGCCAACCCCGACCAAGTTCTTAAAAAACTGTGAGGAGATAGGACTTTTTCAAGAACTTTCTTCCAACCCATTTGACCATGCTTACAAGAAAGCTCTTGATAGTGATGTAAGATCATTTTATATAGATTCTAAAAGCTGGAAAGGTAAATAGATACATGATGTGCCTAGAGATACTCTCAGTTAAATGTAATGATTCCATTAGAATAACATTTTTATCATTGCTGGGAGATTAATTTTAAAGAAATCAGTCATTAAGCCCATAATCTTGATTTACTGATGTAATTAAATTGTGTGTAGCTCTAAAAGCTTTGTAAAATGTTTCTTCTGAGCATATTAATTGTACAATGGAATATTGAAAAGCACTGAAGCAGAAAAAACAAATACACACTAGATTCAAAGAAACACGTGCCAGTTGTTATGTTCACCCTTGTTATCAGTTTCTTTTTCTGTTTCATTTTTCTTATTTTTGAAGCACATCAATTATTATTATTATTATAGCTTTTATATAGCGCTACTTTCATGCTTATAGCATGCTCAGATCGCTTTTGGTCCAATGTCATTTGTGAAGGGGGGGGGGGGAGGGTGTATCTAGGAGTTGGTTTTCCGTGCTGCCTTTGGGTGCTCAGTAAACACAACTCTGCCCGAGTCGTGTGTCGAACCTCAAGCCCCCTTCTAGGTAGCCAAGCCAAGTTCAAGCGCACTTGGCCTCTCAACCATGCTTCCCATCAATCTCTTATAGCTGTGTTGTATTAGAGTGCTGTTTTGAATTTCTCATGACAACTTGATCTTTTCACTTCTCTGGTTGAAGGGTTTTTGGATAGATTCATCTTGGAGACTTTGAAACATCCATATTTTAATATTATTTCAGCTACCGTTACCTGGACCACAATCAGGGGAGCTCAACACACCAACACTAATATTAACTGACATGCCCAAGAATGTGAGCAGCAGCAGCCTAGCCTCCATGCACCACGTTCTGGCAGAAAAGAACAAAAGTACAGAGCCTTTAAAACCAAGTCCCTTAACCAAAGCGCAGCCAGTTAGTAAGGTCATGTTGGATCTCACAGGGAAGAGTGTAATGTCTGCCCAGCCGAAGTTGGCAGTTAAAAGAAATTTTACATCACAGGTGAGCAATATTATGTGGGTGTTCCAGAATATTCTTTGGTGTTTTTATCCAGTCAACATTGTTTTCTTGTCCTCTGTGATTTTTGCTATTATGTGCTTCTGTCTCCGAGGTGGCATTCCATGTTTAAGGCTCACAGGAACGCTTTGAGGGTGTGCTTAAAACATTTTGCTTGTCTGCCTTGGGATCGCTTTCTTTCCATATAGCTGGCAGTAAAGGAATCTTTTAGGGATGTTAGAGTAGTCCAGAGAAAAGTGTCGGGCAATTGACGCAAGCTTGCCATGTGTGCAAAAAACCATTCTGGTCTCATATGTCTCACCAGCACAAAAACTGCAGAGCAAAGTCCTCAGTTACTTCCCTGAATGATAAAATGGTCATCAACATGTCATCATGGACAAACTTTATATAAGAAAATATTGTATTGTAGTTTTATTTTGTTTTTTAAACTTGACCTTTTCAGTTTAAAGAATTTTTGTAAAAATCTTTTTTTTTTTTTTAAATCTATGTGCTATACTTACTACTGCAAACTGTTTAACTGCAGAATAAGGTTTTTTTTTATTTGAATCTGGGATTTTAAATTAGGAATTAAAAAATCTCAGGTTAGTTCTCTCAGTTCTATTGAGAAAGTGTAGAAAATGGATTTATTGTGCTGGCAACAAGGATCTTATTGAATATATGCCCTAGAAGCATGTCAATTGGGAATACCACCTGGACACCTTCCCCTCCCCTCAAAAAAAATCCTTAAAAATTTGAAAGGATATCAGCTAACAAGAAACTTTGTATATCATCAAACTGACGTACAGATATCAGTGACCAGCCAGTCTTCCAGTGACTGATTGTTGATAGTGTACTTTATCATGGGATTTTTGTGGGCTTTATTAATCATGTTATCTTCCTTAAAAAAAGGTTATTTAAAATAATGATGGAACTGATTGACTGAAAACTCAGGCCTTCTAAAAAAAAAAAACACAAAACAATTTTCATGCATGTGGTTAAAAGGTTGTATGAAAGAAATAGCTAAAAATAAGCCTTGTTGTCTTTCACTTAGATTTGTAGGCCAACACTTATTTCCAAAACGTTTTTTTTTTTCTAAATTGCTTTTGTAAAGCGCATCTTTCATTCTATGGCATGCTTAGTGGACTATGGTCAGATCACTTGTGGACCAGTTGTAGGTGGGAGTATCTGGGAGAAGGTTTCTGAGACGCCTTTAGGTGTTTAGCAAACACAGCTCAAGTTGAGTCTAGAACTTTTTTTTAAGTTTGTCACCTTGATTATAATTAAACTATTTTTGAGCAGTGTATTGCAATTGTAATCCTATCAATAAAGCTAATTAATTTATTTATCATTGACCGTACTAGTTAATCAAGTTAGTCTTTAATCATTGATCAAGTTAGTCTTTAATCATTGATCAAGTTAGTCTTTAATCATTGATCAAGTTAGTCTTTAATCATTGATCCAGTTAGTCTTGAATAATTGTGATTTCCTTTGAGCAGGATGCAGACAGTACAAGCGACATGTCTCCCATGCTGGACCAAGTGATGGCAGTCTCTGAAGCTGTTTCTGTAAGACCCTCTGGGTTAGTACAAATCTGTCTGAATCTCTTTCGGTTAGAATCTTAATCACGAAATAGGGCAAAATACTTGTTTTTTTTTTACTAAAAGGTATAAGATGCACAATTTAAAACTAGGATGGCTGCCTGGTCATGCAGTTTGTGCTCTGGGCTATCTTTCAGACTTATCGAAGATCCCAGGTTCAAACCCTGCCTGCTCCCATTCCACTTCATCCTGCGGGAGGTTTGGACCAGGAAATAAATTCTCTTCAACTCTGAAGGAATATCCCCAACATATAAAACATTTTACAATTAGAAAACTATCATTTATTAATTTCTGTTTGCAAATGCAAAACTAATGCCTGGACTGATAAAAATCCCTTAGTAATTTTTTAGTTGTTGTTTTTTTTATTTCCGTGCAAGCTAAAATAAAAATAAAAGTGGTATTTGGGGAATTAAGACTGCAAACAGAAAGAATGGGAAGAAAGCTCTTGAGAGGACATCTTTAATATCCAAATACAGTTCTAAAAAAACATGTCTAACAAATATCTCCTACTGTGAATGTCAGTTCAGCTGGAAGTCATAAGAACAAACAAAAAGATTCTAAAAAAAAATAATTATTTAT
The DNA here is from genome assembly GCF_947242115.1 of Biomphalaria glabrata. NCBI lineage: Eukaryota > Metazoa > Mollusca > Gastropoda > Planorbidae > Biomphalaria > Biomphalaria glabrata. Next base: position 2,334,878 of record NC_074721.1, on the reverse strand, counting down.
AGATTAAGTTGTCAGTGATATAACAGCCTTGCAGACTTTGTTTTTACAAACTAAAAAGAGGATCCATTGAATTAAATTTTTTTTCTCATTCAGTAACTCCTCATAAATATTTTTCTTTTATCAATTTAAATTTGATTTTTTCTAAACAAAGTTTTTCATTGATCACATAGTGTACCAATATAAATTTATGCTGGTCAACTAAATGTAGAAAGATTTCATGAACTAATTTATGTGATGTATCGGTGTGTTACTGCTTGTTATCAAGAGTACATATTTATTCAAGATTAATTTCTCTTTCTACTAAAACTGTGAGATGGCTTTAATAGTTACATTTGTTTCAATCGTCAGATCAAATCTTCACACTCAGGCTAACTACAGCACCACACTTCCCATACTGCCCAAGCAGGAGAGTGCGCTGCCCATATTGCCGAAACAAGAAATGGTCAAAAGAGAAATGGAGGATGGCTATGCCAATCCAGGGGACCAACAACAATGTACAATGCAGGTCTTGCTTCAGCTCCCTACAGGAGAAACAGGTACTTGACCTTATTTACCTCTCTTGTAGCAATATCATATATGTTCACCAGTGAACAAGTTCATGATTATTATTATAGCTTTTATATAGCGCTACTTTTATGCTTATAGCATGCTCAGAGCGCTTTTGGTCCAATCTCATTTGTAGACCAGTGGGGGGTGAGGGGGTATCTAGGAGTTGGTTTTCCGTGCTGCCTTTAGGCGCTCAGTAAACACAACTCTGCCCGAGTCGGGTGTCGAACCTTGAGCCCCCTTCTAGGTAGCCACGCCAAGTTCAAGCGCACTTGGCCTCTCGACCTCACTTCCCAAGCTTCATGATATTGGTAGAGCTATATTTGTAAGACATGGTAACTATTCTTTTTTTTTTTTAAATTTTTTTTTTTTATTTGTCTGTCAATTTGTATTACATCATTTTTGCATTTCATCTTTAGGGATTCATTGTTCTTTTGATGTACTAATGATTTCTTGTGGAAAGTTGTTTTGTTTGTTTTAGACATGGCAATTAGATAGCATAAAATATTTAGATTATGTGAATGAAGATAGTAGAGAATTTTGTGTTGCAATGTCACATTGGGCGTTGGTGAACAGAAATACAATAATAGCAGTTATTATTTTTTACTGTATTAATTAGGGTTGTAGTAGTACTGGTATTTTTAAGGAAAACATAAAACAAGTAACTCTTCTATGGCTAATTTTCTTATATTTAATGGTTTAATTAATGGTTTGTTTAACACTGCAGCAATACCCTAGCAATGATTCAAAAAAGTGTAGCGAACAATATTTTACATTGAAATAGAAATATATTTAAATTCTGAAATGTTGCCACATATTGTATAGAAGTTACAAATATTATTTTGAATCTTAAACTAGAATGATTAGTTTGTTTCATATGCTCATTCCAGTTTGCTTTATGCATTCATGACATTTTTTGTTTTCATCTATTCATTGCAGTACCTATTAGTATACCAGCCACAATCAATAAATTACAATATTTTGGAACACAACAAGCAATATTGCAACAGAATGTTGCCCAAGCCCCAATCCTGAGCCAGGCTTCACCTAGAGCTGTAGCACCAACCTTGGGCTCTAGTCAGACTACAACCATGGCATTAAAACAGAAGTTAAAAGCTCAGCTCCAGAGCCAGCTCAGCCCGACCAGTAAGAATGTGGTCGAGGTCAATTCTGCCACAACAACTAGCACACCTGCCTATGTGGCTACCAGTTCCAGCAATCAAGGCCCTGTATTGGTTGGGGACACATCACCCATAATGATGGTTGATTCACCGGGGTCGGAGCTAAACTTCTCAGACTCCTCTGATTATTCTATAGACAGGTTTGTCTTTTTTTTTTTTTTCAAACTAGATTGTCTTTCAATTAAATATTTACATTATGGTTCATGTGATTATAAGGTCTTGTCTTTGATAAGGTTAGGTGCAGTATTTCATGTGACTATGCAGACCCAGTTGCAAACAGCATTTTTGTTCACATCTGATGTAGACAATGTCCTCCTGAGGACTAAAGTTTTCTTTTTGTCATCCAACAGTGTCCTCCTGGGGACTACATTATCTGATGTAGACATTGTCCTCCTGGGGACTAGGTCATCTGATGTAGACAGTGTCCTCCTGAGGACTAAAGTTTTCTTTTTGTCATCCAACAGTGTCCTCCTGGGGACTACATTATCTGATGTAGACATTGTCCTCCTGGGGACTAGGTCATCTGATGTAGACAGTGTCCTCCTGAGGACTAAAGTTTTCTTTTTGTCATCCAACAGTGTCCTCCTGGGGACTACATTATCTGATGTAGACATTGTCCTCCTGGGGACTAGGTCATCTGATGTAGACAGTGTCCTCCTGGGGACTTAAGTTCTCTTTTTGTCATCTGGGCCAGTCTTAGGTTTTTATTTGGGCTTCAAATGTGTTTATTATGACATTTGTAAGATTTCTCTGGCTCTCTCAGAATCCATTTGTTGCCATACTATGCATCTTAAATTTTAAGGAGAAAAATAAAAAAAAATGTTCTGAAACAGTAGTTGCGGAAATATATGTATATATATAGGCCCACATTCCTCTGGATGACTAAAGGGGGTCATCATTGAACCACGGTGGATGAACTGTACATCTAAGATTAGTGTGCCAATGCACGAGACCCATTAATCTAATTTTCATTACAAATCTCTAGGGCTTATAATTATATATAAGTCTATTGTATGATGTGATTATTAAATTTTTAAAATATTATTTCACAGCAAGCGGCAAAAAATGAGTCCAGAATCAGGGGATCCTGAAGAAAGGCGAAGAAAATTTTTAGAAAGGAACAGGTTTGTTGTTTGTTTGTTTGTTTGTTGGTTGTTTTTTTTTTTATTTTTATTATAGAAACTAGAAATCATAACAAAATAGTCAAAGAAGATGACAGGATGTCATATGTTAATCTTGTTTCTCTTACAATCCAGAGCTGCTGCGGCACGATGTCGACAAAAAAGGAAACACTGGATCAGTAATTTAGAGAAAAAAGCTGACGAATTGCAGAATACAAATTTAAGATTACAGGTTGTCATATTTAAAGTTTACATATATTTTTATTAATAACCTCTGCTCTTTCTTGTAACAATTTAACCTGCTCTGAGAATATGATTGTTAAAGGCTCCGAAATTTCATCTGTAGAATTTATATATTTGTTTGAATTTATTTGTACATTTTGTATATTGTGAGTGATTCCTAGTTCCTGAATTAAAGTTTTGTATTTGAATTGAAGGATCTTCGTTATTTGAATCTCTAAAGATATATTTAGATCTAGAAACAATATCTACATAAGAATCTCTGGCTTCACATGAACATCACATTGAAACCTCGTCAAGAGCAACCTGTCACTTATTTGACACTTCAAGATCCCTCCTCGCCTGTGACATTTATTATTCTGAAAAGTTTTTTTTGTTTTTTTTAAAACATTTTTAGAATGAATACCATTAAAGAAGTTTTGTAAATTTAAATACATCCTGTTTTTATATATGTCCGTTAAAAATGTTAAAATTTAATCATCATAAATATGGTTTATTTTTTTTTTTTAAGTTCACATTGATCAAACTATTTAGTTGGCCTGGCCCATTTTTTTTTTCGCAATTTAATTATTCTTTACAAGTAATTAACCAAATCACATTTTCTTTTTTGTCCTGTGTGTTTTAGTGTGAAGTGAAGCTACTGAGAGGAGAAGTGGCCCAGCTGAAAACTTTATTGTTAGCACACAAAGACTGTCCAGTCACACAGCAGCAGAAGTCACAGGGACAGTTGCAGCATAGTAAGTTGCTTAGGTCAGGATAAGTTTCGTTTGGAAACTCATTGAATTACCTCCCATTTTCCATGACATGGAAGGCTGCCTGGTCTTGTGGTATGCACTTTAGACTACTGTCACAATGGTTCCAAGTTTGAACTCTGCCCACTTCCATCCTGAAGGAGGTATGAGATGTAATCAGAATTTCTGAAGAAAACAAATGAGATAAACCAAATTTAAATCAATTATGCCACACATAAGTTTTAGAAAAATATTTTCATTAAATGCTGTAGCGGTATGGGTGCCAAAATATATCAAAATCTGGTTACCTTGAAGAAAGCTGATGCTCATTGGAAAACTTTCATCTCTATTCAGCTAATTTAATTGGCAAGGATGAAAAATTAGTCCTTTTTTTAAAAAAAAATATTACTATAACATTCACAACAAACTGCAAAACAGCATGATGCTATTACATTTTTTTTGGTCTTTATTAACTCTTTCTCTCCGTAATTATTTACCACATTCTGGTGGAATCAACGTTGGTCTCGTCAGTTAGGAGAGAAAGAGTTAATAAAATAAATGTTTTAGCAACATTAAATTACAGATACTGTAAATCTGACATGTTAAATTGGATCCAGACTTTGGAGTCACTTTTATATTGCCTTTTAGTCCACTAGATTGGATTTAAAAAAAAAAGAAAGAGAGTAGATGTGCCTTTTATTTGGTCCTAACATTCACTATGTAAAGATAACAATTAATTTTCTTTAATCATGCAGTAAAATTTAATAGATGCATCTATCATCCATGTAAAGTAGGCATTTTTACTATACCATTAAATCTTTTTCTCTGCAATTTATTTTCCACATTCTGATGGAATTATTCATTTTGCCCACTCGTAGTTCACTACCCTGTTATATGAAAATGTTGTATTTAATATAGAAGTAAAGGGGAATGCATGCCCTTTGAGATACTAAAAATTATGTTTATGAAACCAAAAATAAATTTCTTTTTAGATTATGAAGTCTCATTGGATTTAGATCCAAACTAGATCCAGGAGTTATACTATGATCCAAATTCTTAAAGAAAATGTTTTCATAATATTTATTCATATTTTCACAAAACGTTTTATATAACATATTTAAAACACATTAAAGGATTGTCTTGAGCTCATTATCCCATGTCATGACCACCATAGGGAGTCGTGGTGGCAGAGCGTTAAAGTGCTTGGCTTCCCTACCAGGGTTCGAATACTGGTGAAGACTGGGATTTCTAATTCCCGATCTTCAGGCGCCTCTGAGTCAACCAAGTTCTAATGGGTACCTGACATTAGTTGGAGCCCTTGTTAACTGTAGGTACAGAAACATATGACCTATACAGCTACCCTATAGACCACAAGGTCTGAAAGGGAAACTTTACTTTACTTTATAACCACCCGAACATCTAAAGAAAATAGAGACTGTTGAAGTCCCCACTCTTTAAAAACACATTGAATATGAAAAATATCAGGATGTTTTACAAAGGGAAACTATTCAAGATTAATTTTAAGCAATTAAAAAACATTTTGTGAAGAAAGAGAATGAAACAAAGAACTTTTAAAGCATCGATAGTATTATAGTTGATTTGACTCAATCAAATTAATCATGGTATCCTCGATTGGAGTAAATGGGTTATGTAGACTCTTTTTTTGTATAGCTGGAAAACATCTCTTAAATTGTTAAATTTATTTGAAAAAATATAAAACTGCAATACATTGTGATGTGAAACAATCATGCATATTAAGTATGCTGCATATTATGAAATATCTGCTGCAAATTATTGGTTATGTAACTGATTGGATTGTGCAATATTTTATCTAGAAAAAAAAATCATTTGAATTTCAACCTTTCTCTGAGTGGATAAATTGTTGTTTTTTTTTTCTTGTTTCAGTTATTTTAACAGAAACTAGCCTGTCATCGCAAGATCTTGCGCAGGTGGTTCCAACCTCAGATTTAAACCAGCAGGCTCTGCTTAATCAGACCATTGTGACATTTTTACAAGACAATATGATAGGTCAAGATAACTCTGTAGGGAATGAATGAGGGCCAGACATGCAGCCTTATCCTCCCCCTCCCCCTCCCCCTCCCCCATGCCTCCGACAGATTGTGTTTCTTTGTTGAACTTGCAGTGATTTTGTAGAAGCTTCTTTGTGATTGGACGGTTGTTTGGCGTTCCCCACACCCTTGTCTGGTTGGGTGTTTTTAGTAATGGGGCTGGTACCTATTTATCATAAGTGGAGCGCCATCTAACGTAGCTTCAAAAAATGTTGATGTAAACTTAGCATTTGAAAAGCTTTTTTTTTTTGTTCTGGATGTTAAAGTATCAGTAAAGCTTGTGGACATTAGATTTTCTACAATTATTGTTTTTAATTTGAAGCAACACTTAATTAACTTAGTCCAGAGTCTTCTCTTAGTCAGACTTATTTTCTAATTTCTTTCCCCTATTAATACAATCATTGTTTTTTTATTTGAAGCATCACATTGATTCTTCTCATATTTTATAGTTTATTTCCCTTGTTTATACAAATATTGTTTTTAATGGAAGCAACACACATTGAATCTAATTCCTGATTCTTTTCTTGGTCAGACTTTTATTTTCTTCCTTGTATCCTATTTTTGTTTAAAGATGTTAGAAAATCTTAGTAAGTGATTTTAAATAGAAAGAAAATTAGGATGAGTTTTGTTTGTTAATCTTTGGCCATCAAAATGGTTGCATGTTACACTGGTTTTTACATTTAAAAAAAAAATTGTGGCTTTTTTTTTTTTTTTTTCATTGCTATGTTAATATTGTTGGTTAAAGTAAATTGTACATGGAATTTTATTGCTCTGATTTATGTCAAAGTCCTTAACATAATGTATAAACTATAAAAGCTTATAAACATCTTTATGCATACATAAATATATTTCCATGCTGCGGACTATAGTCAGGTTTTATGAGAGTTTAAATAGCATCAACATGATATGCTGTAAACTATACCAGGAAAAGTGGAAGGATTTGGTTACACAAACTGTCACAGCATCCCAATGACGAGAGTCATGGGACAGATGATGATGATTGTAATTTGATTTCACATGCGCTGATTTTTTTCCATGATTGAAATTAAGAGCAAGTTTTCAGATTTGCGTTTAAAGGATGCAACATTCAGTATATTCAAAAGAAATCAGCTGTTCATTTAGAAATGGCCATAGTGACCTAAAGTCAATATGAAGTGCTGTTGTTTTGATGGATAATGCAGATTGCAAAAATAGTACTGACGAACAGATCCTATTTAACATATGGCAATGGCCTAGGCTGACGACTCTGATTTTTTTCATTAAGATATGGGCTGCTTTTGATTACTAGAAAAAGACAGCAGATGTCAAAGTGACCACTGGAATTAGACCATTATCAATCACATGAAAGGAAACACAATGTAGAAATATCATGCTTGATATTACTCTTGTGACTAGAAATAAATAATTAATTTCAACAAAATGTGCGTGTTACATTCGGCTGCTTGCTTTTTCAGACTACATTCCATCATCTACTCTGATTCATTAAGAGTGTCCAAGAGTGTTTCCCCAGTCTTGAGATGCCAGTTCTGCAATATCATCAGATAATTTCCATTGTCACCCTTTGTATATTTCTGTAAGCCACAATATTTCTAACAATGGATCTTGGGCTCACCATTATTGATATATATAACTATTGAGAGCAGCATTAGGGTACACAGTACAGTGTTGTGGATGTCCTTGCTAAAACATGATTATTGAATCCTAATTTATTTCACTTTAATGTCAAGGCTGTTTTATTTCTTCAGTTGAAAGCTGTTGTGAATGATGTTAGTTTTTTTTTTCAGAGCTTTTTTTTTAAAGTTTTCTGGGTTTTTTAAGGTTTAGGATTTTATGTTTAGTTCAAGGCCTTGGGTAATGATTTTTCATATCAATGTTTTCTATGTTGATCTTTCAATTTACATTTGAACAAGTAGTCTCTTAATTCGGGTTTTTCTACGAAGCATTTGTATGTTTACTCTCTTTTTTGTCTATTTGAAATTGTAAAAAGAAAATTAATAACTGGGTCATAGTTGCATTGAAGTTTTTTGAGACCTATTGGTATGTAGTAAAATTATAGTTAAGTAATTGTATAAGGAATTTTCATAATTTTGTGATTTTCTTATGCTGCACAGTAATGTGTTTGTTTTTTTTAAACCTGTGATTTTTGTTCTGTGTTTTTGTGCACTCAGTTAATTTGATTATCTAGTTTAATCACATGCAAGATAAAAATCCAGTCTTTGAATGAATGTGTTGACAAATTCATCAGAACGATTTGAACTCTGTACAGTTTGACTGTAAGTAGTGTTAAAAGTTTCACAGCGAACATTCACCCCCCCCCCCCCATTTTTATAATTAGACTTCATTTCATTTATTAGCTTTGGAACGAATACTTATAAAAAATGTATCAGGTTCACTAGATACTAGATCAGCGGTTCTCAACCTTTTAAGCTCGGCGACCCCTTTTTACAATCACCCTCTCCGCGACCCCACCCCCCTCCTCACACACACACACATACAGCAATAGAAGAATAGACAAAAACAATCCATGTTTTCGATGGTCTTGGGCGACCCCTGGCAAATTCTCAATTGACCCCCAAGGGGGGTCGCGACCCACAGGTTAAGAACCCCTGTATTAGATCCTTATGCTAGCAACCTATGGCACACATACTAATGTATATTTACAATACTTTGTCTAATAGGTAAAGCGTTGCTACTTTACTTCATAAATTGGTCTAGTGATTTCTAGCATTGTTGTGTGTAGGGCAATTCTAGTTATACACTAAATTGTAAAGTGGCTAATAATTAACATAATTGGGTTTGGAATATTTGCTTTACAGTATGAATTGTATAAATGTTAAAAAATATTTTGTTGTTGTTATTTTGTTTTTACAGTTTCATATGGCAGTAGTTGCATTATATATAATAATAATAATAATAATAAGGCTTGTCTTGGAGGTAGAAGATTACTGAGGAATGCAGTATTTCCTGTGGATATGCAGCCCCAGCTGTGATCTACATATTTTGCCACATCATATATAATTTATTTAAAGCTAAACCCTTTTTATTAGTAATCCTGTAACAGAGGTACCTACCTACCAGAAAAAGTTAATAGTGGCTGTTTCAAATTATTTTATTATTTTTCAGCTGCTTGAGCTTTATAAAGGTTGCAGTTGACAATAACCTTAAACTTGCTAGATCAAACTTTTAAGAGTTAAAAAAATATGCTTTAATTGTCTCTCTTTCTCAGAAATAGTAATGTAATATAATAATATAATAACAATATATGGTAATATTAAAGAATGTAGTATAATAATATAATATCTATATTTTGGTAGTGCATCTTGATTATAGTCTTAGCCAGCCCTGTTTTATTTTATGTACAGCTTTTGTTTTGTATCTTACCACAAGGCACTTAGAATAATTTTTTTCTCTCTCAGATTGTATTTATTACACATCACAACTATTAGCCTCTATCAGCTTGTTATTGCTACACATGTTCAGTTCTTCTATTAATGTAAATGAATATTTTATTAGTTTGTGTTGCTCATGAATATTAGTCTTTTGATATCAGGTACATGTTAAATAATGTAATTAACCCCCCTTTTTTTGGATTTTGTAGATATGTATGTTACTCCCCCCTCCACACCCCTGGCCTTTCCTATATTGAGATCTATGGTGCAGATAATGTAAAGGTTATCTGTTTCTTTGGTCAATGGTTAACAGTGGTGTCATGTGGCCAGCACAACAAACAACTGCCTTTTAATTTCCCCAACTAATGTCTGGTACCCTTTAGAGTTGAGTAGATCCTGGGGCCTATAAGTCCTGACATTTAAAATTCCAACCTGAGACCCCTCAGTTTGGGAAACAAGTGCTCTACCACTCAGCCATTAAGCCCCATTAGATAAGAACAATGAATTAATGTAAGATATATGGCCATAAACAGTGCCATTCCCTTTTTGATTGGCCCAATAGTTTGTTGAACTGGAACTATATTATGATAAGCAATATCTGCCTGGCTCTGTACACTTCAGATCAAAAACTTTTTTGTTCAAACAAAAAACTCTTTTTCCTTTCAATCTCGTGAAGTTTCATACATATATGGAAGATAATTAGGCTGAAGCAAAAATTCAGTTTGGAAGGGACTTAGAAGGAAAGAAGAGCCAATTTGGCAAGTGTTCACAACTTCCTTCTGGCCAGATTCACTTAAGTCTTGTCATCTTTCATTAGCATTCTTACTCTTGATATGTTAAAACAAGAAGCTTTGAAAAAGTATCATGTCCCCTGTTTAGTTTTTCTTTCTCTGAATCTGTTTCACCTTCAGCTCCTTCTTAATTATTGATATTGAAAAATATAAATGATTCACTTACTTCGTTTTTTAAATCTATGGTACATTTTATAATTAATGCAAACACAAGGATAAAGGCACATTCCTCGTTTCATATAGGACAAATTTGTACAAATGCTCCTTCTTCCCTAGTGCTATTAGAGCATGGAATGGGTTGCCTGAGCCAGCCAGGAAAACCAGAGACTTGGCAGAATTTAAGTCATTGATTAAGATGCATGACTAAATGCATGACGCGTAGGACCTAATCATCTTCTTTTTTGAAGTAACGTCTGTATCATATAAGATAAGATAATCTATTGTTTGTCTTTAAATACTAATGCAGTTTTAAGTTTCAAAGTTGTTTTTTTTATGAAAGATATTTTCTTTCTTACTGTACAGAGTTAAACTTTAAAAAAATATGTTGCAGGTAGTGTGCTATTGAATTCTGCGTAATAAAACATAATCTTTTATCATGTTCATCTAGTTATTATACTGACATTTGGGTCTCAAAATTGAGCAGTTTGCAATTTTAAATTCTATTCTTTTACCTCAGTGCCTATAACAAAGGCAGGGGAGCTAACAAGGCCCTCAGAATGTCTTGTTTGCTTTGTGTGAAACTCTTTTTTTTTTTTTTTTATGTTAACGTAGCCATTAAAAGTGTTTGACGCTGTCAGGAGATGTTTTACTGATACTGTGACTTATACAATTGTTATGGTGTACTACCAATGTGATTCACTAGTGTGTCTGCGTTATGTGCATGGGAGTTCTTTTTATGTGCCCTCTTTGAGTTGGTTCTACGTTTCAATGTGAATAGCTTTATTGTTTCGTTTCTCTTTGTTGTTCATTGTACATATCTTACAGACATTTTCTTTGTTAACATTTGATGGAGATGTTTTGACATTATGAATTATTGACACGAAAAAAAAAAAAAAAAAAAAAGCTTACAGCAAAAAAATTAAAATGAATTATGATGACACATTGTATCTCATGTATCTCATTTGTTTGTTGGTTATTGTGTGTGCTATTACACTCTTTCTCTCCTAATTAACGATACCATAGTTGATGTTACCCCGTTAAATTACATTAATTTTTGAACTTGTGTTTGTGTTATAAATAATATAAAAGAGCATGCATTCACTTATAATTCTATACCAAAAGTAAGTTTTATGATTACAAACAAAAATGTTATTGAAGTTTAATCCTAACAGGGTAGAATGTACAAATGTGAAAAAAAATAAACCTGTCAGAATGTATAATAATTATGACATAAAGAGTTAAAGATTATTATTATTATTATTATAGCTTTTATATAGCGTTACTTTCATGCTTATAGCATGCTCAGAGCGCTTCGGTCCAATCTCAGTTGTGGACCGGTTGGGGGGGGGGGGGTATCTAGGAGTTGGTTTTCCGTGCTGCCTTTAGGCGCTCAGTAAACACAACTCTGCCCGAGTGGGGTGTCGAACCTCGAGCCCCCTTCTAGATAGCCAAGCCAAGTTCAAGCGCACTTGGCCTCTCGACCACGCTTTCCACGCTTGATGGAGATGTTTTGACATTATGAATTATGATTGTATGATTTTATTAATTGTTTCAATTGGGGGGGGGGTGAGTGCAAAAAATGAGTAGGCTACCTTATATTGGTGATATTTATCCATCAATGGCAGAGAAACTAAAAATGGGCATGACATGGCCTAAATTGTGCCGATGTGTCCAAACCCCAAAATATCAAATCAAAACTAAAAATAGGTAGAGTTCATTATGTTTTTTTTTTAGGATTATATGGTAATGATTATACACTTTTAGCATTGTTTAATCACTATTTTTTAAGCTCTTCCCTTTGTAGCTAAGTCATTGATTTTTAGTTGGCAACATTGAAGTTTCATTTAATGTCCTTGACATTGTTCAGTATATGGTGAAAATCCCTAATGGTTTAAAAAAAATGTCCAGTTAATCGATACTTTTGTTTTCTGTACACCAGATACAACCAAAAAGCTTTTTATTTATGAATTTGCTTCCATTTTATGATAATCTCTAATAATAAGACATTGTCCAAAGATTATGAGAAAGTGAAGTAGTTAAGAGGGTGCAACATGGACCCAGCAGTGATCTACATATTGCTGTGTCACATCTGATTCATTATCTGCTGGGCTAGGACAAATACTGCAATGTATTTCCTATACATATTGCTGAGTCACATCTGATACACTATCTGCTGGGCTAGGACAAATACTGCAATGTATTTCCTATACATATTGCTGTGTCACATCTGATACGGTACATTATCTGCTGGGGTAACCATAGGAGAAATACTGCAATGTATTCCTTATACATATTGGTGAGTCACATCTGATACACTATCTGCTGGGCTAGGACAAATACTGCAATGTATTCCTTATACATATTGCTGGGTCACATCTGATACGGTACATTATCTGCTGGGGTAACCATAGGACAAATACTGCAATGTATTCCTTATACATATTGCTGGGTCACATCTGATACACTATCTGCTGGGCTAGGACAAATACTGCAATGTATTCCTTATACATATTGCTGGGTCACATCTGATACGGTACATTATCTGCTGGGGTAACCATAGGACAAATACTGCAATGTATTCCTTATACATATTGCTGGGTCACATCTGATACACTATCTGCTGGGCTAGGACAAATACTGCAATGTATTTCCTATACATATTGCTGGGTCACATCTGATACGGTACATTATCTGATGGGGTAACCATAGGACAAATACTGCAATGTATTCCTTATACATATTGCTGGGTCACATCTGATACATAATCTGTTGGGGTAACTATAGGACAAATACTGCAATGTATTTCCAATACATATTGCCGAGTCACACCTGATACGGTACATTATCTGCTGGGGTAACCATAGGACAAATACTGCCATGTATTCCTTATACATATTACTGGGTCACACCTGATACATTATCAGATACTGCAATGTATTCCATCTTTGAAGAGTATTTTTGGAATGAAGATTGGATTGCACAGACTTTATGAAAAAAAAGGTCCATCAGTTTTATGAACACAGAAACTTTCCAAATGCTAATTCTGAACTCTTCTGGTAAACCTTTGAACCCAAATCTCTTCTTCACAAAGTTTAATAATAAAACAGGGAGAAACAAAAATATTGAAAATAAAAAATTAAAAATTATAATAGTAAAAAATTTCTTAAGTTACAAAATGTTTATTAAACAAAAAATATTTGCTATAATTTTAGCCATGAAAAATTCTGTTCTAAAAGTCTTATATTTGTCACTTCTTGTGGGTATTTTTGTTGTTATTCAAACAGAAAAGATTGTTATAAATATAAACTTTTAGAATTATTTAATGAAGTATAAGACTACTTGCTTCCAAATGTGCTTCTAATTTCTTCACATTTTAAGTGATAATTTTTACAGTAGAACAAATTTGAATAAAAATGTGCTAAGTTAACTGACTTTATATTACTTAAAATAAAATGGGTAAAATTAACAAGAAAAACTTGACACAATTTTCGTTAAAAAAAGTTTTTATTTACATGATGATTCCAGAATATTTGTTCACTTCGAAACTAACGAAAAACAAAAGTCGTATGGATGTTTTAACTCTTTCTCTCCTAACTGACGATACCAGCGTTGATTCCACCAGAATGTGGTAAATAATTACGGAGAGAAAAAGAGTTAAACGCAATGTTAAAACAAAACATTGGGCATAGGCGAAAAAAACAATACAACTACAAAAGAAAAAAAAAACTTGATTATCTTAGACCAGTGTTTCCCAAACTGTGTTCCACAAACCCTAGTGTTCCACAAGGCCTGAATAGGTGTTCCACGAACTTCTGAAATAAATAACTAATAGGCTTCCACGTGGAGGCGCTGTGGCTGATTGGTAAAGTGTATGGCTTCCTAACGGGGGGTCCCGGGTTCGAATCCTGGAATTTAAAATTTCGAGATATTTGGGCGACTCAGTCCACCCAGCTCCAATTGGTATCCGACATCATTCGGGGATAAGTAAATGCGGTTGGTTATTATGCTGGCCACACGACACCCTCGTTAACTGTGAACCACAGAAACAGATGACCTTTACTTCATCTGCCCTATAGATCTCATAAGTCTGAAAGGGGAACCTGACTTTACTTTTTAGGCCACCATGTGAATGGACCTCATTCACCAATCGTAAACTAACATTGAGCCACGTGATTCTCTATCTCTTCTATACAAATTACGATCTAGTTGTAATACACAATGGCTGTCCCGTGACAGTTTTTGTTTCGTTGTTTCATCAATATTATCACGTGACTAAATGTCGTTTGCTTACGAACTAAGCAAAGTGTTCCGTTAGATACAGGTACTCAGACAGAAATTTGCGAATTGCTCCTTTAAGGAAAATGTTTGGTAAACATTGTCTTGAGACTAGACAGTCTTAGATCTAGTGTGATCTAAATGCACAATTGTCGTGTGGATAAAGTAAATGTTCATTAATAAGACTAGTCGTGAAACTCCTGCTACGTCACGTCTGCAAGCACATCAGTTGTTACATTTATAGACATGTTATCGTGCAATGTCGCAGACGTTATCAAGGAGGAAGTCACGCATTTCAAACCCAACAGACAGGTGTACTACTTGGCCAGGGAGAGCAGTTAACAAACGGCCTAATACTTACAAAGCTATTGTGGCCTAAAGATTTGATAATTACAATTGGCAACTGTTACTAGTGTGCAACACTTTCTGTAAGAAATGTGGCCTAATAAAACAATATTAGCAGACGAAATCGTGACATTTAAGATTTTCTATCGTCATCTAGATCTAAGTATGATCACATCGATAAAAATAATGAAAACATTTTTTTTAAAGCCGGCCCCCTCCCCCCTCCCATTCCTTGCGAAATTAAAATCCTGGTTACTCCCATGTAGGTCATAAATCTACTCAGAGTAGAGAAAATTCTAGTTTGGAAACATAAAAAGACAGTAGTCTTGACTGAGTTCTACATGAGATATGTTCCTGTTAGTCTATTTTTTTTTATTTCACTCTTTACTGAATATATGCGGAAATTTCCACTATGTTCAATTTAATTTTCTAGGCCAAATTTAGGGCTAAGATTATTGTATTTCAAAATATATATTGGCCAGACCAGAGTTTCCCCTGTGTAGACAATCAGCTAGTAATTTTCTTTTCGCAAAGATATACATGAACTGTCAACTTTCTAGGAAAATCATTAGAGCCGTTTTCTAGATCTGTGTCCACCAAACTCTCACCCATGAAGAGTTTATACAAGCTGAAACGAATAATTGTATAAAATATAACAAAAAAAAAATCCTAAATGCCGCTAGCAACTAACAAATCCCAAGTAGGATGCCTAATAAAAAAAACAAAAAAAAAACAAACAAACATTCTATAGATAAAAGATAAAATGAGTTTAAAGTTTACAAAACTTTGGATCACCATTTTAACATAACTGTACGCACTAAAGATTCCGACCACAGGAACAGACGTAAGAACACACATAAGTAAGAACTCTTTTGTTTCCTAAGCAATAAAGTTCCCCTTGCGATCTATAGGGCAGATAATGTAAAGGTCATCTGTTTCTGTGGTCAGCGCTTAACGAGGGTGTCATGTGGCCAGCACAACGACTAACCGCCAGTAATGTTTTATTATGCCTATGTGTAATGCAGAATGTCCTCTAGGTAATAAAAAATACATTATTGTTATTGTTATAACTCCTATCTTAGGACAAACCTATTTAGAGGAACAATATAAAGGCAAAAATCTTGCATAGAATAAAAGAAATAAACAAAATATGGTTATTTCGTACACCTGAAAATGAACATACATACATTTTATAAAAACTCTAATGCTTTAACGTGTATGGGCCTACAAGAATGTAACTACACCAAACACTGCATGCCTGCCTTCATTAATCTCGACATGAATATCCTTAACGGGGGTCAAGAGCAGTGGTTATCAATAGAAGTGGTTAAACGATCATCTAGCTGATTGGAGGGGCCAGAGTAGAGCCATCCCTCATTCCTGGCCTCTGAGTAAAGTCCTTCCCTTAAGTCGCAAGCTCGACCCTTAACAAACAACAGAATTCGAGAATGACCTAATATCCCTTAATGATATCAAGCAGCATTTGAACCCAGGTTATGTGTTAAACTGTTCTGATTGAGCCAACATGCTCCTAGTTACTTGTATATAGATATGTCCATTCTCTCTCTTTCTCTGTATACACTAACATATGATACATAAATATGCATTCCATATACGTAACAACGAAGTCTTTATGCAATTTCTAAGAAACATAGATATTTTTTTTGGTTTAAAACAAGTATACACCAGGGCGCGAGAAATGACATTTTCAGATGAGGTTTGAAGGAAAACGAATCATTTCAAAATTTTGTCTTGGCTCCTGTGGTTCGGTAACTCTGTGAAACAAACAAATTTATTAGTTAATACAAGTTTCACCTTCAATCATATGTCTAAACCGAGATACCCAAACTAAGACCCGTTGGCTGAAAGCCCAGTGCTATCTCATTCTCTCGAAATGTCTGTCCTCAATGCATTAAGATGCCCCGGAGAGCCACATAATGCCTTAGAGTGCAACAGAATGATCTTTAGTTTTCAAAAAAAAAAAAGTTTAGAAATAATGCAAAATCATTTCTCGGATTTTCTTTAGAATGGGCTATTAATCACAGAACTATATATTCACGCAAATATATGAAACAAAGCCATTTCCTGTTAGTTTCCATTGAGATAATGTTTTAAAAATCCTAGATCGAAATAAATCCTGTCTGTTAATAATAATCTTATCTTATATGATACAGACGTTACTTCAAAAAAGAAGATGATTACGTCCTACGCGTCTTGCATTTAGTCATGCATATTAACCAATGACCTAAACTCCGCCAAGTCACTGGTTTTCCTGGCTAGCTCAGGCATTAATATATTAATATTAATCAGATACTAATCATCTTATGTACATTTAAATAGATTTATTACCTAGATCTTTCTAGATTATATATCTAAAAATTGCAAAATAATAATTATGAGACGAGAGTAGGCCTACTCTTATTTTTGATGATCAGTTACTAGATCTAGATCTAAAAATTAAATTATATGTTACATAGGTTAGGGTTGAAAAAAAAAACCACGAAAACTTTACTTCTTATAGCTACTTTACAAAACAACGGCTTGTTTCAACTTTTTAAAAAAATTTCACGACATTTTTCGTAGTTTTAAAAGAACTCCATGTCCAGTCTAGATATTATATATATAATTCTATGATGATAACATTAGGGGAAAAAAAGTTTCTTAATATGTTCCAATTTTTTTTCAAAGACTTACTTCTTGTATCTTGGCGACATTGCATGCCGCACAAAATAAACCACAACAAAGGCAAACATTAGCAGAAGTATAAACCCTGCAACTGATACAGTGATAATCAAATCTGAGGATGAAAATTTGAAAAAGTTAACCAATAATCGTTCATTTTTCACGAATGTCCAATGTTGATATACTATACAAAACTTAAGTAGGCCAAGATGGATTCCGGACATACTCTGATATTATAGTCATTTAGATGTAAGGCGACCTAAGAAGATCATGTAATAAAACGTTTTAAAATTGACAAAATATCCAAGAAAAAGAGAGAAGGAGAAAGAGGGAGAGAAATGGAGAGAGAAAGAGCGAGAGAAAGAGAGAGAAGTAGAGAGTGTGTGTGAGTGAGAGAGAAAGGGACGATAATTAATACTAAACGATTAACATCTACATATAGATCTATCTATCTATCTATCTATCTATCTATCTATCTATCTATCTATCTATCTATCTATCTATCTATCTATCTATCTATCTATCTATCTATCTATCTATCTATCTATCTATCTATCTATCTATCTCTCTCTCTCTCTCTCTCTATATATATATATATATATATATATATATATATATATATAGTAGTTCAATTTAAACCGTTTATATTACACTAGATTAAAGACACTAAATGTTCAGTAATCGTCAATCTCTCTCTCGTTCTCTCTCTGCTTGTCTGTCCGTCTGTCTGTCAATCTATCCTTCATTATCAGGCTGTCCAGGCCTGCGCAAGCTATTATAACACAGTGCAGGACAGGCCACTGTCCTGTTGGCTCCTATTTCTCACAGCTATTGCCAAATTTTGACTCACGATGCCCCCTCTGCGAAGAAGAAGAGGAAACAGTGTCTTGTATTCTTTTTGACTGCCCCAGACTTGCTGATCTCCGTACCGACAGGTCTGGGAAACCAAAAAATCTTTATGCTGAAATGTATGCATTACGCAAAAACAGCAGGGTTTCTGTCCAGGGCTATTGCCAGAGAGGATTTGAGCCTCTCAAGCCCTCACTCCAATGGAGTTTGATGAGGATGAGGATGATCCCTCATTATTATTATCGTCATCATAAATCTATATAGGGAGTGGGAGGCTGAATTAGCTGAGATATGTAGATATATGCAAGTGCACCATCTACACATTGATACTGTACGATCATGGAGCTGAGATATGTAGATATATGCAAGTGCACCATCTACACATTGATACTGTACGATCATGGAGCTGAGATATGTAGATATATGCAAGTGCACCATCTACACATTGATACTGTACGATCATGGAGCTGGGATGTCTATCTTAAGTTACACGTATTAATATGTCAGCAATCAACCACATAGTCAACCAAGCAAACCGGTCTGGGGGGGGGTGGATTTTTATAAATGGAGTCAAATTTTGGTGTATCAAGTGTACAGAATAAGGAAACATTTCAAAATATACGTGTGTTACCTTGCAAGCGAGACCAAGATAAAACATCAATTAATGTAATAGGAAATTATTTATGCCATAAACCACCAAAAAACAAAACAAAACAAAAACAACTAAACAATCCCTACAGTAATCAGTAAAGTAAAATTGAAGTTTCCCTTTCAGACCTTGCGATCTCTAGGGCAGATGATGTAAAGGTCATCTGTTTCTAAAGCACACGGTTGACGAGGGTGTTATGTAGCCAGCACAACGATCAACCGCCTTTACTTTTCTTCAACTAATGTCAAATGCCCATTACAGCTGGGTGGTGCCCTAAAGATCCCGAAATTAGAAATACCATTCTTCACCAGGATTTGAACCCAGGACCCCAGGTTTGAAAGCCAAGCGCTTTAACACTCAGCCACAATTTCCCAAGGCATTCCAAAACTGAGATAAAGAGATGAAAGCCTGGGCATTGCCTATGGTCGGAACGATTTCTCGCCCTACTGATTCAATTACCATTGTCTATTGTCTCTGTCACATTGTTATTGGTCAGTGCTGAAGAGTTTTTGTTGTTTGACGATGCTGTCGTGTTTTTGAACGATAATGTGCTATTCGACAATTCTGTCGTTTTGTTCGACAATTCTGTCGTGTTGTTCGACAATTCTGTCGTGTTGTTCGACAATTCTGTCGTTTTGTTCAACAATTCTGTCGTGTTGTTCGACAATTCTGTCGTGTTGTTCCACATTTCTGTCGTGTTGTTCGACAACTCTGTCGTGTTGTTCGACAATTCTGTCGTGTTGTTCGACAATTCTGTTGTGTTGTTCGACAATTCTGTCGTGTTGTTCAACAATTCTGTCGTGTTGTTCCACATTTCTGTCGTGTTGTTCGACAACTCTGTCGTGTTGTTCGACTTTTCTGTCGTGTTGTTCGACTTTTCTGTCGTGTTGTTTGACGATGCTGTTGTGCTGTCTGACAATGCCATTGTGCTGTATGTTACTGTGTTAGATGGCGCTACAGTGCTTGTCGATGATACTTTGGATGTTGTAGCATCGCTCATAGATGCCAAGGACAGAATCAGCGTTAAATAGATTGTGACTACCATCCTGAAACTGATTCAATAAATCTTAGCTTCTTGTAATAATGTCTGATTCACAAAGCCCATATCACAAGGTTTGTCTACATTATAAGATCTGTCTAGATCAAGATGTCTGTCTTGTTTCACATGTCCAGAGACACTTCTAAAGTTTCCATAGCAACAAGTTATCACTTTTCTTGGGTTTCTCTCTTCTTCACCTTTCCTTCAACTTGTTCGTGAAAAACCTTTAAAAAAAGACAATCAAAAAATTATGCGAAAACTAAATCTCAAATAAATCTTTAAACTTTTAAAATTATTTTTTCCATATTCTGACAGAATTGTTCCTTTTCCACATTTCTGCATTCTACCCAGTTATGATCAGTGGCGTAGCAAGGTACCCGTGTGCCCGGGTTCAAGAATATGTTTATGGGCCCCTCCCCCCCCTCCCATTCGACAAATATTTTGTGTGACAAAAAAATCAAGTAGTTTGCATGTACATTTACTAAAAGACATTCCAATCCAAGTTCATAAGCACAGCTCTTGGGGGAGCTACCACCTTCTACCAAGCGCGTCCCCAGGTGGCGGATAGGGGAAAGACCCTTAGATATAAGGGTTAGCTGTGAATAGCAAATAAACAGCCGCGGACCAACTGGTTTGCAGTCATGGAGGATGAGGTGAAGTATTCCAGTGGTTAGAATATTTACTAAAAACATCTCAGAAATCCAGGGAAATGATTGCAAAAAGCGAGTATAGGGCGCTCTAACTCTAAACCCGGGTAGATGAAACCCGTTAGCTAGGGATAGCAGTTCATCTAGGAGAGAAAACTCCGAAAATAAACACCTGCTGCCTTGCAGATGATCTTGGATGATCAAAGGCTATGGGAGCACACCCAGAAAGAAAAGCAGGCGGAAGTCGGAGTCAATGGGCCTCCTGGCGCATAACACATTGACACGCAACCTCATCTATGTTGGAGTTCAGTAACGATTCTAATAGATGTGGCGTCCTGCCTGTGGAATCCCGCCGCGCAGGTAGGGGGCCGGGCTCTCCGCCTCGAAGGAGCCCACACAAGCGAGCTGGTGGTTCTTCTATCTCTACCTGTGGAGCCAGGAGCAGGGACAAGAAAGTAAATACTACTGGCCAACACTCCAAGACCAAAAGTCTAAAAATCTTACAATGGAACGCAGAGGGCATCCAAAAGAAAAAAGAAGCTCTAAAAATATTTCTGCATGAGAAAGAAATTGATGTAGCTTGCATCCAAGAAACTCATTTGAACAGTAATCTTCGTTTCTCCATTAGAGGCTACACCTGCATCAGACAAGATAGAGAAATCAGACCCAAAGGAGGAATCCTCACCCTCATTAAAAATGATATCCCTACCACAGACATAACTATGCCCAACTCCTCAGAATCAGAAATAATGGGAACTAAGCTAATTCTCCCAGATGGAAATATTAATCTATTTAACTGCTACTTCCCACCAGACAAGGAAATAGAGATTGACCACATTCAAATACCTGACCAAGAAGACTGTCTAATCTTAGGAGATATGAATAGTCACTCTCAGAGCTGGGGATACCCAGACCTAAATGCCAGGGGAGAAGAAATTGAAGAATGGCAAGCAGAGAACAGACTTATCTTGCTAAATAAACCTGAGGACAAACCAACCTTTTTTTCAAGAGCCTGGCTAACATCAACCACTCCAGATCTAGCCTTTGCAACAGACAACTTATCCAAAAAGTGCACTAGAGAAGTTGCAGACCAGCCAGCCACCAGCGACCACAGACCCATATTGATCAGTATCGATACCTCCTTCAAAATATCAGAAAACTCCACCATCCCCAGATGGAACTACAAAAAAGCCACCTGGCACCTATTCTCAAAGCTCACAGACCTATATACAACTTCAATAAACTGCAAATCAAATCAGGTTAATAAGTCATTCTCAGCTTTCTCCAAAGCAATACTCCTAGCAGCTAAGGAATCAATTCCTAGAGGAGCAAGAAAAGATTATATCCCCAACTGGTCTGATCACCTTCAACAACTCCACAATGCCACTATTGAAGCCAGAAACACAGTAGAAAATAACCCTTGTATAGAAAATAACATAAATCTAAAAGCAGCTAACGCAGTTTTCAGGAAAAATTACCTTTCTGCCTTGAGGAAAAGTTGGCATGAAAAAACAGAACAACTAAACGTAGATAGAGATGGCCACAAACTCTGGCGTATAGCCAAATGTCTCAACCAGGAAGAAAACAGAACAACTCCTATAGTAATAGAAAAGGACAACAAACCCCTGAAAGGCCAAGAAGCAGCAAATGAATTCATTAAGTTTTTCCAAAGCATAGGACAAATACAAATTAATGAAGGTAGAAATAAAGATGTAAACTCAGAAATCCAAGATAAATTTAAAGAAAACAATCCAGCTTACTCCTTGGGAATGACCACTAATCTTAAAATGAAGGAACTAGATGAATCCCTAAAAGCCCTCAAACCAAAACAAGCCCCGGGCCCAGACAAAATATCAAATGACATGCTTCTTCACTTGGGTCCTCAAGCCAAAAGAAAACTGCTACAATTATTCAATGCTAGCTGGAAATCTGGCAGAATTTCAAACATCTGGAAAAAAGCCATTATGATCCCTATACTAAAGCACGGCAAGCCAAGAAATAAACTGGATAGCTACCGTCCCATCAGCCTCACTAGCTGTACCTGCAAACTGATGGAAAGAGTGATAAATAGAAGGCTGACATGGATCCTTGAGTCAAATAACCTACTCACTGAAGCCCAGGCTGGCTTTAGAAAAGGCAGATCAACAGAAGATCAAATTGCCTTCATCACACAAGAAATAGAAGACGGCTTTCAAGAAAAGAAACCAACAACAATTGTGTGGGTTGACTTAGAAAAAGCATTTGACAAAGTCTGGGAACAAGGTCTCTTGCTCAAGCTAATCCAGCATCACATATCCCACAGAATGTACAACTGGATAAAGGAATACCTAAATAATAGAAAAGCCTTAGTTTGCATGCAAGGACAAAGAAGCCACACAGTGGGCATAAAAAATGGTGTCCCCCAAGGAGGAGTCCTATCCCCAACACTTTTCCTAATATTCATAAACGATCTAATTCAAAACCTACCCAAAAAAGTTAAGAGCAGCATGTATGCAGATGACCTTGCCTTAATTAGCACAGAAGAATATGTAGGAACATCGAAATTTCGATTACAAGATGCTCTTGATAAACTCAATAATTGGTCCAAAGACTGGGGCATGTCCATTAACACAAAAAAGACAACATATACCATATTCTCACTGTCAACAAAACAACAAACAATAAAATTAACATTAGATAAGGAAGCTTTAGAAAAAAATGACAGCCCTACTTATCTTGGAGTCACCTATGACCCGAGACTAACCTGGAAAAACCAAATAGATAAAACACAGAGTAAAGGCATCCAGAGACTATCTCTCTTGAAAAAATTAGCTGGCACAGATTGGGGAGCAAATCACAACATCCTGAAAAAGACCTATACCAGTTATGTAAGACCTGTACTAGAATATGGTGCCACAGCATGGGGCTCAGCAGCCCAAACCAACCTTAGAAAAATAGACAAGGTTCAAAATATTGGTCTAAGGATAATGACAGGAGCAATCAAAACAACACCCATAAGAGCTATGGAGGAAACCGCTGCCCTGATCTCTCTGGATGAAAGAAGAGAAATAAAAATCCTTTCCCAATTCACAAAATTGGAAACCTTGGAGAGGCACCCACTCAGAACAAAAATCCACAAAACTGGCACAAAAAACCGTCTCAAAAGGACCAATTTCATACAGGAATCTCTAAACCTAAAAAAGAAACACCAACTTGAAAAAATTACTCTGGAATCCTCAATACACTATAATGAATCTCCACCCTGGGACGAAAGCCCTCTTCCTACTATAAGGGACCATATTGAAAACATAAAAAGAAAATCTGATTACAGACCAACAGAGCTCAAGGAAATAGTGTTTTCTACATACCAATTACCCTAGCAATCAGTGGATCAGAGTTTACACGGATGGCTCATCCCATAAAGCCACCACAAATGGAGGAGCTGGAATACTTATCGAATGGCCAGATGGAGGAAAACTAGAAAAATCCTTTGCAACTGGAGAGCTCTCTGACAGTCACAGAGCAGAAAGGGAAGCACTAGCACTAGCTGCTACCATGCTAGCAAATCATCCAAGTTCCCCTCACAGTCAGATTGTCTTTCTAACAGACGCAAAAACAACCCTCCAAAGCCTGCAAAACTCTGATTCCCCTTATATTAAAAACCTCAGAACAGCACTCACAAAGCTCAACCACAACAGCAAAAAAACTGTCATTCAATGGATACCAGCTCACATACAACTAGCAGGAAATGAGAAGGCTGACACACTCGCCAAGAGTGGGAGAACAAACTCACAAGTAAACTCTGCTCTCTATCCAGAAGAAATGAAGAAATTAATTGTAGATAAAATAAATGAGAAATGGACGAGCTCCCATCCAAATCACAAGAAAGATGATGCTTACTATAAGCTATCCCGACAAGACCAACGTCTAATCTTTCGACTCAGGACCGGACACAACAGAATGCGACAACACATGTTCCGGAAGCTCAAAATTGGAACCAGCGAAATCTGCCCATGTGGAGTATCACCAGAAAATGCCGACCACGTCCTCCAAAACTGCTCTCTCTACCAAGAGGCCCGTATAAGACATTGGCCCCAAATCACTCCAATAGAAAGAAAACTATATGGAGAGCTCCCTGATTTGGAAACCACTGCGCAGTTCATCTCATGTATTGGTCTAGTCATATGAACACTCCAACATAACAATGAGAACGATGAAGAAGAAGAAGAATAAGCACAGCTGACAGAATCATTTAAACCGTGTTTAAGTATTGTTTAGCACAGTGAACATAAAGCACTAGCGGCTGCCTTTGTTGAAACAATGCCAGAAGACCATTGCATTGTCAACTAATATTTGAACCAACATCATTGCCTTGGCATCGTAAGTAATTTAAAGAAAGATGGTGATATTTTATTACTTAGGATATTTGTTCAGTCAATCTTGCAGAACAACTGAAGCCACAACAACAACAAAAAATACAGACCTTCATCAACAGATGCCTGAGAAATATCCTAAAAATACACTGGTATGACAAAGTAGAGAACACCAAACTGAGGGAGATGAGTGGACAGAAAAATATAGAAGTGCAGATTTTAGAGAGGAAGTGAAGATGGATTGGTCACACCTTTAGAAAAGATACCAGCAACAGAGCTAGGCAGGCCTTAGAGTGGAACCCCCAGGGAACAAGACGCAGAGGAAGACCAAAAAGAACATAGCGACGCAGTGTACTTGAAGAAGCAGAGAGGACCGGGAAGAGCTGGGACACCATCAAAAAGCTAGCAAGAGACCGTGAAGAGTGGCATGTTTTTGTCGAAGCCCTATGTTCCATGAGGAACTCAAAGGAATGATGATGAATCTTACAGACTTCTGGTTCTCACAAGTATAAAAACCTACAAATGACAAATTTCTTTGGGTAGTTCGTCATCGGAGTTCGCAAAACATTGTTAGAAAATAATGCTAATTTAATAAATTTTTAAAATTCTCTTTGAGTGCTGTCAACCATGATAGAGAAAAATGACACAGATTGGATCTCCTTTAGTATTTTTTGCTAAAATTGCATTGCCGAACAAGTCTATTATATCTTTGAATTTGTGGGTTGAGGTAAAGGATTGTATTTTTTTCCCTTAAGAATTTAAGTACTGCTAAGATATTGTCGTTGTTACTTGTGTCACCAAAACAATACTCTTCGCGATGACCACTAAATGAAAGGTTGTTGCGTGCTAAAGTTAAAACTAACATTCACTATGCGATGAATTACTTTCAGTCAGTAATGGACCTCATTCGTCAATCGTAAACAGACACCATTTAGCCACGTGATTCTCTATCTCTTCTATACAAATTACGTCATACACTAAGCCTGTCACGTGATACTTTTTTTCTCGCTTTTTTATCAATTTTATCACGTGGCTAAATGTTGTTTTGTTTACGATTGGTGAATGAGGTCCGTTGTCAACTTCTCCATTGAGCTCCTTGTTTTGCATCATCCACAGTGCTCAGTCGTTCATGGTGTCTGTATGTTTGGCAAGCTTGTTGATGAAGTGAAGTCATTATTAGGAATGGTTTTCTATTTTTTTTGTTGACGATTCGGTTGAAAAACAAGCAACATTAATGCTGTCTCAGGGTATAAACCAGAGACCATCGAGACCATCCGAATGACTGTCCAGTGCAAATACTATACGAAAAGGCAGCCATTCAAGTGAAAGACACTATTTCCATGATAAATGTGGAGGCGCGGTGGCTGAGCGGTAAAGCGCTTGGCTTCCGAACCGGGAACCGGGGTTCGAATCCTGGGATTTTTAATTTCGGGATCTTCGGGCGGCTCTGAGTCCACCCAGCTCTAATGGGTACCTGACATTAGTTAGGGAAAAGTAAAGGCGGTTGGTCGTTGTGCTGGCCACATGACACCCTTGTTAACCGTAGGCCACAGAAACAGATGACCTTTACATCAACTGCCCTATAGACCACAAGGTCTGAAAGGGGAGCTTTACTTTACTTTACATGATAAATGTAATTATCGTTTTATTTTAAACATTTTTGTTATAAACCTCCTCCCAAATTTAGTCAAGATAAATAGCACAAAAAAGTCAACATCTTTAACGTTTCTCTATGTAACAAACAGAATACGATGTTTCTTTGCGTTAATATTATGTAATTAGAGTCTAAATCTAGATTTCTGGTAATATTTCTGGTACCTGACATTAGTTGGGGAAAAGTAAAGGCGGTTGGTTGTTGTGCTGGCCACATGACACCCTAGTTAACCGTAGAAAAATAAAAAAAAAGAGGCTAAATAATCAAATAACCCATAAATCTGGTACTTTAATAAAGGACAAATAAAACAGCCAATAGGACACAATTGGCAACACAATCAACTACTACAACGTTAGACTGTATATCACTGTACTAAACTCATCAACTCAACTGTGTCTTCCTAGACTCGTACGTTTCACTGGAGGACTACACCAGGACCGACTTCATGGCTGACTAACAGTCCCGGTCTCAACGCTCTCCGGTCTTGAACTGCCGCTTTCTTACACACTGTGTCTCTGGTCTGCCAGGCTTATGATCAGATGACCATAACACGGGCGCTATTCACGTGCAATGTTCATGTCAGTAATGTCCCTTGCCTTTCAATATAGCACACTAAACTGTATTACTGACTTGTAGTGATGGGAACTAAACTAATTTTTTTTTTAGTTAAACTAAAACTATGTTTAAACTAAAAAAAAAAAGTAATTAAACTTTTAGTTAATCACAAATTGAAAAAATTAGTTAAACTAAACTAAGAAACTTTAGTTCAACTTTTACTAACTATTTTGACCTTTTTTTAAGGACGAAACAGCCAAACATGAAAAATATAAAGTACCGGTATAAAGCACAACCAATCTCTTTAGCAAAATGTAATAAACATTTATTTGTACACATGAAAAAAGATTTAAATGTCTTTATGGGATAGATGTGGCTTGTGTCACATATGTTAGCTGATCACACACAGTTAACCCTTTTGCGTCGCGAATAGGGTTATACCAATACTATCAACGGTAGAGAAAAAAAAAAGGGAAAGAATCGGTCTCAAACGTCACCATCATTACAGCAAACCTGATGAAAGCAGTTCCTTACACTGAGATATAAACACG
Source organism: Biomphalaria glabrata (assembly GCF_947242115.1). Taxonomy (NCBI): domain Eukaryota; kingdom Metazoa; phylum Mollusca; class Gastropoda; family Planorbidae; genus Biomphalaria; species Biomphalaria glabrata. The sequence continues at coordinate 2,307,053 of NC_074721.1, read as the reverse complement.
GGTTAATGTTTTCAGGTTAATATAAAGTTTGATATGACGCGCGGGATATTTTAAGGAAACTTGAACTTCATTGAACCCCTTCGCGCCATGGATGCTACGCCACTGGTTATGATCAAAGTTCAATAACAGTTTTGTGTGTAATGGCAAAACATTACTTTTGGTATAGAATTATTTGAGAAGGCTCACTCTTTTTATGCAACACAAATTATAGTTTATAAAATCAAAAATAAATTTAATTGAATGTGGTCTAATCTGCGTTGTTGGCGTTAATTAGGAGAGGCTAAATTAGCTAAATTTAAGCGGAATGGAACTAGCAAACTATAAAGAAATCATTTTCTACAAAACAAAGCTTATCTAAGGGAAAGAACTCCACATTCACTGTCACACATCTTAATACTGTAGAATTTATTTCCCTTTTCAACTTCAAACAAAATATTTAATAAAACGAATTTATGAATAAATTGGTTAGTTTTTAAAGATTGGATCATGTTTTGTTAGGCACAATGACTAATTGTTTTGTTAGGCGAAATGACTAATTGTTTTGTTAGGCACAATGACTAATTGTTTTGTTAGGCACAATGGCTAATTGCTTTGTTAGGCACAATGGCTAATTGTTTTGTTAGGCACAATGACTAATTGTTTTGTTAGGCACAATGACTAATTGTTTTGTTAGGCACAATGGCTAATTGCTTTGTTAGGCACAATGGCTAATTGTTTTGTTAGGCACAATGGCTAATTGCTTTGTTAGGCACAATGACTAATTGCTTTGTTAGGCACAATGACTAATTGTTTTGTTAGGCGAAATGACTAATTGTTTTGTTAAGCACAATGACTAATTGTTTTGTTAGGCACAATGACTAATTGTTTTGTTAGGCACAATGACTAATTGTGTAAAGTTTCAACTTGATCCGAGAATGGGAAGTGGGGGAACTAAGGTGTACACAAATTGTACACAAATTTTAAGACCGTAAGATTTCAGCTGTGCCTAGACACAGTGCCATTAGAGAATGGAATGGGGATGTCTGAATCAGCCAGGAAAACCAACGACTTGTCAAAGTTTTAAGTCATTGATTAACATGCACGACTAGATTGACACATGAAACGCGTAGGACGTAACTATCTTCTTTTTTTTTTTAAGTAACGCCTGTAATATATAAGAAAAGATAATAAAACAGCCCAACGATTTTTACTGTTCAAAAACAGAGTTTTCTGCGCTTTTTTTGGCTCATTTTGAATGAAAACTGAATTTTGTTGCTTTTTTTGTCGAAATGTATGCTACAGAAGGATCCTAGGTATCACATTTAAAGACCTCACACAAACCAAGAGATTAGAGATAAGGTAACTGCAGCGATTGGACCTCATGATGACCTGTTAACTATAGTAAAAAAAAAACTCAAACTAAAACTCTATGGCCAAGGTCTTCAGCGCTCGCAAAGACCTTCCTTCAGGGAACAGTACCTGGAAAAAGAATAAGAGGCAGACAGCGAAGGCGATGGAAGACAACATAAGAAAATGGGCGGACCTGCCACCGAAAGAGGTTCTATGCAAGGCAAAAGACAGAAAGGAATGGAGAAAGACGGACGACAAATCTTGCATGGTGCCCCAAACGGTCCAACAGACTAAGGAGTAGGTAAAGTAAAAGGTAAAAATAAAAATGCTAGCAATTTACAAGAATGCCATAAACATGGTCATATTCCCGCAAAGCACAGGGCAGCATCATGCTTTGGTCCGGCCCTGAATACATCATAACTATGAAAAAAAACCCGATAAAGTTTGTGACGTAATTCTTCACTGATGTGCAACCTTCTTGTTGTCATTAACCGGGAAGACATGAAACTATCTGCCACTAGTCCATGACATTGTTCCCTACATTACAATAGCACTTCTTGAGGTTTAAGACAAACAAGACACGAAATTTAACACCGACGACACTAAAGTTCACTTTTAATGGTACCAGCTCAAGTTAACCCTTTCAAGTGACTTTGAGAAAGACAACGGTATTCACAAAAATAAATATTTCTGAGTTTTAAAACGGGGCACATTTAAGAATCAGCCCTTAATAAACGCCCTAGGGGAGCAGGGACTAATTCAGTGCGTGCTGGTACCACACTCCCCAAAATGAAAAGGACTGACTTGAGGCGACCATAATCTTGAAATACAAAACCAAAGCCTAATAAAATACTCAGGCACTAAGATATAGGCACATTCCTCGTCCCATATGCTAGGACAAATTTGTACAACTGCTCCATCTTCCCTAGTGCTATTAGAGCATGGAATGGGTTGCCTGAGCCAGCCAGGAAAACCAGTGACTTGGCAGAATTGAAGTCATTGGTTAACATGCATGACTGGATGCAGGAGCCGTGGGACGTAATCATCTTCTTTGTTGAAGTCTCTTCTGTATATTGTTATGACTCTACATTGCGCACTGTCATTTGGCGCGACATTGTGTACCAGAGGACACGATAGAGAACAGAGGAAGAAAAAAGATGGCCGATGATTCGAGATGAAAACGACTCTTGTGATGTGATTAGTGTAATTCTAGATCTAGTTTCCTATTTGGTTATTAAACATTCTATTTTGTTATTTCATAATCCTTTCGTTGAGGTTATTTGGCTAAGTTATAGCAATTGGTGTCAGATAGTGGGATCCTCAACGAAAGGGGAGAAGATGTTCTAGATCTATGTATGGGACATTGAACGAGTCTTTCGTTGAGGATGTTCTAGATCTATGTATGGGACATTGAACGAGTCCATTTTCGGGTAAATCAACATAAGTTTTGATTTTAGTTGATCAACGTTTTAATACTAGATGGCGTCTAAGAAAACACTTAGTCAACTGTCATTACAGGAACTTAGGCAGGAACTCAGAGGTAGAGAGCTGAAGGTGAGCGGCAACAAGGAGGCACTTATGGAGCGTCTTAGGCAAAGCATGATAGAGGAAGAACAGGACCCGGAGACCTATGAGTTTGAAATAGAACCGACTATGATGGAGCTTTGGAACATGATGCAAGAACAAGGCAAAACAAATACTGACATAGGGAACTCGATGAAAGAAGACATGAAATCATTAAAGGATGAACTTAAAAAAGAAATGGGTAATGAACTGGGCTCTATAAAATCATTTGTGACCGAATTGAAAAATGGCATAGACAGTTTCAAACAACAATTAAGAAATGAGGTCGCTGAATTAAGGTCCCAAATGGTGGGAGATGTTGATTCTAAAATTCAACAATTACGAAATGAAATGAAGACGGAGCTGGAAAAGAAACAAGATGTGGGAGCCACTGTGACTGAAATGACGGGGAAGATTAAACCACCGGTGTTTGACGGCTCTGTGTCTTGGTCGGCGTATCGATTACAATTCGAGGCGGCGGCGCAAGTCAACAGATGGGTTACCAAGGCAGATAGGGCAACTGGTCTCATGTTGGCACTCAGAGGCAAGGCAGCCGAATTGTTACAGACTATGACGGATCGGACAGACTACGATGCCATGGTCAAAACAATGGAACTACGATACGGCAATGAACACCTGCAGGAAGTTTTCAGGATGCAATTAAAGAATCGACAACAGAAAAACGGAGAGACATTACAGGAATTAGCAGCAGACGTGGAACGTCTCGCCCGTCTTGCCTACCCATCGGCAACACAGGAACTTCTGGATGTTCTGGTCACAGATGCTTTCATAGATGGAGTGCGAGATTTGGAACTTAAGAAAGCCATCCGAATAAGCGGAAAACGGAAAATCAACGAAGCCCTCATCTATGCCCTGTCCTACGAGGCGGCCGAAGTTTCAGCGAGGAGCATACACTATTGTCGGACGTTAAATGTGGCGGAAGAGGAGGATCTGCCGAGGCGGATTCGAAGAATGGTGGAAAAGGCTTTAAATGAACGGGAACATTATCAGACCTCAAGGCGTAGTAAAAAGACTTTTCGTTGTTGGAATTGTAACACTCCAGGTCATTTACGGAGAAACTGTAACATGTTGTTCCAAGGCCAAGGCTGTGCATCGGAACGTCAACCGCTACGATTCTACGGGCTTAGGGAGCAAGAACGGGCAGCCCAGGAAATCGAAACCCCGAGAGTGTTAGAACAAAGCAGAACCTTGAGAGTGCAGGGAAAGATTGGCGCTGGTTCTTATAGGTTCCTCTTGGACACAGGGGCTACGCGGTCGATAGTTGGACCCAGTCTGATTGGTGATCGGGAAATAATACGAGTGAATGGCTCTACTCTTAAAACGGCAGGTGGCGAACTGTTACCTATATTAGGACAGGTACGGCTTAATTTTGAAATAGGAAGTCAACCATTTAGTCATGATTTTCTGATCGCCAATGTTGTCGACGATTGCATCCTGGGTCTGGATTTTATGCAGGGATTCGGTTTATCTCTAAACATTGGAAGTGGAACTTTACAATATGGACACATAGAGTTCCCATTGCTTGATGATGGTGTGGAAGGCATTCAGGTGAAACGAATCGAACATACGACCATACCAAAGTGGTCTAATCTGTCAGTAAACAGGTATCATAAAAGGGACAAACTGAAGTGGATCGAACTGGAAGGCCAGCTACATCCTAGAAGAGCGGAGATTGAAACATCAACCAATCACTGTTGTGGCTATACGGGTAGTTACAAGAAAAGTGTTGGTGGTGGCAGCGCCGTCGATGATCATAATGACACATCAGATGCGTCTAGCTTTCAAGATAAAGAAAGTGGCAACCTTTTCAACGATAAGCGCGGACCCGAAAAGAAAACGCTAGATGAAGAAACTAGAAGAGTGACCTACAGGCAGAGTGAAACTATTGCTTTCGATGCCCTTGATAGTGCTTCAATGGGCATGACCACATCGGACAACGTTGGGTCTGTGTCCAATACTCCTGTTTGGCTACCAGTACTAACTGCAGACAGAAATTTAATAAGAACTGTACGGGCGGCACCTCGAATGAACAATGCAAATTCCAGAAAAACCATCAACAGGTCTGGACTTGACAAACGTGTGTACGTCTGCCTTCACAAAGCAGAGTAAAAGATGAATCAATTTCAGCGGAAACTGGATACTGATAATGTGGTTAATGGACATGTGTAGACAGGCCTACCTTCTGGAGATGGCTTGAAATGACAGTGTGTTTATGACCTGGCATCCAGTGGGACTATAACTTTCTTGCCAGAACTTCATCTGCACTGACAATTCTTCAGCCCTAGCGAAAATCTGGTCATGTTCGGGACGAACATAACTAAGGAGGGGGCAGTGTTATGACTCTACATTGCGCACTGTCATTTGGCGCGACATTGTGTACCAGAGGACACGATAGAGAACAGAGGAAGAAAAAAGATGGCCGATGATTCGAGATGAAAACGACTCTTGTGATGTGATTAGTGTAATTCTAGATCTAGTTTCCTATTTGGTTATTAAACATTCTATTTTGTTATTTCATAATCCTTTCGTTGAGGTTATTTGGCTAAGTTATAGCAATATTATAAGATAAGATAAGATAAGAATGTGAAAGAAAACTGCCGGTCCTATCATCCCTAAAACATATACATTCTTATGCATGAACTGTGACAAAGCTGGCCGCCCCATAATAGACTTTTTTAGTCACAATTTCTGCCCCGATACAAGGAGAACAAGCCAACACCTGTAATTTTTCTGGGCGCATCTATTCTGTTTCTGCGAAAAGCGTATTAAATATAGCCAACGTTTTGACGAGCGTGGATAATGCTATGGTTTTTAGTGGTAATCGTATGCATTGGACTTCGAATCTCTTTGATAACGAAGCAGTCATGCAAATAAGTAAAATGTCGGCTACTGAAATTCAATAATGTCTATTCTGATTCGAGTGAGTTTGTGTTGGCCGTTGTGAAAATTGCTCATCTCATAGAAATGAGATGAATGCCTAGGTTTTAGCTATGTTTGGAACGATGTCGCCCTCACAGCAGTTCCGGTCTCTACACACAGCTGATGTTTACAAAGAAATGGGAAGTTTGGAATCAGCGGCGTCACAGGGTGAAGCGCTGTGTGTTGCAAACTCGCTTAGGGTCGCCGGCTTCTGATTTTTCCTTACGTTTGACCTCCTTGTTAGAGTATAGCTGCAAGGCAGCACAGGCTTGACTTCAGAGTTTTCTTTCTCATAGTTGGGTAGCCAACTAAGGCTAACAAGCCCTTCTTGCCAGAAGTTTACTGGTTTAAGCACGATTTACTCGCCCCTTCTCCTTTAAGTAAAAACAATTCAGAACCAACATCTGAGCCCAACGTGAAGGCTAGGAGTTGGACTTGTTGTCAAAGAATATTTGAGACGATCTCTCTCTCTCTCTCTCTCTCTCTCTCTCTCCATATATATATATATATATCTTACACATACATACATACATTCGTACATACATACATATGCTACATATTTATCAAAAGCATTAATAACAGTAGATACATTATAAATTCTCTGATATCACTAAAGACTGAAGCACATCCTGAATTCCAAAAGCAGCAAACTGTGACCACTTCCTTGTGTATATGTAGGTATATAAATTAAAACCATGTCATTATATTTCCAGGAAGTAACATTATTATCAGCTGCATTTATTATTTTAGGAATGAGAAGCGTTAAACCCAAGTGGCTATTTAAAAGTATGTCGTTCTTGCGATGGGATTTTTTAAAATGGAAGCAAATGTAGCTTTTGTGTATATCCCGTGTACAGAATGTGGCAGTATTATGAGCAATGTGTTAAGATACAGATCACAGACCTCGAAGCAGGACGTTTAGGCGCCGCCGTTTTGGCGCCGCCGTTTTGGCCCCGCCGTTTTGGCGCGAAGGTCGTTTTTGCGCGAGCCGTTTCGGCGACGGGACGTTTTGGCGCGAAATACATTATGTACGTTTATTGTATTATTTCTTTTAAAAGAATTATTCTTATCTATGTTTTGCATGAGTGTTTGTGTTAAGACATATTTTTCACGTACTAAATGTAAAATTGTGTTTGTTTTTCACATCATTTTCTTTCATAAACAATTTGGCTTGTGTATGTGTGTTTATTAAGAGGCAGACTTTTATTTTCAAAAAAGGTTTAGATGTTAACATGGTTTTTGTTATATTAAAGTGTGACACTTAGCTAGTTACACTAATGTCAAATAAAAAAAAATCTTTTGGAAAGAAATTCAAAAATGTCATCCAGTGCGATTAGCAGAACTCACATATAGCATGTCATTACCATTCAGGAATCTGACTTATTATATCTTACTATATTCATGAAATAAGCAAAACCTTTATAATTTAAAAAAAAAAATTCGCTGAACGGTGTTAGAATTCACACTATACATACAATATTATGGTAGAGTGAAATAAACATTGCTATAAAAGCTACGTGCTTATTAAATAATCGTCAAATGATATCTCGCGCCAAAACGTCCCGTCACCAAAACGGCTCTCGCCAAAACGTCCCGTCGCCAAAACGGCGGGGCCAAAACGGCGGCGCCAAAACGTCACGTACCGCACAGACCTATATATATTATATCTAGACTGGACATGAAGATCTTTATACACTACAATAAATGTCGTGAAAAAATTTAAAAAGTTGAAACAAGGCGTTTTTTTGTAAAGTCATTATAAGAAGTAAAGTTGTTCTAACCTATGTGACATATAATTTAATGTTTAGATCTAGATCTAGTAATTAAACATCTAAATAATAGCACTCTCGTCTCATAATTATTATTTTGCAATTTTTACATAGGCCTACATAAAAGCAAAATCCATCTATTTAAATGTAGGCCTACATAGACGTGAATTATTTCGATCTAGGATTTTGAAACGTAATCTTAATGGAAACTAACAGGAAATGGCTTTATTTCATGAATTCACGTGAATATATAGTTCCATGATTAAAAATGCACTCGCACTCCAGCCATCAGACAAACCAATACTTTTTCTTTTGTATTTTAGTTAAGAAATTCCAAAATTAATAAAAAATCTGTCACTAATATAATTTATATACGCTATAAATTTAATTCTTATAGCGACTCGCCCCACTCCCTTAATGCCTAATGCAATCATTAGCAGAAATTATAAAATCGCCACCTCACCCAACCCCCACCGAATCGGCCAAGATACCAGAGGAAAGCGACATAATATAAAAATTATATAGCAATTCAACTAACTTTGTTCACACACTATTTCTCCACAAAAAATAGGACCGCCCCCCCCACACACACTCGAAGGGTTTATGTGGGAAGGGCAGTAAGCCTAAATGTATTCGCTTCACCCCCCCTTCCCCTGGATCCGTCAGCGGTTACAACACTATGAATGACATATGACTCTTTCATGTCGGAATAACTATAGCGTTGTAATAGGTTCAAACTTGATCACTACACGTTTTTCTCTTGAAATCCGATTGGATGTTTTTTTTTTTTACAAAAAACTACAACACCAATAAAAAACAAACAATGCCAAGATAAACTGTCGAACAATGAACCTACTGAAACTGCGCGGTATTTGAAACCTATAATGTCATGTTAAGAGCTTGCATTGTAATTGGTATCATATAAATGCCGCGAAGGCTTCCAAAATATTGAGTAACAAAACGAGTTAATGAGAACTGATCTGGATTGCGAAGCTGAATGTAGCAAGGAAATCTACGATCGCAGGGGCCACCATCAGGCGCGGGGCCTAGGGCTGTAGCCCCACTTTCCACCCCCTATGGCCGCTTCTGGCATCAACTATATTGAAACATCATGTAATCAATAATGTAATTAACTATTTAAAAAAAATGGTCTGCTCTAGTCGGAATTGGAACTTGGGCCTCCATGATTGGAGGAGAACGAATTTTGCCACTGAGATATTCAAGTACTTATTGAGTGCTGGGACAAGTCCCAAAAAGCCCGTGGAGTCTGAGAGCGCATGAGGCGCCCTGACCGCACTTTCCCGTGGTGGAGGCTGTCCAGACCTGAGCAAGCTTTTATAGCACAGTGCAGGACAGGCCATTGTCCTGTTGGGTCAAATTTTTCCCGTCTATAGCCAAATTTCGATTCACGGTGCCTCCGCTGCGGGGAAGAAGAGGAAACCGTGCCTCATATTCTGTTTGACTGCCCCAGACTTGCTGATCTCCGCCTCGACAGGTCTGGGAAACCCAAAATTCTTGACCTGTATGGCGACATTTATGCACTACGCAAGACAGCAGGGTTTCTGTCCAGTGCTTTTGCAAGAGAGGATTTGGGCCTCTCAAGACCTTACTCAAATGGAGTTTGATGATGATGATGATGATGTTTGGAGGCGAGCGTGTTTTGCCACTGACCTATTTAAGTACTTATACAAATTGAAGGTTTTGATAGTTTTCTCGTGATTTAACATTTTTTTAATGGAGCGACCTTATTCTCTACATCAGCTTACTATTTCATAAATTTGAACATTATCAGTCAAAACAAATTTAATTACTTACGATTAATAGATGAATTAATTTTTTTTTTCGATTGACTCATATTCTGTTAGAGACAATAAATAATAGTGAATAGTGCAAAGCTTCAACTTAATCCAAGATAGGGGGGCTGGGAGAAATAACGAGCAAAAGATTTGGACCAGACAGACAGACAGACAGACAGACAGAGTAAGTTGATGTGAGCTCGGAAAAAAAATCTCCATATTTTCCAAGCATCTGTGAACAGATCATTGTTATACAACCTATTAACACGTTCCATATTATATTTTGTCTGCGTCTTGTAAAGTATAGTTGGCAACATACTCAACTAGATTTGTGAAGATCTGGATTCTGTCAGGGCTATTAGGAAGCATACACCAGTTCTGAATTCCCACTTTTCATACAACCAAGCGTTCTTCTTTTGTTTTAACTTTGCATTAAAAATGAATTATTCAGTAGCTCTCCAACCTTTTTTAAAACTTGGGCCACATCGCCATATTTCTATCGTGCAATAGGGAATTGTATGGGGGCATACTAGATCGGCCTTATAATATGCTTTGAAAACTTGGTCTGCAGTTTCGAGGGGCATGACAATACTCTCCCTTTCTCTCTACTTAATCTCTTTTCATTCTCTTTCATTTTTAATACATCTCTTTGTCTAGTTCACTCTTTGACTTAATCTCTCTTGTTCACTTTGACTCTTTATCTTTATGTCTCTTCTTCTTCTGACTCACAGAGTTTATGATAGAGAGTGCTAACTTGGGGCTAGTCTCGCGATAAAGGGTCCTAGTGCAGTCTAAATTTAGCTAACACTATTCATTATTGAAACACGCAGCACGTCTGTCGCTGACTTTATTATCTCTGCTGTCAATCAAGATAAAATGAAATTACTAGATTGAAAATGACTAAACTGGCAGCTCAGACTTGTCGAAAGCTAACATTGAAACATGTTGCATCGCATTTTGTCACCGTTGACCGATGTCCTTTTGTTTATCTCGCGAATTAACTCGGGCTCAATTTTTACACAGTCTTATATCAACTCTGTCTGTTTGTGTGTCTGTCTGGTAAAAGGTTTGTACTCGCTATTTCTACCACATCCAATCTCGAATCAAGCTGAAATGTTACACAATTATTTCTTTTACCTGAAAACACAAAATCCAACAAAAAAAATATAATCGGTTTATTTATTAACTATTGTTAATTAATTATTTTGTTTGGTATCTTAAACAAGGGAAAGAAATCATACTTCACAAATGTGGTGATATTAGTTGAATTAGTCCCTTTAAGGAATCGTAAGCCCTAAGTGATTTTTTTTAATGCAATTTATAAAACGATGATGTAAACATTAAAAAGATACCTCCTTCTTCCCTCCCCCTTTCACAACTGGTCCAGACCAGTGATAGGATCATAGCGCATTGAGAAAGGTAAAATCTAAACAAAAACAATTGGTAATTTCTATCGCACAGATTTATAATTTTATATAGACGGCTGATCCAAGCTAATTGATACAATTACACTTATTATAAGCTAAGTTTTAATAAGAAAGAATCATTTATGTTTTTTCTTGTTAAGAAATTGTCACCATATTCTTACTTAAAACAAGTAAGATTACAAAAAAGACTTTATCCTTATTTGATATCACACGCAACGTTACAGCGTTACAAACAAATTTTAAAGTAAGCTAAAAAAAACATTAACACCTTTCAGATCTAGATGCATGACGCGTAGGACGTAATCATCTTCTATTATGAAGCAACGTCTGTATTATATAAGATAAGATAAGATCTTGTGACCCGTGGGGGACGATGATGTACCGCTTGATCTATGGCCGATGGTAAACGAGGGGTGCTATGCACAACGACCAACCGCTTTTACTTTCCCAACGTATGTCATATACACATTAGATTTGAGTCAACTCAAGGAAATCTTAAGATCATCTAAGGGATTTGAACTCGTGACCCTTCGGTTCGAGGCCTTAAGCGCTTTATCAGTAGGCCACCACGACCCATCTTTTTTTTATATCCCCTAACAAGACTGTATTCTGTCTCTTTCAAAACAACAACAGCAACAACAACAACAACAACAACAGCAACAGCAACAACAACAGCAACAGCAACAGCAACGGCAACAACAACAACAACAACAACAACAACAGCAACAACAGCAACAACAACAGCAACAACAGCAACAACAACAACAGCAGCAACAACAGCAGCAACAAAAACAGCAACAACAACAACAACAACAACAGCAACAACAACAACAACAGCAACAACAGCAACAACAACAACAGCAGCAACAACAGCAGCAACAACAACAGCAACAACAGCAACAACAACAACAGCAGCAACAACAGCAGCAACAACAGCAGCAACAACAAAAACAGCAACAGCAACAACAACAACAACAGCAACAGCAACAACAGCAGCAACACCAACAACAGCAACAACAACAACAACAGCAACAACAACAGCAACAACAGCAACAACAACAACAGCAACAACAGCAACAACAACAACAACAACAGCAGCAGCAACAACAACAACAGCAGCAACAACAGAAGCAACATCAACATCAACAACAGCAACAACAACAACAGCAACAACAACAACAGCAGCAACAACAGCAGCAACAACAAAAACAGCAACAGCATCAACAACAACAACAGCAACAACAGCAGCAACACCAACAACAACAGCAACAACAGCAACAGCAACAACAGCAACAACAACAGCAACAACAACATCAACATCAACAACAACAACAACAACAACAACAGCAGCAACAACAGCAACACAACAACAACAAAAACAGCAACAACAACATCAACATCAACAACAACAACAACAACAACAACAGCAGCAACAACAGCAACACAACAACAACAAAAACAGCAACAACAACATCAACATCAACAACAACAACAACAACAACAACAACAACCCAAAACAACTTGTTATTTAAAAAAAATCAATAAATTTGTATTATTTTTATTGGCTCGTGTGCTAAAAGACCGATGGCTTAATTTTAAAACCTGGAAGAACCCGCCTGGAACTATTAAATATTTCATTGTATAGGGAGCGAGCAATCAATAATTAATTATTCAGAGCAATTGATCTCAGTGTTACTTTTGAGGACCTGTGGGGGTGGGGTTGGGGTGGATGAGAGGGTATCTGTGAGAAGGTTTCCGTGCTGCTTATTCAATCGACAATAAATAATTGTGTGCAAAGTTTCAACTTGATCCGAGAACGAAAAATGGTAGAAATAAAGTGTAAGAGATTCACCCCGACAGTTCAAGCGAGTTGATAAAAGCTTTGTAAAAAGACTTACAAATGTAGGGGTGAGAAAAACTGTTTAGAAAATTTTACAATAGACATACTTATAGAAAACCCAGTGGGACCAAAATAAAAACACGTGAAGTTTGGGCCACAACGCCTTCACCAGCTACAAACACACGAAAATGATAAACAATGAATACGAAATAAGCTTTTTGATTTAACTGTCTGTCCCTTGTCTGTCCCTTGGTTGTTGACTATCAGAAAAGCAGAAAATAAATGAGCGTTGACCGCCTGGTCGTGTGGTATGCGGTTCTGGACTGTGGTCGTCATGGTTTCGGGTTCGAACCCCTCCCATCTGCGGGAAGATGTAAATAGGATGTAATAATCTTCAATTCTGAAGGAACATCAGAAACGCGTCAAACAAAACAAAGAAACGAACATCCGGTCATGCGCAGAGAATGGAAAAGAGGCGATTGGACTACGATGAATGGATGAGAAAGAAGGGGGAAGAGGGAAGAGGGGCGGTATGTTTGTCCCCATGTCATGTTAAAGAAATGGGTGTCCTAGATGTAATTGCTATTATATTTTTTCTATACAAATCACGAGCTGGTTATAAGTCAGAATCCTCGTGGCGTCCTATTCCTTTAGTCTTATTAAAAAAGAAAAAAAAAATCTCAGATTTAAGAGAGAGCGAAGACTTGTGCTGGGGAAACACGAAGTGAGAACCTTCTTGTTGAGACTCTGATGAAATCAGCTAACGCACGGAGACATTTATTTTTCTTTTCATTCCTTGCAGTAGCAGCTGTAGAGTGGATGTCGAATAGTTAGGAGCTGACTTAGACTCATTACTGCAGTGGAGAACCTATGATTTTTTATTTAGACTCTTAGTGCTGTGGAAAACGTTTGATTTAGACTCTTAGTGCTGTGGAAAACGTTTGATTTAGACTTTCATCGCTGCTATGTAAAACGTATGATTTAGACTCTTAGTGCTGTGGAAAACGTTTGATTTAGACTCTTAGTGCTGTGGAAAACGTTTGATTTAGACTTTCATCGCTGCTATGTAAAACGTATGATTTAGACTCTTAGTGCTGTGGAAAACGTTTGATTTAGACTCTTAGTGCTGTGGAAAACGTTTGATTTAGACTTTCATCGCTGCTATGCAAAAAGGTATGATTTAGACTCTTAGTGCTGTGGAAAACGTTTGATTTAGACTTTCATCGCTGCTATGTAAAACGTATGATTTAGACTCTTAGTGCTGTGGAAAACGTTTGATTTAGACTCTTAGTGCTGTGGAAAACGTTTGATTTAGACTTTCATCGCTGCTATGTAAAACGTATGATTTAGACTCTTAGTGCTGTGGAAAACGTTTGATTTAGACTCTTAGTGCTGTGGAAAACGTTTGATTTAGACTTTCATCGCTGCTATGCAAAAAGGTATGATTTAGACTCTTAGTGCTGTGGAAAACGTTTGATTTAGACTTTCATCGCTGCTATGTAAAACGTATGATTTAGACTCTTAGTGCTGTGGAAAACGTTTGATTTAGACTCTTAGTGCTGTGGAAAACGTTTGATTTAGACTTTTATCGCTGCTATGTAAAACGTATGATTTAGACTCTTAGTTCTGTGGAAAACGTTTGATTTAGACTTTTATCGCTGCTGTGGAAAACGTTTGATTTAGACTCTTAGTGCTGTGGAAAACGTTTGATTTAGACTTTTATCGCTGCTGTGGAAAACGTTTGATTTAGACTCTTAGTGCTGTGGAAAACGTTTGATTTAGACTTTCATCGCTGCTATGCAAAAAGGTATGATTTAGACTCTTAGTGCTGTGGAAAACGTTTGATTTAGACTTTCATCGCTGCTATGTAAAACGTATGATTTAGACTCTTAGTGCTGTGGAAAACGTTTGATTTAGACTCTTAGTGCTGTGGAAAACGTTTGATTTAGACTTTTATCGCTGCTATGTAAAACGTATGATTTAGACTCTTAGTTCTGTGGAAAACGTTTGATTTAGACTTTTATCGCTGCTATGTAAAACGTATGATTTAGACTCTTAGTGCTGTGGAAAACGTTTGATTTAGACTTTTATCGCTGCTATGTAAAACGTTTGATTTAGACTCTTAGTTCTGGGGAAAACGTTTGATTTAGACTTTTATCGCTGCTATGTAAAACGTATGATTTAGACTCTTAGTGCTGTGGAAAACGTTTGATTTAGACTTTTATCGCTGCTATGTAAAACGTTTGATTTAGACTCTTAGTGCTATGTAAAACGTATGATTTAGACTCTTAGTGCTATGTAAAACGTATGATTTAGAATCTTAGTGCTAGATTTAGACTCTTAGTTCTGTGGAAAACGTTTGATTTAGACTTTTATCGCTGCTATGTAAAACGTATGATTTAGACTCTTAGTGCTGTGGAAAACGTTTGATTTAGACTTTTATCGCTGCTATGTAAAACGTTTGATTTAGACTCTTAGTGCTATGTAAAACGTATGATTTAGACTCTTAGTGCTATGTAAAACGTATGATTTAGACTCTTAGTGCTGTGGAAAACGTTTGATTTAGACTTTTATCGCTGCAGTGTAAAACGTATGATTTAGACTATTAACCAATGTGGAAACTTTATGATGTAGAATCTTATCGCTGAGTAGAACGAACAAGTTAAACTCTGACTGCTGTGTAATAACGTAAGACGTAGACTCTGTTAAAATGACTATTGTTGTAGCCAGTTTTTGTGTGTTCTTGATTCCAACTGTAGTATCTAAAAAATTCTTTCTTTACGAGAAACCGACAAATGTTGGGATGCATCTCCTGACAGTGACCAACAACAGCAGGTCAAAAGTGAACTGCGCCACGAGGTGTTTTACCTCGAGCTTCCAGTGCGAGGCTTTCATCTTCCAAGAGACGATGCAGTGTTGCATGACGGGATTAGGGTTGTGGAAAATGGGCGTGTTTCCTACGCCCCTTCAGCTATTGTACTCTTCAGGCGTGAACTACTGCCCATCTGAGTCGGGCTACACACAGGTGTTCAGCAACGACACCGGACTCTGCCTGTACGTTTCCAACGAGACTGACAACTATTCGACGGCCTCACATTCTTGTAAACAAAAAAGTGGCATATTGATGACGGTCAAAACCTTTGAAAGAAACACTATTGTGATGTCCATTGTGAACCAAGTCGGGAGAGTATATATCGGTCTGGACGATATAGTCACGGAGGGACACTTTGTCTGGTCAGATGGAACAAACCTCACTGACACACAAATGGCTTTCATTTTTAGAATTGGAAAGCCATCACCGATCAACTCTGCGGAGGACTGTTGTGTAATTAGATCAGATGGCGGTAATGATGAAGCATGTTCCACTTTATACAAGTATATTTGTGAATATGTGCCTTGACGATATCTTTGCGATTGAGAACAAGCCTTGCGTATGACATTCAATGTTCTGTACACGTCTCTTGCTCTCACATGCAAGCATTTTGTCTTAATAAACTTTGCTTCTTAATGTGCTAATATATCGCCTGAACGTCATTGGTGTAAGAGCCGAGCCTCTCAGTTCATTGCATCGGATCTAATTACTTTTGCCATCAGACGAAGGGAGTCTACAATCTATACAATCTCTACCGTATTTACAGTAATAGATGCACGAACTGTGGCAAACTTTGCCGCTCAAGAATTGGGTTTGATCAGTCCCTCCGGAGTCTGCCCCGTCTCAAGACGAAACCAAACACAGTGACTCATGTGGGCGCATCCATTGTCTTCCGAGACAGAAGGAGCCAGATATCTTTAAAATCTTTGAAATCTCTACAATCGTTACAACCTTTACAATCTCTACAGTTTTTACAATCTCTACAATCTTTACAATCTCTACAATCTTTACAATCTCTACAATCGTTACAATCTTTACAATCTCTATAATCTCTACAATTGTTACAATCTTTACAATCTCTACAGTTTTTACAATCTCGACAATCTTTACAATCTCTACAATCGTTACAATCTCTACAATCGTTACAATCTCTACAATCTCTACAATCTCTACAATCGTTACAATCTCTACAATCGTTACAATCTCTACAATCGTTACAATCTCTACAATCGTTACAATCTCTACAATCGTTACAATCGTTACAATCTATACAATCGTTACAATCTCTACAATCTTTACAATCTCTACAATCTTTGATGTTTTTATTTTCCTACTTTGTTTCTATGTGTGTCAAACAGTGTCGGAGTGTTGCAGGTGGAGGCCGTGGGTCGCAATTAATGTAGGCCTCTACAGGGCCGGCCTTAGGTTATTGGAGGCTCTAGGGCACTCTAGGCGAAGGGAACAGGGTGGCCCCAAAATGAAACAGAAAAAAAAATTTAAGACTGAAATATGTGCAATGAATTGAAAACCTCTCTATATGTATGTATAGCTATAATAATAGTTAAATTAAATTCATATAGCGCCGTAACATGAATGTGTTTCGTGGACGATTCATGATCACGTGACTAGAAATGACGTTTCGACATTTCACCAAAAGGAAGAAACAACGGTCTTCTTACATATTTAGTCTTACAAGTAGATCTAAACATTTGTGGATAAACCTTAAATCACAGAGAGACTTAGAGCTAGGCTAGTAGACACAGAGCCATAGAGTTTTGTTATGTTTGAGATTTGCTCCAAGTTTCGCAATTTTTTTTCTCAAAATTTTTTTTTTCAGCTCTGTGCGAGTCCTTTACCAATCAGAGGCTCTAGGCGGATGCCTAGTTTTCTTATGCCTAAGTCCGGCCCTGGCCTCTACCATCTTCACACCTCAATCTAAATGCATAATATAAAACTGTTATATTTTTGAAGAATGAATATAGAGTAATTTACCAGGGTACTTGTAGATTTAATCTCATAATCTTCTTGTTTTATTTTTTTTAATATGCATATTTTGTTAAAACTGATATTTGTTTGAAATACGGAGGTCATCTTAACAAGTGAGGCGGCGGCACAGTTCTGCACTATCGTAAATCTGGCCCTGTGTTTATTTATAGTTAGCATCTTCCCTGTGCTTCATTTATTTAGTTTACTATGAGATCATATGTCAGTCGATTTAATGTTCTATTTATACAAGTGGTTTATATTTCATGTGAATAAGTTCATCGCTGGATTACTTGTGTGAAAGCGTTAAACTTAAGGCAAATATATTCTACACCTTATTTCTTCATCAATGAGGAATGCAGTAATGCCCTTGGCTACGCAGCCCCAGCTGTGACCTACATATGTTGCCACATCAGGGGCAAGCATAACCATTGTCCGCCGGTGGTCGATTAAGATTTTCTTTTCGCCGTCTGCGTCTGTCCTCGTGCGGGGATTTTCTTTTGGTCTGAAATGTGTTTCTCGCGGCTTTTGTGAGTGACCTCCAGCTGTCTCGTTCTGAGGCCTCAAGCAACCAGGTGCTCTCTTCTATTTCAGCTAAGGCAAGTTGGCGCCTAAGCTGGACTTTAAAGCTTTTCCGTGGGGCACCTCTGTTACATCGCCCACTTTTTAGCTCACCAAAAAAAGACTGCCATACGTTCGTCCCCATCCGGGATACGTGCACTGTCTAGCGTAACTGTAGGACCATAAAAGTCCCTCTATACTGTCCATACCGGCTTCCGCAAGGACATTGCTATTTGTTGTGCGGTCTTGCCACCGTATGTCCATGATGGGGCGCAAGTATCTTTGGTGAAATCGCTCAAGTAGTCTTGGTTGCTTTCTGTATATAATACCATGTCTTAGAAGGGCTTCGCACATGCTGAGTATTTAGCGGAACACTTCGCACATTCTGAGTATTTAGCGGAACACTTCGCACTTTCTGAGTATTTAGCGGAACACTTCGCACTTTCTGAGTATTTAGCGGAACACTTCGCACATACTGAGTATTTAGCGGAACACTTCGCACATTCTGAGTATTTAGCGGAACACTTCGCACATGCTGAGTATTTAGCGGAACACTTCGCACATGCTGAGTATTTAGCGGAACACTTCGCACATTCTGAGTATTTAGCGGAACACTTCGTACTTTCTGAGTATTTAGCGGAACACTTCGCACTTTCTGAGTATTTAGCGGAACACTTCGCACATTCTGAGTATTTAGCGGAACACTTCGCACATGCTGAGTATTTAGCGGAACACTTCGCACATTCTGAGTATTTAGAGGAACACTTCGCAGATTCTGAGTATTTAGCGGAACACTTCGCACATGCTGAGTATTTAGCGGAACACTTCGCAGATTCTGAGTATTTAGCGGAACACTTCGCAGATTCTGAGTATTTAGCGGAACACTTCGCACATGCTGAGTATTTAGCGAAACACTTCGCACATTCTGAGTATTTAGCGGAACACTTCGCACATGCTAAGTATTTAGCGGAACACTTCGCACATTCTGATTATTTAGCGGAACACTTCGCACATCCTTAGTACCGGTATTTAGCGAACACTTTGCTTACTTTTTTTAGAGAGATTAATTCATGTGGTAGCCTACTAGTTGATTATTCCAGTAGTTCGTGGAACACCTATTCAGGCTTCGCGAAACACTAGGGCTCCTCTGAAAACAGTTTGGGAAACACTGATCTAACTGATGTTCGACCTACACACAAAGGGATCCTTGCCTTTGTTCAAGTTTCCAAAAAGGCTCGTTTACATCCTTGTTACCGATTGCTCATATCCCAATAAGCCAGCGGTTCTCAACCTTTTCATGCTCGGTGGCCCTTTTTGCAATCCCCCACTCTGCCGCGACCCCCCCCCCCCTCGTAAACACACACAGCAATAGAAGAATAGATAAAACAATCCATTTTTTCGATGGTTTTTAGGCGACCCCTGGCAAATCGTCAATCGACCCCCAAGGGGGTCGCGACCCACAGGTTGAGAACCCCTGCAATAAGCGACGGCTAGAAGCGAGTCCGAAGCCCGATACTCCGAGGGAACTTCCCCATATTCATTCTCTATATCATATTAGCTGCACACGTGTCCGCCATGTAAGTTAGTAAACATAATTTCGAGCAATATATAGGCCTATGAACTAAAAACAAATTTTACTTCATTTCAGGTTGGCAAAAAAAAAAATAATAAAAAAAATGTATTTATCACCCTGTCTGTCTGTCTGGCGAAAAGTTTGTACACGTTATTTCTTCTACATCCAATCTCGGATTAAGCTGAAATTTTGCACAATTATTTCTTTTACTTGACAACACCAGAATCAATTTAAAAAATTAACCAATTAGTTAATAAACTATTGGGAATTATTTGGTTTGGTATCTCAAGCAAGCGAAAGAATATGCACTGAAGTGGTGGTATAAGTTGAATCAGTCCCTTTATAGATCGTCGTCTGTGTCTTAGCGCAGACAGCATGACAAATAGGCCGAGACTATAGAAACAATAGATATCTATACAATCTTGCAGGCAAAGTGGTCAACGTGTTTGCTTGAGAAGCCTGAGAATACTTGAGCCATGAGTTCGAATTCAGGGCGTTCCCCTTTTTTTTATGTTTATAAATGCTTTTTATTGTTAGTCTAGATTTATTACAAATGTAATTATATGACTGATTCAAACTAATTGATATAACTAGACTTAGTATAAGATTTGTTTGATTTTTAAAGTATTTTAAAAATATTTTCTTGTTGACCACATCTTGTTCAATAAACAAAAATGTCCTATTAGTGAGCTTTAATTTTGCCATCATTGGTTGTAATTAGTTCTAAATAAACTTCAGATTTTGGAAAACAAAAATTGCTGTCATGCTGCCCTTTTTCTTTTACCGCGATTGAAAGATTTCTCTAAATGACGATAATCAGTAATGAGTCATCCAGCCTAAATTTTCTGAGAATCGTGGTCGAGAGGCTAAGTGCGCTTGAACTTGGCTTGTCTTGGCTACCTAGAAGGGGGCTCAAGGTTCGACACCCGACTCAGGCAGAGTTGTGTTTACTGAGCGCCTACAGGCAGCACGGAAAACCAACTCCTAGATACCCCACCCCCACCACTGGTCCACAAATGAGATTGGACTAAAGCGCTCTGAGCATGCTATAAGCATGAAAGTAGCGCTATATAAAAGCTATAATAATAAGAAGAACTCAAAAAGTCCTTGCTTTGGAAGTTAGGACGCTGCTGAATAAAACAGTCGCGTTTCCGGACGTCGGGTAAACCCTACGCTAGTCGAAAAGTGTACCGTTAGATTGTGACCATGTTTGTGGCGAAGTGTAGAAGTTGATAACATCACTGCTGTGTTATTTTTTTTATATCCGTTGTGACCTGATTACACGTTAACTAATAGCAAGAGAATGATTACACATTCAGTGTTAAATCAATAGCGCAGCTATTTTTAGCACATTCACGTGACCAGGACATTTTCATAGTGTTAAAATGACAAAGTCGTGTACCTATATTCTTCTTCCTCGTTCTCATCATCTTGCAGCGTTCAGATGACTAGACCAACACTAAGACTAAGACTGCTGACTAGACCAATACTAAGACTAAGACTGCTGACTAGACCAATACTAAGACTAAGACTGCTGACTAGACCAATACTAAGACTGCTGACTAGACCAATACTAAGACTGCTGACTAGACCAATACTAAGACTAAGACTGCTGACTAGACCAATACTAAGACTAAGACTGCTGACTAGACCAATACTAAGACTAAGACTGCTGACTAGACCAATACTAAGACTGCTGACTAGACCAATACTAAGACTGCTGACTAGACCAATACTAAGACTAAGACTGCTGACTAGACCAATACCAAGACTAAGACTGCTGACTAGACCAATACTAAGACTAAGACTGCTGACTAGACCAATACTAAGACTAAGACTGCTGACTAGACCAATACTAAGACTAAGACTGCTGACTAGACCAATACTAAGACTAAGGCTGCTGACTAGACCAATACTAAGGCTAAGACTGCTGACTAGACCAATACTAAGGCTAAGACTGCTGACTAGACCAATACTAAGACTAAGGCTGCTGACTAGACCAATACTAAGGCTAAGACTGCTGACTAGACCAATACTAAGACTAAGGCTGCTGACTAGACCAATACTAAGGCTAAGACTGCTGACTAGACCAATACTAAGACTAAGGCTGCTGACTAGACCAATACTAAGGCTAAGACTGCTGACTAGACCAATACTAAGGCTAAGACTGCTGACTAGACCAATACTAAGGCTAAGACTGCTGACTAGACCAATACTAAGGCTAAGACTGCTGACTAGACCAATACTAAGACTAAGACTGCTTTATTGGTCCTTATGGAAATTTGTTGTGATTACAAGGACTGCGCAGTGGTTTCCAAATCAGGGAACTCTCCATATAGTTTTATTTCTATATGGTGGTTCTGGGGCCATTGTCTTCTTTGGGCCTCTTGATAAAGAATGCAGTTTTGAAGGACATGGTCAGCATTCTCTGGTGACACTTCACTAAGGCAGATTTCGCTTGTTCCAACACATGTTGTCTTGCGCACATATAATGTAATAGTCTAAGGCTCGAGTCTTAATGGTAAAGGGTATCCCTTTCAGATCACGTGATCTATGGGCAGCGGTGGAAGAATAAAAAAAGAAGCTCATGTTTCTATAGGTGTCTACTAACAAGGGTGTCACGTGACCAGCAGATCGAAACTTTACTTCCTCAATGTAAGCCTATGTCACATTAGAGTTAGAAGAACTCAGTGACGTCATACAAATCCCGAGGCTCAAAATGCCAGTCTTACAGGAATTCGAACTCGAGAACTCCAGGTTCTGAAGCCAAGCGCTTTACCACTCGGCCATCACACCCCATAGTTCGTGTCTTCCCGACACGCTAAACTACAGACTCTCCATATTTTTCACTTCCTTGTAGTGTTAAATTATTTTTTAATTAAAAAAAAAAAAGATAAAATGACTATAGTTAAGGCCAACCCAAGACTACATGAGGGATGGACATGGGGTGCTGTTAAGATACATTCAGGGCCTGTTTGTAAAGTTTTCCTTTCAGACCTTGTGACCAATGAGGCAAATTATGTAAACATCATTTATTTCTGTGGTCCACGGTTAACGAGGGTGTTAAGTCGCTAGCGAAACGATTACTTTTCCACAATTAATATCAGGTACCCATGAGAGCTGGGTGGACTCAGAAGCGCACTGAAGATCCCGAAATTGAAAATCCCAGTCTTCACCAGGATTCGAACTCGGGCCCCCCCCATCCGGTTCGGAAGCCAAGCGCTTTATCACTTAGTCAACGCGCCTTAATTTTGTGCCTATTACAGATCTTTTCCTATGACAAGCATGTTCAACAAAATTGTAGACACAGAAAGCATGTCATAATACACATGTAAACTGTGACAGAGTGGAACCCCCCAGGGAACAAGAACCCCCAGGGAACAAGAAGCAGAGGAAGACCAAAAAGAACATGGCGACGCAGTGTACTTGAAGAAGCAGAGAAGACCGGGAAGAGCTGGGACACCATCAAAAAAAAACTAGCAAGAGACCGTGGAGAGTGGCGTGTTTTTGTCGATGCCCTATGTTCTATGAGGAACTCAAAGGAGTGATGATGATGAAACTGTGACAGGCTAGTGGTTTGTTGGGGTTTCTTATTGCTAAGATAATTGAATGCCCAACAAAGAAGAAAGATAATTTATATACATGTACCTCCTATGAGTAAATTTATAAGAAAATAGTACTTTACATTGAAAACTATATTTTATAGTAAATGTCATACAATCTTATGTTGTTTTTTTATATTAATAAATGTTATTTAATGTTCTCTGCGTGCCTTATTAGAAAGAAAGATGCTTAAATAAGTAGAATGACAGAGGAGATAGAGGGAGAAAGAAATAACAGAGACTTAGAAAAATTAGACAGAAAGAGAAAGAGAGAAATTATAGAGACAACAAGATATATATATATAAAGAGAGAGAAAGAAATAGAAAGAGAGAGAGAGAAGGAGATAGAGGAAGAAAGAGAGTGAATGTAAGTTTAATTATTTGTCATCTACCTCACCTTGTAATAAAACCTTGATCATAATATCACAAAAGTGTAATAGCCTGCTTCAAGAACAAAGTGTTTATAATGCATATTACGTACAGTCACAATAGGAAATACTCCGGACTAATATCGAGCAGATGTCGTCAGCTTGTCACGTGACGTCTGCTATTTGTGAATGTTATTAAATTGAAACTAAAGAACGTTGCGAACACTATTAGAGACCTTGATTTACTTAAGATCTAGGTTTTAATTTTGACAGATCTAGCCTATCACGATTTACTTTGCCAACCGAAACGCCACAGCGAGACCAAGACATTCTGGTCAGCGCTGGGTATTTTTCACCAGATCTTAGTATTTAGGCTGAATAGAGATAAGCGTACCCTAAGCGACTTGGCCGAGATGATAGTTCTTTGAAAGTCGAATCAAGAAGAGAAGGGGTCGGGTCCAGTTTGCTGTTGGGCACTTCATACTTGCCTCTTGGGAATTTAAATCATGTTTGTAAAAAATGTTTTTTTTACGAAGCTTATTTCAACTCTGTCTGTCTGTCTGTCTGGTAAAAGGTGTGTACACGTTATTTCTCCCACTTCCCATTCTCGGATTAAGTTTCTTCGCCTTTTTACTCTGTTATTATTATGTTAAAGCGTTTAGCTGACTAGACCAATATACAAGATGAACTTAGCAGTGGTTTCCAGATTAAGGAACTCTCCATATAGTTTTCTTTCTATAGCGGTGTTTTGGGGCCAGTGTTCGGGCCTTTTGATAAAGAATGCAGTTGTGAAGGACATGGTCAGCATTCTCTCGTTACAAGGGCATATTCTTTCAAGGGCTTTTCTTTCTTTGAACTGCACTGGCCGCCATCAACACACCTTACTAGCACCTGCCTCAACCATGTTCGACCTGTTTATAATTCTTAAGATAAAGATAGAGTAGTCCTACCCCATACTAAAAAACAACAACAAAAATAACAACGAAAAAAAAAATAAATTCTAATTAAATTATAAAATGAAAAACAATTTGGGTATTTTTAGGGGTATAGAGTCTTGGTATTTTTCCAAACATTTTGACCGAGACCACTGATAACTGATAGTTATGTTCGCTTTATCGCCCAGCGTGTTACGTTGATATACTATTCTGTACTTCCTCAATGTGGCAATACCTTTGCCAAGTGCACTGGTCTATGGACTAAGCGCATTGTGGGACACTTCAATGAGGCATAGTACATCTAGGTTATTGTTTGTGTGATAATCTTATCCGAAGAAAAACGAAACTCAAACAGATTGACGGCAGACAACGGCTTTGTCTGCATGAGGTGCGGAAAAATATGTAGGTCGCAACTGGGTTTGCGTAGTCTTGTGAGACTTGCACTCATCTTTTATCTTCGGAATCGAAGACATTGCCATTATTATCAGTTTTTATATTACAGTTTAGATAACACAGATCTTGTACCAGTGTCTGAAGCTCCGAGAGAGTTGTTCGGGGAATATATTTACCGTATCACTTGACCTGTATGCGAGCTACTTTAGCCAGGAAGTTTTAATTGTGTGTAGTTTTCATCTTTCTGGGGACCCCTTCATTGTTTCGTGGACTCCGGAGGGTCCGCGGACCACAATTTGAGAACCACTGAACTACAAGACCAGGGTTAAACAAAAATATACACTGTCATCGAGCCCACATTTTTCATTTATTTGGCCCAAGAAAATAATCATATCGCTGATCTTGTCTTAGCGTTAAAAACTGAATTATCTAATCTCTATCATTATTATTGTTGTGAAAAGACGAAAGCTTAAAACCTTTGGCCACATTACAAGATCTACGGGGCTCGCAAAGACCTTCCTTCAGGGAACAGTGCCAGGGAAAAAGAAGAAGAGGCAGACAGAAAAAGCGATGGGAGGACAACATTAAAGAATGGACAGGCCTGCCATTGAGAGAGGTTCTAAACAAGGCAAAAAAAAAAGGGAGGAATGGAGAAAGACGGTCGACAAATCTTGCCTGGTGCCCAAACGGTCCAACAGACTAAGGGATAGGTAAAGGTAATCATTATTATACAATTAGAACTTTAATATTGATTTAGGATGAAAAATTCCATTACCTCTCTGTTAGCATCATCTTGTGCAAGTAATTAAGGTCAAGCCAAAACTTTGAGACGTAGCTATGGTATAATCTTTTATTGTATTTGATTACCAGGCGACTATTCTGATACCAATAATATCAGAGAGCACACACACACACACACACACACACACAAACTCATTACCACACAAAGATTTTGTACATTCATCAATTCCGATGTTGTTTTAATGGTGTGAGAAGGTCAAAGGTCACGTCAGCCAGAGATGTGTGTCATCAAGTCATGCACTGCCTTCATTTGTGGACCTGAATGGAAGGCTGGAACATAGAAGAGTCCAGAGTCAATAAGTATACAAGAAGGACAACCTAGGCCTATGTGCTAGAAACCAAGACATACATTATGTAGGAACGAGTTCAGATTGTCTATGTACCTCGGACGCCCCTTCAAAAATGAAGATTATTTTATTCTGGTTCAAACCTCCAGCAAGACCGGGGGTGGGGAAAAGGGCAAAGATAGACCACATGACCATTGTAAAGACAGTCTGAAAAGCACAGCACACGTCCAGTTGCTATGCCTAGAGGTCAATTTGAATGTTTTTGTATCTAAAGTTCTATTTGTATGAATTTTTTTTTGTATCTAATTGTCTTTATTGTAAATAATGTTGTATCTAAAGGTCTTTTTGTATCTAAAGTTCTATTTGTATGAATTTTTTTTTTGTATCTAATTGTCTTTATTGTAAATAATGTTGTATCTAAAGGTCTTTTTGTATGAAAATTTTTGTGTCTAGAAATTTTTGTATCTAGAGGCCTTTTTTGTACGAAATCCTTTGTATTTTGTAAGACATTGTTGTATGTAGAGGTCTTTTTGATGGATTATTGTTGTATATAGAGGTCTTTTTGATTGACTATTGTTGTATCTAGAGGTCTTTTTGTATGAAATGTGTTGTATCTATAATATTCTTGAAGTCTTTCTGTTTTAGATTTATTGTAACTAGAAGTCTTTTTCTTTAAATATTGTTGTATCTCGAGGTTTTTGTCTTTAAATGTTGAATCTCGAGGTCTTTGTCTTTGAATGTTGAATCTAGAGGTCTTTGTCTTTGAAAGTTGTTGTATCTAGAGGTTTTTGTCTTTAAATTTTATTGTATCTAAAGGTCTTTGTCTTTGAATGTTATTTCATCTAGAGGTCTCTGTCTTTGAATATTGTTGTATCTAAAGGTCTTTGTCTTTGAATGTTATTGTATCTAGAGGTCTTTGTTTTTGAATGTTGAATCTAGAGGTCTTTGTTTTTTAATGTTGAATCTAGAGGTCTTTGTCTTTGAAAATTGTTGTATCTAGAGGTCTTTGTCTTTGAATGTTATTGTATCTACAGGTCTTTGTCTTTGAATGTTATTGTATCTTAAGGTCTTTGTCTTTGAATGTTATTTCATCTAGAGGTCTTTGTCTTTGAACGTTGTTGTATCTAAAGGTCTTTGTCTTTGAATGCTATTTTATCTAGAGGTCTTCGTCTTTGAATGTTATTGTATCTAGAGGTCTTTGTCTTTGAATGTTGTTGTATCTAGAAGTCTTTGTCTTTGAATGTTATTGTATCTAGAGGTATTTGTCTTTGAATGTTATTGTATCTACAGGTCTTTGTCTTTGAATGGTATTGTATCTTAAGGTCTTTGTCTTTGAATGTTATTGTATCTAGAGGTCTTTGTCTTTGAATGTTATAATGTATTTACATGTTCTATTGTTTAAAATCCAATTTGACGATTTAAACTCACCATAATAAATACCGGTGTATCCGAACCAATCCCAACAGCCCATTGGGTTCAGTGCCGACACGACCACCTGTGGGTACAGGATGATGATGTCATTCAACTCCCCCACCTCGTTGTACCCCGAGTGTCTGACGTAGACATCCCCAATGCGTGACCTGGAACGAGAAAACACATCGCCTGTTGACATTGACATGTCATAGATCTAGATAAAACACAATACCTATTGACATTGACATGTCATAGATCTATTGACATTGACATTTGACATTTCAACAGATTAAGAGATTAAGCATCAGCGTTAATTACTTTATAAATAAGATCATTGTTGTACTTCCGGTTTACGACACAGACATACCAACGTACCTTCCCATTTGACAACCATGGAATGCAATGTGGAGCTTACAGGCTGAAAAATTATATTAAAAAAAAAAAAAGAATATAGATTCGTGCATTCGAATTTACATTCACATCAATATGCATATATATATATATATATATATATATATACACACACATTCACGCACTTATATACACACACACACAACACAAAAACAAATTATGACTTTTTAATCTTTTATATAGTCAACAGTTTGCCTACATTTTTGAAAAGGTTGTTCAATCCCTTTATATCGTATTATAGTTTACATTTATTATGTAAATATTTATAGGTATTTGTAACGACTGGCATCTAGTAGTTTAAAAAAATATTGATTTTGAAATAGAATAAACAGCTTTGACTACCACGGTTAATTGTTTAGGCCAATGTTTAGGTCATGTTTAGGTAGGTTTAGGCTAATGTTTAGGTCATGTTTAGGCCAATGATTAGGTCATGTTTAGGCCAATGTTTAGGTCATGTTTAGTCATATACCAACGCGTGCCAGAATGTCATTCACAACAGTACATAATATTTTTTTCAATAGAAGTAGAATCAGCGAACAATGTATGGATTGGATCACGTGATTAGAATGTGGCCACGTGTATGTAGACCTTGATCTACTTACCTTTCGTTCTGTCCTTACAGCCAGTGGGGATGTAGACGTAGCCAATAGTGTCCATATGGGCCAAGTATGAAGTGAACGCGCTTTGATCAAAGGTAAGTAACTGAGGAAATTATAAGATTACATTCATGAACGAGTTATCTATCTTTAAAAAAGTGAACTCACCTGATATATAAAATTGAAAGTAAGGTGTTTGTATGCATGTCCCGCATAGAAATCAAAACCATTTGACCAATCTGAATAAAACTTGGTATTCCACTAGATCAGTAATATCTGGCTAGTAATATAATAAAATATTGCTAATAGTACATTTCTACAACCAATCACTTTTTTTTGTGTGTGTTTAGTTTAACTTTGACACTTGACTAATCCGTAAATAAGTAAATTGTTCATTTTACAACATTATCACTTTAACTTATGTAAAATGAAGAATTTACAACATTATCACTTTAGCTTATGTAACGAAGCTATTTAAATCAAGCTCTGATACAATAGTTATTTAACAAACTTAACTTTTTGATGACTTTTGTCTTCTCATGAGTAATAAACTGAAGTATAGCTTTATTTACGAAACTAATTTAAAAAAAATTGTAACCCTTTCAAACCTTGCAATCATGAGGAGAGATGATGTTAAGGTCATCTCTTACCATGGCCACTGTCAACAAGGGTGTCATGAGGCCAGCACAACGACCTTTACTTTTCCCCAACTTACATCAAGTACACACTAAAGCTGGTTGGACTAAAAATCCCGAAATTAAAAATCGGTTTTCACCCGGTTCGGAAGCCAAGAGTTTAACCACTCAGCCACCACGTAAACTAGAGGTTCAGGTTCGTATCCACATTGAAACTCTTAAAAGTTAATTGTCAGGCAAAGTAAAATCTCTGTGAGCTACGGTTGACAGAGGCTTGTGTGACCAGCACAATGACTAAACGTTGATTGTAATCTAACTGATGATTAAAATCTTCAACTCCAAACATAAAAATCTCTAATCTATAAGGACGCAGGCTCCTGTCCTTTAAGTAACTATCTAAGCTCCTTATTGTCTGACCATTACGTAATTGTATAACATTACCAGTAAATATATCTGGGATGCGTGGTCGAGAGGCTAAACACGCTTGGACTTGGCGTGGCTACCTATGAAAGGGGCTCGAGGTTCGACACCCGACTCGAGCAGAGTTGAGTTTACTGAGCGCCTAAAGACATCACGGAAAACCTTCTCCCAGATACCCCCTCCCCCACTGGTCCACAAATGAGATTGGGCCAAAGCGCTCTGAGCATGCTATAAGCATGAAAGTAGCGCTACATCAAGCTATACTTTATTTAAATTAAAATGTTAAAATTAAAAAGAGAACATTGAATGATTTAATAACTAGAAACAGATGTCCTACCTGTCCTGTGGCAACAGAATTGGCAGCGGGTTCCTGGGAAAAAAAAAGTATCATAAGGAGAAGAACTCCACATATCTCACCATTGTACAAATTATTTCCCATTTAGAGGAAAAAAAATTATATTATTAATTACTTTTTTTTTTTAAATTGATTCATGTTTTGATAGGTACAATGCATAATTGTGTAAAGTTTCAGCTTGATCCGAGAATGGGTATAGGATGAAATAACGTGTACAAAACTGACGGACAGAATGAGTTGATATAAGCTTTGTAAAAAAATAGTTTATCATGAGACAAGCAGTTTAGCTTGCCTAAGCGGGATAACTTTCATTTTAAAATGATGTATTAGTCAATAGGTTTGATTTTCAATTATTCCCTCCCCTATTCAACGAATTCCCAGAATTTACCTGTGATGTCCCCTAGTCAGGGTGTTTGAAATGTGAAACCGTTAAGCATAATCCAGTTTAACTAAATCAACAAGGTCTTTCAAAATTTAAGACATATTGAACACAATACAACTAATATTTGCTGTAGGATCATTTCAAGGTCATTTCTATTCGAATGTAATTTCAAGTGAAATGTCATTTTAAGTGAAAGATCATTTCAAGTCAAAGGTCATTTCAAGCCAAAGATCATTTCAAGTCAAAGGTCATTTCAAGTCAAAGATCATTTCAAGTCAAAAGTCATTTCAAACCAAAGATCATTTCAAGTCAAAGGTCATTTCAAATCAGCCAAAGATCATTTCAAGTGAAAGGTCATTTCAAGCCAAAGATCATTTCAAGTCAAATGTCATTTCAAGCAAAAGATCATTTCAAGTCAAAGATCATTTCAAGTCAAAAGTCATTTCATGTCAAAGGTCATTTCAAACTAAAGTTCACTTCAAGTGAAAGGCGGATGTCATTCCTGTACCCACCTTGAGGTGTCCGCCGTAGATATGGTTGAGAAGATTGAAGGCGGCGCTGTATCCACAGTTGTTCATATAGTTGTCCGAGTGAAGGTCAGCACAGCTGCCGCCATAGTTATTAGTGATCTGGAGGAGAGAGAAACAGTAGGCCTACATATCTTCTGCTTGTATTAACACTATAACTTACATTAGCTCAAACCTGTGTACTGAATACTATGCTATAAGAGCACCCTGCTATATGGCAGTGAAACAAGGTCTACCTGCTATATGGCAGTGAAACAAGGTCTACCTGCTATATGGCAGTGAAACAAGGTCTACCTGCTATATGGCAGTGAAACAAGGTCTACCTGCTATATGGCAGTGAAACAAGGTCTACCTGCTATATGGCAGTGAAACAAGGTCTACCTGCTTTTGGTAGTGAAACAAGGTCTACCTGCTATATGGCAGTGAAACAAGGTCTACCTGCTATATGGCAGTGAAACAAGGTCTACCTGCTTTTGGTAGTGAAACAAGGTCTACCTGCTTTTGGTAGTGAAACAAGGTCTACCTGCTATATGGCAGTGAAACAAGGTCTACCTGCTATATGGCAGTGAAACAAGGTCTACCTGCTATATGGCAGTGAAACAAGGTCTACCTGCTTTTGGTAGTGAAACAAGGTCTACCTGCTATATGGCAGTGAAACAAGGTCTACCTGCTTTTGGTAGTGAAACAAGGTCTACCTGCTTTTGGTAGTGAAACAAGGTCTACCTGCTATATGGCAGTGAAACAAGGTCTACCTGCTATATGGCATGGAAACAAGGTCTACCTGCTATATGGCAGTGAAACAAGGTCTACCTGCTATATGGCAGTGAAACAAGGTCTACCTGCTATATGGCAGTGAAACAAGGTCTACCTGCTATATGGCAGTGAAACAAGGTCTACCTGCTTTTGGTAGTGAAACAAGGTCTACCTGCTATATGGCAGTGAAACAAGGTCTACCTGCTATATGGCAGTGAAACAAGGTCTACCTGCTATATGGCAGTGAAACAAGGTCTACCTGCTATATGGCAGTGAAACAAGGTCTACCTGCTATATGGCAGTGAAACAAGGTCTACCTGCTATATGGCAGTGAAACAAGGTCTACCTGCTATATGGCAGTGAAACAAGGTCTACCTGCTATATGGCAGTGAAACAAGGTCTACCTGCTATATGGCAGTGAAACAAGGTCTACCTGCTATATGGCAGTGAAACAAGGTCTACCTGCTTTTGGTAGTGAAACAAGGTCTACTTGCTATATGGCAGTGAAACAAGGTCTACCTGCTATATGGCAGTGAAACAAGGTCTACCTGCTTTTGGTAGTGAAACAAGGTCTACCTGCTTTTGGTAGTGAAACAAGGTCTACCTGCTTTTGGTAGTGAAACAAGGTCTACCTGCTATATGGCAGTGAAACAAGGTCTACCTGCTATATGGCAGTGAAACAAGGTCTACCTGCTTTTGGTAGTGAAACAAGGTCTACCTGCTATATGGCAGTGAAACAAGGTCTACCTGCTTTTGGTAGTGAAACAAGGTCTACCTGCTTTTGGTAGTGAAACAAGGTCTACCTGCTATATGGCAGTGAAACAAGGTCTACCTGCTATATGGCAGTGAAACAAGGTCTACCTGCTATATGGCAGTGAAACAAGGTCTACCTGCTATATGGCAGTGAAACAAGGTCTACCTGCTATATGGCAGTGAAACAAGGTCTACCTGCTATATGGCAGTGAAACAAGGTCTACCTGCTTTTGGTAGTGAAACAAGGTCTACCTGCTATATGGCAGTGAAACAAGGTCTACCTGCTATATGGCAGTGAAACAAGGTCTACCTGCTATATGGCAGTGAAACAAGGTCTACCTGCTATATGGCAGTGAAACAAGGTCTACCTGCTATATGGCAGTGAAACAAGGTCTACCTGCTATATGGCAGTGAAACAAGGTCTACCTGCTATATGGCAGTGAAACAAGGTCTACCTGCTATATGGCAGTGAAACAAGGTCTACCTGCTATATGGCAGTGAAACAAGGTCTACCTGCTCTTGGTAGTGAAACAAGGTCTACCTGCTATATGGCAGTGAAACAAGGTCTACCTGCTATATGGCAGTGAAACAAGGTCTACCTGCTTTTGGTAGTGAAACAAGGTCTACCTGCTTTTGGTAGTGAAACAAGGTCTACCTGCTCTTGGTAGTGAAACAAGGTCTACCTGCTCTTGGTAGTGAAACAAGGTCTACCTGCTCTTGGTAGTGAAACACAATCTACCTGCTCTTGGTAGTGAAACAAGGTCTACCTGCTCTTGGTAGTGAAACAAGGTCTACCTGCTCTTGGTAGTGAAACAAGGTCTACCTGCTCTTGGTAGTGAAACAAGGTCTACCTGCTCTTGGTAGTGAAACACAATCTACCTGCTCTTGGTAGTGAAACAAAGTCTACCTGCTCTTGGTAGTGAAACAAAGTCTACCTGCTCTTGGTAGTGAAACAAGGTCTACCTGCTCTTGGCTGTGAAGCATGGTCTACCTGCTCTTGGCTGTGAAACAAGGTCTACTTGCTCTTGGTAGTGAAACACAATCTACCTGCTCTTGGTAGTGAAACAAGGTCTACCTGCTCTTGGTAGTGAAACAAGGTCTACCTGCTCTTGGTAGTGAAAGAAGGTCTACCTGCTCTTGGTAGTGAAACAAGGTCTACCTGCTCTTGGTAGTGAAACAAGGTCTACCTGCTCTTGGTAGTGAAACAAGGTCTACCTGCTCTTGGTAGTGAAACAAGGTCTGCCTGCTCTTGGTAGTGAAACAAGGTCTACCTGCTCTTGGTAGTGAAACACAATCTACCTGCTCTTGGTAGTGAAACAAGGTCTACCTGCTCTTGGTAGTGAAACAAAGTCTACCTGCTCTTGGTAGTGAAACAAGGTCTACCTGCTCTTGGCTGTGAAGCATGGTCTACCTGCTCTTGGCTGTGAAACAAGGTCTACCTGCTCTTGGTAGTGAAACACAATCTACCTGCTCTTGGTAGTGAAACAAGGTCTACCTGCTCTTGGTAGTGAAACAAGGTCTACCTGCTCTTGGTAGTGAAAGAAGGTCTACCTGCTCTTGGTAGTGAAACAAGGTCTACCTGCTCTTGGTAGTGAAACAAGGTCTACCTGCTCTTGGTAGTGAAACAAGGTCTACCTGCTCTTGGTAGTGAAACACAATCTACCTGCTCTTGGTAGTGAAACAAGGTCTACCTGCTCTTGGCTGTGAAGCATGGTTTACCTGCTCTTGGCTGTGAAGCATGGTCTACCTGCTCTTGGTAGTGAAAAAAAGTCTACCTGCTCTTGGTAGTGAAACAAGGTCTACCTGCTCTTGGCTGTGAAACAAGGTATATCTGCTCTTGGTAGTGAAACAAAGTCTACCTGCTCTTGGTAGTGAAACAAGGTATATCTGCTCTTGGTAGTGAAACAA
The DNA here is from genome assembly GCF_947242115.1 of Biomphalaria glabrata. Lineage (NCBI taxonomy): Eukaryota > Metazoa > Mollusca > Gastropoda > Planorbidae > Biomphalaria > Biomphalaria glabrata. The sequence continues at coordinate 2,272,861 of NC_074721.1, read as the reverse complement.
GGTCTACCTGCTCTTGGTAGTGAAACAAGGTATATCTGCTCTTGGTAGTGAAACAAGGTCTACCTGCTCTTGGTAGTGAAACAAAGTCTACCTGCTCTTGGTAGTGAAACAAGGTCTACTTGCTCTTGGCTGTGAAACAAGGTCTACCTGCTCTTGGTAGTGAAACAAGGTCTACCTGCTCTTGGTAGTGAAACAAGGTCTACCTGCTCTTGGCAGTGAAACAAGGTCTACCTGCTCTTGGCTGTGAAGCATGGTCTACCTGCTCTTGGTAGTGAAACAAGGTCTACCTGCTCTTGGTAGTGGAACAAGGTCTACCTGATCTTGGTAGTGAAACAAGGTCTACCTGCTCTTGGTAGTGGAACAAGGTCTACCTGATCTTGGTAGTGAAACAAGGTCTACCTGCTCTTAGTAGTGAAACAAGGTGTACCTGATCTTGGTAGTGAAACAAGGTCTACCTGCTCTTGGCAGTGAAACAAAGTCTACCTGCTTTTGTCAAAGGAGGTCTAGCGTAAAGGAGGAGTCGTGCATCTCAGGTTAAGGTCATATCACAAGTAGGAACAAGACTAAAAAACGCTGCAGCGTCTGTTTTTTCGTAAGTCTAACCTGTGACGGTGGAAGCGTACCAAGGATTGACCCGAGACCAATCGTTATGGGAGGCCTCTACACTGACCTGTGACGTCACAGCCTGTGGGCAGTGTAGACCAATAGATCGTTGCCACGTCGCACAGACCTTATAGACAACAACGGGTGCAAGATTCCACCCAGACAGTCAAGACTTCTCGGGTCTTACCTGGCCGTGTGCCGCGGGGATGTTGTCCACTAATTTGATCTGGCTGTCACTGTCCACATACAGGTGGTAGTAGTCTCTCAGTAGATGCCCAGCAGCTGGACATATGGAAGATAATTGTTAATAACAAGATCGTACATTTTTCATAATGAGTCGAATTATCTAGTGTAACACCGTGAACGTGTTTCTGTCAATATAGTTTTTTAAAGAAAGTCAACTTTAATAAAAAAAAGGTACCCCATTCAGACCTTGTGATCTTTAGGAGCAGATAAAGTACAAGTTATCTGTTGCTATGGACGACGGCGGTTAACTAGAGCAGCATAACAACCAACCCCATTTACTTCCCCCTGAGTATGTCTGGTTGACATTGGAGTCTCGTGGAGCCAAGGAATGTTCAGGTCCTCGAAGATATCTGAGGTCATAGTTTCCACAGGATCGTCTGAAATCACAATAGGGTATGCTGCTATTCTGGGCCCATATCAGTATCCTTATTAACCAACACTTGGATTATTCATAGATGTCTTAACTTGTTTTAGACCCGCTTTGCTCTGTATAACACAATGCTACATTTTCCCTAATCAAGAGCCAACGTAAAACAATGTCAGTAATATTGACACAGATTAAACCAAAAGTTCCGAAGCTCAAAAGCATTTGTCAGTGGGTTCAAACTCGAGACCGTTCGGTTCGGGAGCCAAGCGCCTTAAAACCTGGCCACCACGCTCCTTAGTTACATTTACACAAAATTGTAATTTTATTACCAAAAATAAATGGTCTTTATTTAACTAGTCTTAATTTTAATTCCAATTGTGATTAACATAGCTACATCATGCTACCTTACAATTAAAAATGGTATTTTACTACGTCAGAGATATAATAACTAAATTTCATAATAACAAGTTCTCCTCCCCCCTCTTGCTTTTTCGTGGGGCGACTATCCGCAGAAATAAGAGAGTGATCTTTCCTTTACTTCTTCTTCTCGTCCAAACTCCTTAGCGACGAAGAGAATAATATATATATAGATAATAATATGCGACTTATATTAACAATGCGCCATATTAACCAAAGGGAAATTACCAAGGACCCCACAGACACATTGCAAGCCCTTTGCATTCTCAAGAGGATCCTTATTATTTAATGGCAGTATTGCTGTACAACTTCCGCATCATCAGAAAATTTTTCAGAGGATTGTTAAACGGACTTCAATGAATTTTGGTTTTCCCTTTAAGGAAGCTCGACCCTGGCAGTGCCAGAGAATGAAAATCAATTAATTCCCTAACTAATAATAATAAGCTTTATTATCTGTGAGGAATGTATCTTACAATTGTACATCACACGTAACAATACATTACAGGCAATAGAAAAAAGGATACTTTTTAAAATCAACGTGGAATAACCGATAATTCTTACCATTTTTCTGAAAATTACAGGTTTCAGCTCCCTTTCTTCAAAATAAAATTTTGTCGGCGCTATTTTGATGCTATTTTGTCGGCGCAATTTCGGTGCTATTTTGTCGGCGCAATTTCGGTGCTATTTTGTCGGCGCAATTTTGATGCTATTTAGTCGACGCAATTTTGTTTGCTTGTATTTCAGTTAACGATCTATCCATTAGTCTGTTGGACCCTTGTCGTCCGTCTTTCTCCATTCCTCTTCTGTCTTTCGCCTCTGATAAGGCCTCTTTCAATGGCAGACCCGTCCATTCTTTTATGTTGTTCTTCCATTGCTTTCTCTGTCTGCCTCTTCTTCTTTTTCCTGGTACTGTTCCCTGAAGGACGGTCTTTGCAAGCCCCGAAGATCTTGTAATATGGCCATAGAGTTTTAGCTTGCGTTTTTTTTACGATAGCATGTCATCGTGAGGTCCGATCACTACAGTAATCCTGTCTCTAATCTCTTTGTTTGTGATGCGGTCTTCAAATGTGATGCATAGGATATATGTTATATCACTCAAAATGCACAAACACACCCCATGGCAGACCCCCAACTTCTAAATTTCTAGATTTGCTCGTGCTTCTAGCACATTCTTCTAAATATATCAGCAGTAGAATACACGCCTGTTGAGCAGGAGAGGCGCTCGTTAGACTTAGCTGGCTACCCACTGGAAGAAGGACAACTCTGCATTCAAACGCCTGCTACTAGAAGCTATACTCCAAAATGGGAAAGTCTTCGGGACTCAACCCTGAAGAAAAATCAGAAGACAGCGACCCTTAGGGAGAAGGCGAGTTTCAGCACGCCATAACAGAGCTTGCGACCCGATGATCCCAAACTGTGTCAACACAGGATTAATTTAAGTATACAGATCTATAGACCCATAGAGATAGAGATCAATATCCTTTGGATAAATCATCTTTGTGGAGGGGAGAGGTAGGGTTGCTGTGTGCGGAATTCTTCCAACCATCTGGAATGTTCCATTGTCGCTTCGCGAATGAAGGAGGCCGTGGTAGAGAATAGACGAGTCCAAAGGTTGTGATCTAAACTTGTTATATATCTAAATCGTTGTGGTGCGATGATCGGCAGAGACAGGACCTTACTCACCTGGCTGGACAACGGTATCATGAGTGCCAGCGAAGATCCAGATCTTGTCACTCTTCATGTTGGTGGTGGAGTCGATGTTGAGGAACATCCTGGCGGAGGCGGTCAGCGTTTGAAACTCAGCGGCAAAGAGGAGACTAGGCGTGGTCATGCAAGCCGCTTGAGGGGCGCAGAGGAATGGCACTATGGGATTGTAGAGACAACACAACACATGAACCAAATACATATCAAGGAGAACTACTTTTTTATGCGGAGTGCGGAGATATAAAAACAGCATTACGCGTATGCACTACAAATTTGAAGTAGATATAACAGACCTACTTCTATTTTCAAGTTGGGCGGGAAAACTATAAATAGCTAACTTTGTTTATCGCGATAATCCCCAATTGTAAAACTAGTAAACTTCCGATAAACCCCAATTGTAAAACTAGTAACTTCTGATAATCCCTAATTGTAAAACTAGTAACTTCTGATAATCCCTAATTGTAAAACTAGTAACTTCCGATAATCCCTAATTGTAATTTTAGTAACTTCTGATAATCCCCAATTGTAAAACTAGTAACTTCCGATAATCCCCAATTGTAAAACTAGTAACTTCCGATAATCCCCAATTGTAAAACTAGTAACTTCTGATAATCCCCAATTGTAAAACTAGTAACTTCTGATAATCCGCAATTGTAAAACTAGTAACTTCTGATAATCCGCAATTGTAAAACTAGTAACTTCCGCTAATCCCCAATGTAAAACTAGTAACTTCCGCTAATCCCCAATGTAAAACTAGTAACTCCCGCTAATCCCCAATTGTAAAACTAGTAACTTCTGATAATCCCCAATTGTAAAACTAGTAATTTCTGATAATCCCCAATGTAAAACTAGTAACTTCCGCTAATCCCCAATGTAAAACTAGTAACTTCTGATAATCCCCAATTGTAAAACTAGTAACTTCTGATAATCCCCAACTGTAAAACTAGTAACTCCCGATAATCCCCAATGTAAAACTAGTAACTTCCGCTAATCCCCAATGTAAAACTAGTAACTTCCGCATGAATTATTGACATTTGCATTGCCGGTACCTCACAGAATTATAAATTCTAAAATAGAACAAACAAGAATAACATTTTAAAAAATACTTTAAAAAACCAAGCTTACATTAAGTGTAGTTGTTTCAATTAGTTTTGATCAGTCATGTCATTAAATTTGTAATAGATCCAGACTAACAGTAATGAACCTGTGCAATTAGAAATCATTTTTACCAATTATTTTTGTTTAGCGAAATTTCATGTTTTTAGCTTTCTCAGTTCGCTATTATCTATCTATTATCTATCTATTATCTATTACAAATTTAATGACATGACTGATCAAAAACTACTTTCTGGGCCATTTCTTTTCCCTTGTTGGAGATACCAAACAAAATAATTAATTACCATAGTTAATTAACTAATTGATTATTTCCTTTATTAATTCTTGTGATGTCGAATAAAAGAAATGTTTGTGCCTAATTTCAGCTTGATCCGAGATTGGGTGTGGGAGAAATAACGTGTTCTTGATCTATAAATCTTTATAAGGAGACACTATTATAAATATTGAATCAGCATTTTTACCTTTACCTATCCCTTAGTCTGTTGGATCGTTGGGGCACCAAGCAAGATTTGTAGACCGTCTTTCTCCATTCCACTCCGCCTTTTGCCTTAGTTAGAACCTCTTTCAATGGCAGGCCCGTCCATTCTTTTATGTTGTCCCCCCCTCGCTTTCTCTGTCTGCCTCTTCTTCCTTTACCTGGTACTGTTCCCTGAAGGAATGTTTTTGCCAGCCCCCAAGGATCTTGTAATATGGCCATAGATTTTTAGCTTGCATTTTCTTACGATAGTTAGCAGGTCATCGTGGGGTCCAATCACTGCAGTAACCCTGTCTCTAATCTCTTGGTTTGTGATGCGGTCTTTAAATGTGATACCTAGGATCCTTCTGTAGCATCTCAATTTCATTGCTAGGATCCTCCTCTCTAGCTCTGCAGTCAGCGTCCATGACTCACAAGCATATAAAAATGTGGCCATGTCCAGGGAGTGCATCAGTCTGATTTTGGTTCAGAGGGCTAAGCCTTTGTCTTTTCCATATTATTTTGAGCTTTGAAAGGGCTGCTGTGTAATTCGGGCCAGTAGTTCGGGTTTCGTTCCCTCATCTGAGACAATAGCTCCGAGGTATTTGAAGCTGCTAACACTAGTCAGCTTTTCATTTCCAATACTGATGCCCCTTTTAAAGGCCTGTAGAAAATTATGAATCAACATAAAACAGAAAAAAAATTTACCTCCTGCGATGGAACCCACTCCCATGATCTCAGAAGAGAAGGCAACATGGAACTGGACAGCCATCACGGCACCGGACGAAATGCCGGACACAGAGATGTGACCCTTGTCCACCTTGAGAACAGCTACGAGACAAATACAATCATATGCTTGACGTTTTTCATGAATCAAGTAGAGTCTAACCCTAGCCCTAACTAAACTTCCCGGTGGGAAGCGTGGTCGAGAGGCCAAGTGCGCTTGAACTTGGCTTGGCTACCTAGAAGGGGGCTCGAGGTTCGACACCCGACTCGGGCAGAGTTGTGTTTACTGAGCGCCTAAAGGCAGCACGGAAAACAAACTCCTAGATACCCCACCGGTCCACAAATGAGATTGGACCAAAAGCGCTCTGAGCATGCTATAAGCATGAAAGTAGCGCTATATAAAAGCTATAATAATAATAATAACTAAGAGTCGACATTTAATATAGAATTCAAGCTGATACAGTTTCTATTGAAATAGAAATTAAATAGATTACAGATTCATAAGTCTACAATTAAATAGCAAGAGTGTCAACGAATTTCCTCATTTAAAAGTGTTGTTACCGCTCGTTGACTTGTAGCATCAAACTACTGGTAGACAACTAAACCGCTGTAGGCGTGTTATATATTATAAAACTTGAAACAACTTGAATAAACATCTTTTGTGAACCAAACATAAATATAAGTTTATTACAATATAAACAAGATCAACTTGAGATGATATGAAATAAATGTAGTAGACTCTAGTAATAATATAAAATTGTATTTTAAACAAAAATCTAACTCAATACAAAAATACGTCTTTTCACTCGGGCGATACAGCTTACGACTTTCCCGCTTATCTTGCATCATTCACACTGCACAGCCACCAACCAATCGCTGACTTCTTCTAGCCGTAGCCATAGAAACACACACACACACACACTCTAACAAAAATGACTCTTTATGTGAGTTTAAATTCCATCGATGTAAAGGCCATGTATATACACACACATACTAAGTGAGATTGTGCTCATTTTCTGGCACAGCGTTAATCTTGAATTTTGATCAGAAACCTCAAACTGAAGACTTCATTAAAAATCAACTCATATGTAATCCTTAAAATTTCTCCCGATTCCCATTAGATATCTAACAGTCCATAAGACAGGTGATGTCATATGACCCTGTTTCTATAACAACTTTTGACGAAGGCCAGTACAAAGGTTAAAGTACATTACTCTGCTAATACTGGCTGCCCAATAAGAGCAGGGCCAACTCTGAAATTATATACATGATCTACAATCAGTGGCGTAGCTAGGGTGGAGGAGGAGGGAGGGGGGGAGAATGTGAAAATTCCCCCCTGGGCCCCCACTTGTAGAGGGCCCCAAAATGAGTGTTTTTTACGTTAAGTATTGAATATTTCGCAAAATGCAGGGGCCCCAAAAGAGGTCAAGCCCCCCCCCTGGGCCCACAAATGATGGCAAATTCCTAGCTACGCCCCTGTCTACAATCACGAATAAGAATTCCTGATGCCCTAACAGCACTTAACACTGTGACCTAGAGATCGACATCTGAGCCAAATTAACTTTCATTAGGAAAACTTTCAATCTCAATGGCAGAAAAAAAAATATTTTCTAGCGAAAAGTATACTTCAAGTTTATTGATAGTTAGACTTACGTAAGTCGGCCGCTGACGCCAGGTGCCCGGCGAGGCACAGCAACATAAGTTTCAACATCATCTTTAAACGTCTGTCCTTCAAATGACCAGCTTTGGATCTGGTAAGACCAATGCCTGGTCCTGGGACAAGTTTTTTTCTTATCTGTGGACTATAATGAGTACAACTGATTAGAATCTAAATAAGACAATATAACTGTAACTTATCCTTAACTTGAACTGTAACTCAATATAAAGCTGACAGTGGCGTAGCTAGGGTGGGAGGGAGGAGGGGCGAGAATTGGAAAATCCCCCGGGCCCCCACTTGAGGGGGCTCCCAAATGAGTGTTTCTTTACATAAAAAATTAAATATTGTCAAAAATGCAGGGGCCCCCAAACAGGTCAAAGCCACGGGCCCCCATACGATAGAAAATTCCTAGCTACGCTCCTGGTCCTCATTAATGTATGTTTTTTTTTCTTTTGGGGGGGGGCACTTATGATCCTTTGGGGGGGGGGCTTATACCGTTTTGTTTGCAAACTTACCGCTGACGGAAGTATTTCAATTAATATCATGGAGGTTAAAGTTTGGTTATTATTACTATCATTATTAGACAAATGTAGCAGCACTTTATCATGAGAGTTTATACAATTGTATCAATTTTATTTATAACAAATTTAACAAATATTGCAGCATATGGCGAGCTTGGTGGTTAGAGACTTGATGTCTTTCTCGCCTATCCGATGTCTATCTCGCCTATCCGATACCTATCTCGCCTATGCGATGCCTATCTCGCCTATCCGATACCTATCTGGCCTATCCGATGCCTATCTCGCCTATCCGATACCTATCTGGCCTATCCGATACCTATCTCGCCTATCCGATACCTATCTCGCTTATCCGATGCCTATCTCGCCTATCGTCTAGTACAAAAACATACAAGACAAACATGTTAACGGAAGCCCGAAAATGCGAGGCGTCCAGACTATACGACACGATCAAGCGGTCAACGTTCTCGAGAAATTGTATATTGCTCATGATCATTTAGGTCAGTGGTTCCCAAACTTTTTCTTTAATGGAACATTTCGCCCATTCTAAGTATTTAGCGGAACACTTTGCTTCTTTGTTTTTAGAGAGGACCATTCACGTGTTCGGCTATAAGTTAATTATTACAGTGATTTGTGGAACACATATTCAGTCCTCGATATTAATGTGAAATAAAAAGTATGCATGAAAATGTCTAAGTACAATTTTGACTTGCCAAACCGTTGAACCACTGATTTGAATAGTTCAGAGTTGAAGGTCAGTGTAAGTAAAATTGAAGGGAAGGGGAGATAAGTGAGCTGTGCAACCATGACATTGGTTTTTAACCCTTTTTTTTTGTAAATCTACAGTTCTATTTATAGATATGATTTTCTTCCACATTTTTAAAAGTATCTTTAACTTAAGACTTTAAGCTGATTTTTTTTTTAAATTTAAAGTACATTATTTTTACAAAGCATATATGAACTCACTCTGTCTGTCTATCTGTCTGGTAAAAGTGTGTACATGTAATTTTTCTCCCACACCCATTCTCGGATCGAGCCGAAACTTTTGCAAAATTATTCATTGCGACAAGACACGAATCAATAAAAGAGTAACCAATGGACCTCATTCACCAACCGTAAACAAACAACATTTAGCCACGTGGTGCTCTATCTCTTCTATATAATTTACGATCTCATGTCTAATTCATGATGGTTGTCACGTGACCGTTTTTTCCGTTGTTTTATCAATAAGATCACGTGACTAAATGTTGTTTGTTTACGATTGGTGAATGAGGTCCATTAGAACATTAATTACTGGTCATTGATTATTTTGTTTAATAGCAACAAGGGAAACTAATCCTTCAGTATTCACAGATATAGCTAAATTTGTTGGGTTTAGTCCCCTTAAATAATTGTTAACGCTATTTCTCCCTCACGCATTCTTCAATCAAGTTAAAACTTAAAACAATTAATTATTGCAGCTAACGAAAATGAATCGAAAAACAAAAATACTTTAATTAGTCAATTAATTATTGGTAATTAATTATTTTGTATGATATCAAATAAGGGAGATAACTTATACATTATTTGAAGTTCTTCCTCTGTAGATAAACTTTGCTTTTTATTTAAAAAAAAAAGATTTTTATATTTTGCTTGTTTGTGTGTAGAATCAAGACTCTCATACTTTCGTTCTGAAATTCCAATGACACTGTTTCTTCCATTAGGGATTTTTCATGACATATTTTAGATTCTAAACAATGTCAAGGACGCTATAACATTTTCATCAAAGGCTGAAAACTATAAATAGCTATCTTCTTCGGTCTATCCGGTGTGCAGAACCAAAGAAATGGCTGATTATCTCGATTTATTTTTTGTTTAAAAGCTGTATGATCATTTATCTGTACCTTTTTAGCGCCTCAGAATAAAAAAAATTAAGCTCTTCCTTCTATAGCGCAATTTTATTTGTATTAAGTTGTAGCATCAAACTGCTGGTAGACAACTAGACCGTTGTATTATAGCTTAACTAAAAAACTTGAACAAAATAAACAAAAAAAACTTCAATAACTTCCTTTTGTGAACAAAACGAAATAGTGCTCCACTCATAATATCGACAAAATAAAGTTAATAGGAAAATGAATAAATGTACTAGACTTTTGTAATAATATTTCTAAACAAATCTAGCTCACTGCAATAACACAACCTTTCAGTCTCATGTCCTGGAGTCGTCTCCCCTAATTAAAGACCAAGTGACGACAATGCCACCTATGTTGCATCATTCACAACCAATCGTTAACCTCTTCCCACCGTCACCATAGAAACACACACACACACACACACACACTCCATAACACCGCTATCCTGTTCTCTCTCTCTATCTCTCTGTGTGTCTCTCTGTGACTCTCTCTCTCTAACTATATCTGTCTCTGTGTGTCTCTGTGTGTGTGTCTCTCTCTAACTGTATCTGTCTCTGTGTGTCTGTGTGCGTGTGTCTCTATGTGTGTGTCTCTCTCTAACTGTATCTGTCTCTGTGTGTGTCTCTCTCTAGCTGTCTCTGTCTCTGTGTGTGTCTCTCTCTAACTATATATGTCTCTGTGTGTCTCTCTGTGTGTCTCTCTCTCTAACTGTATATGTCTCTGTGTGTCTCTCTCTCTAGCTGTCTCTGTCTCTGTGTGTCTCTGTGTGTGTGTCTCTCTCTAACTATATATGTCTCTGTGTGTCTCTGTGTGTGTGTGTCTCTTTCTAACTGTATCTGTCTCTGTGTGTGTGTGTGTCTCTCTCTCTAACTGTATCTGTCTCTGTGTGTCTGTGTGTGTGTGTCTATCTCTGTTTCTTTCTCTAACTGTATCTGTTTCTCTCTCTGTGTCTCTCTGTGTGTGTCTCTGTGTGTGTGTCTCTCTCTAACTGTATCTGTCTCTCTGTGTGTCTCTCTATGTGTGTCTTTCTCTGTGTCTCTCTTATCCTCGCCTCTGCCCACAATGCCAGTCTCCAACATCCACCAAAACTTTTAAGTACAAATTAGCACGAAGACAAGTTTCTTTTTCTTGAGACACTGTAGAGTGGTGACGCACGCTGGAACCTGTAGCAGTGGCGGCACCTGTAATGTGCAGTCAAGAAGAACCAAGACGTTTGAGTTTGTACTTGTGTTTGTAGTTTGTGTTTGTTGTTTCGTCATCTCACTATCAATAGTAATGTCTTTGGTCCCTAAGATTAAGGATGAGTGCAGTGTGTCATGTGGTCACGCAAACCCAGCTGTGACTGGTCACGCAAACTCAGCTGTGACCTGGATAGTTCGACTCAAAGCAACACTTTAAAAAAAAATCTCCCTTGTTCAGGCTGTTTGGCCTTGTTAAATGCAAGAAAAACTTCTGGTCAGCCAACAAAAATTGCTAAGGTCACAACTCTAAACGAAGTCTATTGTTCAGGGCGTTAGGAGATGGGAGCGGGGCGGCTGGATTCAGAATCATGACCCACGTTACGACAGTCTGGAGATCATAACACACGACCTGGCAGACAAAATATCATTAAATCAACGACCGTCTTTATTCATTTTCGTGATCTGCATAAATTCTGGAAGTTGTGAGCAAGATCAAAGACTTCATCCAGTACATTTAAATATTGGCCTGGTCGTGCGGTTTGCGCGCTGGACTGTCGTTCGGATTTATCAACGGTCGAGGGTTAAAACCCTGCCCGTTCCCATCCCCCGTCGTCCCCCGTCGTCCTGCGGAAGGTTTGGACTAGGAAGTAAACTATCTTCAACTCTGAAGGAACATCCAAAACATGTAAAACATTGCTGAGGCCTCTACTGGAGTAAAGCCGGCATTCGGAGTGTTATATGTCGCGCTGCCTTCAATACAATTCTAGCTCCAGATAAGATAAACTCATTCTTGGTACTTCTACCTTGACCGTATTCCAAATCTGCGACACACAATCTACACAACAGCAAACTTTTTAAAACACTACTACAAATGGTTTGATCTATCTTTTTTTTTTTTCCATGTAAATTTTAATAAATAATATTAATGAATTCTATTTTTAGCGCTAGTACACTTTGGTAAGGGCACATAACTCAACATTAGTGGGGGATACATTAATGTAGCCCTTGGGATAATCATTAAGAAGACATTTATATTGGACGAGTTATCTCATCTTTGTTTACCTGATCAAACTATCTAACAACGCAGTTTCTGCGTTCGTTTTAACTTCCCCTCGATGCGACCAGTAAATCAATAAATGAACATAGTCTGCTATTTGTCTCCACGTGAAATGTTTGAGAATAACAACAACGGAATTATATTGTTTTATATGTCTGTGGATTTCATTCTATCAGGTAAGCAAGCTAAAATTAGAGCGGCAAATTTAATACGTTTTCTTGGTATTGAAGGATTGCATAAATTCAACGCTTAGAGTTAGATGCTTAGATGTTTATGTACTTATATGTTTAGTGGTAATTTGAAGGGTCAGATTAAATCTGTAGTTTCTGTAGTAATGATGGTGATAGCTTACTGAACACCTACTGGTCAAATGCGCAGTTATCGCGCGAGCCAACATCATAAAAGCAGTGGCGTAGCTAAGGATTTAGGGTCCGGGTTGCTTGACCTCTTAAGGGGCCCTGCATTATTTTATTTTTATTCTAACTGAATGGAAGGTTATGGAATTATAACATTTGCCACTAAAATTAAAATCTGTAGTTTTTAAAAAACATCGACTTAATTTAAATGTTTGATAATATGCAATATTATAATTACAGCTACACACCTGTAAAGTCCAACATTAAAAAAAATAGTTTGGTTTAGTTTAGTGGGACGCGTGGTTGAGAGGCTAAGTACGTTTGAACTTGAACTTGGCTACCTATGAAGGGGGCTCGAGGTTCGACACACGACTCGAGCAGAGTTGTGTTTACTGAGCGCCTAAAGACGGCACGGAAAACCTTCTCCCAGTTACCCCACCCCCCTCCCCCACTGGTCCACAAATGAGATTGGACCATAGCGCTCTGAGCATGCTTTAAGCATGTAACTAGCGCTATATAAAAGCTACTCAGAACCATCTGTGGCCTACATATTTGTCACACGTGACACTGTTTCCAGAAGTTCGATTTTAGTTCTATTTTTCGTCGTCTGCTGGTAGTTTTTCTTTTTTTTATAATTTTGTTATGTATCATTGTTAATAAATGTTATACATCAGATGGCTTAATACATGGTAATGTGTGTTTCTGGCGCACTCATAATGGAAGATGGCGGCAAATCCATAAATAACAATCTTTTTGGTGTTTCTGGTGCGCAGAATAAGGAAGTATACATGGGCGAACTATTTTAATAGATATATATTTAATATATACTTTTAATGCCCTTTTTAGCAGTTTAGAATAAAATGTCAAAGCTCTTTCGCATTTTTTTTTTGCTAAAGCTGGCAAAAGTAATTGTTTCTATTTAGCATCCTTGACATTGTTTTATATTGTCAATTTCTTTTAATGTCTCGCACAATCTAGATTCTTATTTTGATTTAATTTTAGGTTCCATTATACCGCCACCACATTTCTTCATATTCATGTTAACGCGATCTTAAAAAATCAACGTGTAAAAAAACAAAGAGCAGATAACTCACTTTTGGCGGGAAATTGCTAAAAAATGTTTCGAAATATATAGATGGACAATAGGCTAGACTAGATCTAAAAATAGTAGTGACTGAGTGAAACTCACCGGAAAGACTTCTTTAATCATGAAGCATTAGAAGCAGAGCTGGCCTTAGCCCGATTTCACAGATTGCTCCAGCTGGGCCCCGTGCTTAGCAAGGCCCCCCCCCCCAATGTACATTAAGCATATCACTATCAGTCATGGCTCTTGTCACGGGCTTATAAAAGTTGTAGGACTTAAAGGGTCAACATAGTTATTTAAAGGGTTAACATAGTTAGTGTAAATCTATCGTACGATTGACGTAACTTTAATTAACCCACTGCCACCTATTGCGTTTTAGTTGCTTCCTATGCATGTTGTATAGCAAATGTTGATACAATAATCTAATTAATAGTAATAGTTGTTATTTGTAAAAATTAGAATAGGGTCTCTCAAGCATCCATTAGATTGGGCCCCGCAATTCGTAAGGCCGGCCCTGATTAGAAGACATGAATAGAATAAGACATCATAGACCATCACCAGCTCTATAATGTAAGATTTCTTGAAATTAGTGTTTTTTAAATTGCTTGATTTTTTGCAGCTTTTAATTTTTTGTTTTGTTCATGACAATCATGACTATGAAAAACCATAGGAAGGTTACACAAATTTACAGGTAGGAACTTTTATGACATGTAAGCCAACTGAAAGAGTGACATAATTTTCAAACATCACAGCTGTGATTAAACGACACGCTCCATTGAAGTTCAACTAAGCACGCAAAGGGCATGTTGACATTACTTTGTGGGGGCAGACGTCATTTTTTGTTTGATCGTCACAATGTGACCTACTCTAATCAAAGCGAGCTAACTCTTCACTAAATCTATGTATAAACCAGGCCCTAAACGAATTGCTGGTTATGTAACTTGCAATTAAAAACATTGCTTATCTTATCTTATCTATCTTATCTTATGAGTGACATTTATTTAAGGAAGAATAACTTTCTTATTTTGCTAACTTGACTATCTTCAAAAATTACGCAAAAAAAAAAAAAAGGGTCGCAAATTCAAAATTCAGATGGTGCAGCTACCCAGGACCTTACCCCCAAAGGAGGGCCTCATAAACATAAGCTACAACTTCAAAGTTTATATGTCTACTAAAGATGTAAAGAGGAGGTGCTGTGGCTGAGTTCAAAAGCGCTTGGCTTCTGAACCGGGGGTCCCGGGCTCGAATCCTCGTGAACAATGGGATTGTTGTTTTCGGAATCTTTGGTCGCCTCTGAATCAACTCAACTCTAATGGGTACCTGACATTAGTTGAGGTAAAATAAAGGCGATTGGTCTTTGCGCTAGCCACATGACACCCTCGTAAACCGCAGGCCACTGAAATAGATGATCTTTACATCATCTGCCCTATAGATCACAAGGTCTGGAGGGGACCTAAAGAAGAACATAACATTTAATGTACAAGTAATTCAATGTATCATTAGTTTAGCATGTATTTAGATCTGTTACCAGCAAATGAGACTTTTTCATCAATACACTAACACCAAACGTCAAAATCTATGGTTTTAAAAAGAATTTAATCTTAATTTAATAACTGAACACAATCAACATTATTTGTTTCTATTTTTCCATATTCGGCTTCCCAGTTCTTCTTTCAACACGCATTCGCACCGTTCCACATACACACCACTATGCGCGCGTAACAAGATCATTTCGATTCTTCAAAAACAGGGTAGGGCCTCCACTAAAATACACTACAGAACTTCCACAACTGATCCTTATCTTATCTTATATAATACAGACGTTACTTCAAAAAAGAAGATGATTACGTCCTACGCGTCATGCATTTAGTCATACATATTAACCAATGACTCAAATTCTGCCAAGTCACTGGTTTTCCTGGCTAGCTCAGGCAACCCATTCCATGCTCTAATAGCACTAGGGAAGTAGGAGTATTTGTACAAATTTGTCCAAGCATTTGGGACGAAGAATGTGCCTTTATCTTTGTGTCTTTCAGAGTATTTTATTAGATTTTGTTTTTGTATTTGAAGATTATGGTTCAGTGTTTTATGTATGATTGCTACTTTACTTTTGAGCCTTCTGTCCTGAAGACTTTCTAAATTTGGTGATTTTACTAAAGGTGTTACTCTAGTCAAATGTGAATATTCATTTGTTATGAATCTCACTGCTCTATTTTGTGTCTGTTCTAGTTTCTTAATGTTTTCTTGAGTTGAGGGGGTCCCAAACGGAGGATGCATATTCTATTATTGGCCTAATCAAGGTTAAATAACATTTTAGTTTTATGTTCTTATTTGATTTATAGAAATTTCTTTTAATAAATCCTAATACTTTGTTTGATTTTTTTGTAGTTTCATCAATATATGGATTCCATGACAGTTTTTCATTTATTATAACACCTAGGTATTTTGCGTTTTTAGTCTGTGTTACTGGTTTGCCATGAATAAGATAAGTGGAATTAATTTGTTTTAGTTTTTTTGTTACTCTTTACAACTGACATTTTTCTGGGTGGAAAGACATGCTCCAATTTGATCCGGGGAACTACAGACCAGTGTCACACATAAAATACTAGAACTTATAATATGTAGCAACATCAAAAGCAACTTAGACAAACATAATATCCTGACTCCATACTAGCGCAACTTTAGGAAATATAGGTCATGTGAAACTCAATTAACAAGATTAATTAATGATTTTTGAATGGTTTGCCTGAATCAGCCAGGAAAACCAATAACTTAGCAGAGTTTAAGTCATTGATTAACATACATGACTAGATTGACACATGAAATGCGTAGGGCTTAATTATCATCTTTTTTTAGAGTAACGTCTGTAATATATAAGATAAGATATAATTTTTAACTCTCAGTGACAAAGTGCCCCCCCCCCCACCTTTTTTTTTCCTGGTAAGCCTTGAACACAAAGAAAGAGAGAAATAAAAAGGTGATTCAACCGTGTGTTTTAAAAATTCTTAACCTCGCAATAAGAGAAGACATTACATTCATTTCGAACTTTGACCTCTTAGTTCACCTGGGCGTCATAGGCCCGTCAAGTTCAACTGCGTAACAAGGTTATAGTATGAGTAACCGCGCTTTTTTTTTTCTAAGTGTCTGGTTTTGAATATTTGAACTGAAATCATCCAGGCGTGAAAAGTTTAGGGGATTCCCCTTGGGTTTCCGTAGGTGCAGATCGATAGCATACCGGATGCCAGGCCGTAGCAGAACAAGGGAAGCGACATAGTTTAGAAATACGTGATTGTGAGCTGTTCAATGACGAATTCTATAAATAAACAGCGAGTTGACCCAATTAAAGAATTAACATTTTTAAAAACAAATAATTTTTTTTACAAAGAAAGATGAAAGTAACGATTTGCATAATCCATGTGATTATTGCCTAGTTAATCCTGTTAGTTAACTATAACAAGCAAAATAATCACCTTACCTATATTGTTTGTAAATGTTTCGGATGTTTTACATGTTTCAAATGTTTTACATGTTTCAGATGTTTTACATGTTTCAGATGTTTTACATGTTTCAGATGTTTTACATGTTTCAAATGTTTTACATGTTTCGCATGTTTTACATGTTTCAGATGTTTTACATGTTTCAAATGTTTTACATGTTTCAAATGTTTTACATGTTTCGCATGTTTTACATGTTTCAGATGTTTTACATGTTTCAAATGTTTTACATGTTTCAGATGTTTTACATGTTTCAAATGTTTTACATGTTTTAGATGTTTTATATGTTTCAGATGTTTTACATGTTTCAGATGTTTTACATGTTTCAGATATTTTTTTAAAAGGTTTCAGATGTTTTAATGTTTCGGATGTTTTACATGTTTCAGATGTTTAACATGTTTCAGATGTTTTACATGTTTCAGATATTTTACATGTTGTACATGTTTCAGATGTTTTACATGTTTTAAAAATGTTTTACATGTTTCAAAAATGTTTTACATGTTTCAGATGTTTTACATGTTTCAGATGTTTTTACATGTTTCAGATGTTTTACATGTTTAAATTTTTTACATGTTTCAGATGTTTTACATGTTTCAGATGTTTTACATGTTTCGGATGTTTTACATGTTTCAAATGTTTTACATGTTTCAGATGTTTTACATGTTTCAAATGTTTTACATGTTTCAGATGTTTTACATGTTTCGGATGTTTTACATGTTTCAAATGTTTTACATGTTTCAAATGTTTTATATGTTTCAGATGTTTTACATGTTTCAGATGTTTTACATGTTTCGCATGTTATACATGTTTCAAATGTTTTACATGTTTCAGATGTTTTACATGTTTCGGATGTTTTACATGTTTCAAATGTTTTACATGTTTCAAATGTTTTAGATGTTTCAGATGTTTTACATGTTTCAGATGTTTTTTATGTTTCGGATGTTTTACATGTTTCAAATGTTTTACATGTTTCAGATGTTTAACATGTTTCAAATGTTTTACATGTTTCAGATGTTTTACATGTTTCGGATGTTTTACATGTTTCAAATGTTTTACATGTTTCGGATGTTTTACATGTTTCAAATGTTTTACATGTTTCAAATGTTTTACATGTTTTAGATGTTTTATATGTTTCAGATGTTTTACATGTTTCAGATGTTTTACATGTTTAGAATATTTTTTTACATGTTTCAGATGTTTTAATGTTTCGGATGTTTTACATGTTTCAGATGTTTTACATGTTTCAGATGTTTTACATGTTTCAGATGTTTTACATGTTTCAAATGTTGTACATGTTTTAGATGTTTTACATGTTTCAAAAATGTTTTACATGTTTCAAAAATGTTTTACATGTTTCAGATGTTTTATATGTTTCAGATGTTTTTACATGTTTCAGATGTTTTACATGTTTCAAATGTTTTACATGTTTCCGATGTTTTACATGTTTCAGATGTTTTACATGTTTCGGATGTTTTACATGTTTCAAATGTTTTACATGTTTCGGATGTTTTACATGTTTCAAATGTTTTACATGTTTCAGATGTTTTACATGTTTCGGATGTTTTACATGTTTCGGATGTTTTACATGTTTCAAATGTTTTACATGTTTCGGATGTTTTACATGTTTCAAATGTTTTACATGTTTCAGATGTTTTACATGTTTCAGATGTTTTACATGTTTCAGATGTTTTACATGTTTCAGATTTTTTTTAATACATGTTTCAGATGTTTTAATGTTTCGGATGTTTTACATGTTTCAGATGTTTTACATGTTTCAGATGTTTTACATGTTTCAGATGTTTTACATGTTTCAAATGTTTTACTTGTTTCGCATGTTTTACATGTTTCAGATGTTTTACATGTTTCAGATGTTTTACATGTTTCAAATGTTTTACATGTTTCGCATGTTTTACATGTTTCAGATGTTTTACATGTTTCAACTGTTTTACATGTTTCAAGTGTTTTACTTGTTTCGCCTGTTTTACATATTTCAAATGTTTTACATGTTTAAAATGTTTTACATGTTTCAGATGTTTTACATGTTTCGGATGTTTTACATGTTTCAAATGTTTTACATGTTTCGGATGTTTTACATGTTTCAAATGTTTTACATGTTTCAGATGTTTTACATGTTTCAGATGTTTTACATGTTTCAGATGGTTTTTTTTTTTAAACATGTTTCAGATGTTTTAATGTTTCGGATGTTTTACATGTTTCAGATGTTTTACATGTTTCAGATGTTTAACATGTTTCAGATGTTTTACATGTTTCAAATGTTTTACTAGTTTCGCATGTTTTACATGTTTCAGATGTTTTACATGTTTCAGATGTTTTACATGTTTCAAATGTTTTACATGTTTCGCATGTTTTACATGTTTCAGATGTTTTACATGTTTCAACTGTTTTACATGTTTCAAATGTTTTACTTGTTTCGCATGTTTTACATGTTTCAAATGTTTTACATGTTTCAAATGTTTTACATGTTTCAAATGTTTTACATGTTTCAAATGTTTTACATGTTTCAAATGTTTTACATGTTTCAGATGTTTTACATGTTTCAAATGTTTTACATGTTTCAAATGTTTTACATGTTTCAAATGTTTTACATGTTTCAGATGCTCCTTTAGAGTCGAAAATAATCTATTTCTTAGTCCAAACCTCCAGCAAGACGATGGGGAATGACAGCGGGCAGGGTTTGAACCCGGGACCATCAAGGCGACCGTGCGAAAGTCCAGCGCGCATACCTCACGACAAAGTGATTTTGTTTGTTTATTGGATCATTGGAGTGCTGGATAAACTTTATATGCTGCTGGAGACGAACAGTCTAATAGAATAAAGCTATTTGTTGATTGTCATGAAGTTTTCTAATGGCGTGTGTCAGACTTCTAACACAAAATATAGCGGAAAATATTAGACTTTTAATACTCTACTAATAAATAGTTTTGTTTCAAAAACACAAATAGCAAAAACAAAAACAACAACAACAAAAAAAAAAACAATAAACAGACAAATTATTATGTTGTCCATAAAAAGAAAATGCATATTTAAAATTTGAATTTTTTAAAGAATTTTTGTGCCGATTCTTATATTTGCGATGTTTCTCTGACAAGCTTTCGGTTTGCATTAATATTAGTAATAAAAGATTTTTAGTTTTTCTTCCAATTTTCAAAAGAATTTTACTCTGTCTGTGTGATGGTGCCCACTCCCTTCTAGGGCAACATTGCCCCAGATGTAAGCCCCAACCCACAAGGTTTCTGAGTCAAAGATTCAAAGTCACGTGTTTCTCCTTTTTTATTTTCTGAAGACTGCAACCAATAAGGTCGTTCATTCACCTAACGCGTTGTTTCTCAAACTGTGTTCCGTGGAACCCTAGCGTTTCGCGAGGCCTGATTTTGAAAATGTGTTCCACGAACTTACTAGTAAGCAACCACGTGAATTAATCTCTCTAAAAAAACTTAGCAAAAAATGAGCAAAGTGTTCTGCTAAATACTCAGAATGTGCGACGTTTTCTGTTACAGGAAAAAGGTTTGGGGACCACTGACCTAGCGGCGATACAAGGGTTTGATTCTTGTTGGGGGAAGATGTGGGCAGAAAATAAATGGGAAATTGGAAATTACTCATGCGTGAAGATTAAAGACATAATTTCAGGGGGTTTCCCTAAATGGTGTGACACATACACTTGGGTCGTCCATTTGATGACGTTTTTGTTCTTTCTTTTTGTTTCTTGCGTGTATCCTAGCAACACAGACTCGATCTCATGGAGGTGGCCATATTAGGCGGTGGAAAAATTGTTATGTTTGTCTTTTTTGTTTAGAGATTACTTTTCAATGATGAGGATTTAAATGTTACTATAGCGCACAGTCCCAGACATTAAGCCTAAAGTTCATTGAAGGAGAATACTATTTACGATGTACTCAACATTGGCTACGCTTCAGATAAATTCAGATAAGTTCAGATAAGTTCACAGTCAAGAGACGAGAATGGTATATAAATATATACAATTTTAAAATTTTAATTCAAATTCATAAGTTCGCAGTCAAGAGACGAGAATGATATATAAATAAATACAATTTTAAAATTTTAATCCAAATTCATAAGTTCGTTGTCAAGAGACGAGAATGATATATAAATAAATACAATTTTAAAATTGTAATCGGAATTCATAAGTTCGCAGTCAAGAGACGAGAATGATATATAAATATATACAATTTAAAAAAATTTAATCCAAATTCATTTCTTCGTCTTCTGCGTTCTCGTTATCATGTGTGTGTGTGTGTGGGGGGGGATGAACTGTGCAGTAGTTTACAGACGAGGCAGCTCTCCATATAGTTTTGTTTTTCTTTAGAGATGCTATGGGGCCAGTCTCGTGATCGGTCCACTCAATAGAGTGTTCAGCTCTGGAGGACATGGTCGACCTTCGTTAGTGACACACCTAAAGTAAATTTTACTTGTCTCAATTTTCTGCTTCCTGAGCAAGTGATGTTTCATTATTTTGTGGACAGTATTGTCAGTATAGAAGCACTAGCTACCATTCCCCTAACCCCCCTCGGGAGACAGGATGGCTGCCTGGTCGTGCGGTTTGCGCGCTGGACTGTCGTTCGGATTTATCGACGGTCGAGGGTTCAAACCCTGCCCGCTCCCATCCCCCGTCGTCCTGCGGGAGGATTGGACTAGGAAGTAAACTCTGAAGGAACATCCGAAACATTTTTACAAAACACATGCCAAAGGACGGAATGTTTCCGCTTTTCTCAACTCATCTTGCATGCTGCTGTCGTGTTTGTGTTTGTAATGTTATTACAGCGCCTTGAGCCTACATTTTGTTTGTTAACAGCGCTTTATAAATAAAATTATTATTATTATAAATAAAATTATTATTATCAGAAAATTAAACATCAACATTGGACAGTTACCGAATCTTTTCAATTAGCACTTGTACAAAAGTGCCAAATTAGCACTATATATCAAATGTGCTAAATCGACACTGGCTTTAAAATATGCTAAATAAGCATTGATTGATGGGTCAGTTGGTTGCTCTGGGTCCATAGGGCTAAATAGACAAACACATTGGAGAGGAAAACGCTCACACAAATAGGCCTACCCACAGTTTAATGGTGTGACCCACATCTGCCGCCTGGTTCACCTTTCACCTGGCTATGTCCAAAAAGGGCTTCCCTCCTAAATAAATATTTAATGTGACTGTATAGTTTAAGATCGCTGCTACAAAACTAGAGTGTCCAAACGGCGATTTGTTTCCAAAGAGAGGTCAGATCGCGCGTGGGTATAAAAAGCAAGACCAGCTGCGACATAACAACAACATAAGTACAACAATAACAAGAACACAAGTTTAGATATGACAGATATTGTCTTCATTAAATACTAAACGAAAGAGAGTGAAAGAGAAAAAAAAAAGAAAGAGAAAGAGAGACAGAAAGAAAAGAGAGGGAGAAAGAAAAAATATAAGGAAAGAAAAAAGAAAGGAGAGAAAGAAAAAGAAAATAGAGAGAGAGAGAGAGAAAGGACAGAAAAAAAAAGAAAAGAGAGAGGTAAAAAAAGAGAAAGAAAAGAGAAAGAAAAAAAGAAATAAAAGAGAGACAAGGAAAAGACAGAGAGAGAGAGAAAGAGAGGTAAAGAGAGAGGAAGAAAAGAGAAAGAAAAAAAGAAATAAAAGAGAGACAAGGAAAAGACAGAGAGAGAGAGAGAGAAAGAGAGGTAAAGAGAGAGGAAGAATGAAAAAAGAGAGAAAGAAGAAGAGAGAGAAACAATAAACAGTTAGAGAAATGAAAGAAAGAGAAAAAGAAAAAAAGAGAAAAAGAAAGAAAGAGATTCGGAAATAAATGAGATACTCACGATAAGGAGAAAAAAAATGAAACAAAGAGACAGCGAAAAAGAAACAAAGAGAATGGGAGAAAGAGAACACCACATATTAAAAATTCAGAAATTTCAAACTTAATTTATGAAATGATTCAAACATTTTTGAGAACAAACTTGGTTTCTTTGTACTGCGCAAATGACCATCCACCCACATTCCTTCATGATATTGTTATCGAGTACTTTCTACGTATTCTGTCATCTTCAAATTAACATCTCACTGAACTATATAGTTATCAATCAATCCACTGCACCGGTCGCTCATATCAAGTCTCTTTGAAGAGTATTGAGGACATCAAAATCTTTACATTCCTGATACTATTGAATAGTGTCATATTATTGGTTCAAATCTACACTGAAACTGATTATGCTAATGAGATGCGGATTTTTTTTTTTTTAAAGGCAGGCAGTGATGTTAAATGATTGGTCTGTGATGGAATGTTCGGGTCGATAGTACGCCAAGGTAGAAACACAAGGGAGTTGGGTTAGAGCAGGGGTTCTCAACCTGTTGGTCGCGACCCCCTTGGGGGTCGATTGACGATTTGCCAGGGGTCCATCGAAAATATGGATTGTTATTGTCTGTTCTTCTATTGCTGTATGTGTGTGTGTGGGGGGGGGGTGCGCGGCAGAGTTTGGGATTGTAAAAAGGGGTCGCCGAGCATAAAAGGTTGAGAACCGCTGGGTTAGAGGCTATTAAAGTCGTTGTGTTGCAAACTAAACTTAATGACGTGATCATATTCTGTGTTTAGGGAGACTGAAAAATAGTTTTAGTGCTCAAAGTGAAACAATTGTTGTTTTTCCTTCCGCTCGATGTTCTATTTACTAACACTGGATACGCAACAGGATAGTACACGCTATTTTCACAATTATTGTGCTGTTGGGACAGGAAATTATTGTTTACCTAATCCACATGTCACCAAGGTAAACTAAGCCAAGCGTAATTATGGTCGTTTCTCTATAATTTATAATCCTTTTCAATAATCTCTACGCAGTCAACGCATCTAATGAGATCATAATTATGGCCTTGTCTGTATCTTTAGGAGGTGTGGGTTAAGTTTAAAAAAAAAAAAATTAACTACATCAGTAGTTGACAACACATATCAGTTTAAAGAGCGTCATATGTGAAGGCTCCGTAGAAACAGTTTTAGGGTGTCTTCCCTTCCCCATCTATCACTCTCCTCTCTCACTCCCTCCTCTCACTCCCTCCTCTCACTTCCCCCCTCTCACCTCCCCTCTATCTCCTCTAGATACACACTTTCACCAAAACATTAAACAAACTCTGATTGTATGATGTTTTGGTCCAGATTGGGCAGAGTAGAGACAGCAAGCTATAATTCAGCATCTGGTGACAGAGCCTCATTTGGTTCAATAGTTTTTCATGGAAAGTTAATATTTTGGCGAACTCTTTTTGGAAACATTTTCGTAAGGACCAATCCGAAAAATTGTTAGTTCTAAATGTCATTGTACAAGGCAAGTGAGTGGTTAAGCGCTTGGCTTCCGAACCTGGGGTCCTGGATTTGAATCTCGGTGAAGACTGGGATTTTGAATTTCGGGATTATTAGGACGCCTCTGAGTCCACCCAGCTCTAATTGGGGGATAGGGGTTCCTGACTTTAGTTGGAGAAAGTAAAGGCGGGGAAAGGAGGTTGGTCGTTGTCCTGGCCACGTGACACCCTGCTCGTTAACCGTTGGCCAAAGAAACAGATACCCTGCGCAGTAGATCATAAGGTCTGAAAGGGAAACTTTAATACAGTCAAGAATAAACCGTTGATCACGTTTAGTCGTTTACCATTGTAGCTTTGTGTAAAATAATTGGCATATTATTCGACTATTGGCTTTGAAGAAAGTCTTTGCAATGTCATTTTTTAATTAGTCACGTTAAGACGTTTAATATAGCAGTAGTGCATGGAATCTGGGATTATTGAAACTTTTGTTAAGTTCCGTATTTATCATGGCTTTTTTTGCGAAACTTAAAGCTTCTGTAGCCAGGAAAACCAGTGACTTGGCAGAATTTAAGTCATTGGTTAATATGCATGACTAAATGCATGACGCGTAGGACGTAATCATCTTCTTTTTTGAAGTAACGTCTGTATTATATAAGATAAGATTCTGTATAATTACGTTTGAAATAGATCTAGACTAACAAGAAGTATGTTCGATTAAAAATATTTTTACCAATTGTTTTTTGTTTAGTGTAATTTCATGCCTTTAGTTTTCTTAATACACAATGATCCGATCACTTGTCTGGACCACTCGGTAGAGTGGGGGTTGAGGGAAAGAAAAAATTATATCTGGGTGAAGTTTACCGTAATCGCTTTTTAAAAGCATTTATATATATATATATATATATATATATATATATATATATATATATATATATATATATATATATATATATATATATATATAAAAGGTGGGGTGTAGGAACAACCTGACTTTGAGCCCATGGCTCAGGCTTCCTCAAGCCGACATTCTAACCACTCTGCTAGTGAGGTGTGTATGAAAAATTGAAGAATTGATAGTTATCTATTATTGTAGTTATCTATTGTTTGTTTCAAACAAACTTTAAAGTGGCGATCTATCTTGACAGCAACGAATGATAAGTCCGCTTAGCTTCACCACACCTATGCATCCATGGATGATAAATCCGCATGGCTCCCTTTCACTTTGAAAACCATGGACGATTAGGTTGTGTATGTGCTCTATGCTAGTACAGTTTTTTTTTTCCCTGGAAATTAAATAATTCCTCCCGGTTGCTTAGCAAATGAAATGTATCAGTTGACTTTCAAGTTTCACATATATTTTAAGAAATGAAGAGAGTTTTGTCTTAGCCCAAACAGTAGCTCGTTATCGTGTGGTACAGATCTGTGACCTGGCAACGAGCTATTGGTCTCCACTGCCCACAGGTTGTGACGTTGCGTGTCAGTGTTTAGGCCTTCTATGACGACTGGTCTCGTTACAACACAGCCAGTGCTTTCTTTGATGGCTAATGTAGAAATCGGCAATGGAGCTTTCAAACAAAAGGTTAAGGGACTTCATCAGAGTACCTCTACCAGTGCACTTTTATCAAATCAAGACTTTGAATCTATAACACTTGACATTCATGAATGAAAATGCTTTAGAGGGGTGAAAAAGGTGGGGGGACGGAGGACCCTTTGGTGGCGTCTGTAATAACTAGCGCCATATGACATGTCTGAGAAAAATACTAAATGTCAAAAGGCAAGACAAAATACCAGATACAGAAGTCCTTCGAAGAGCGTGTCTGCAAAGCATCCACACAATCCTGATGCAGTCCCAGCTGCGATGGGCAGGTCACGTCTACAGAATGGAAGACCACCGCATCCCTAAACGACTCTTGTATGGCCAACTAAGCGAAGGAAAGCGCTCGCAAGGTGGTCAAAGAAAGCGCTTCAGGGACACCCTCAAAGCTTCTCTGAAGGCGTTCAGCATAGACCCCAGGCACCTGGGAGACAGAGGCACATGACAGAGCATCATGGCGTCGCGCTGTGAAAACTGGCGCACAGGTTGCTGAGGAAAAAAGAACAACGCTGGCAGAAGAAAAACGCCAGAAAAGAAAAGCAAGGCCCACGACACTAGCTCCAGCTGGAATAACCTGCCCAGTGTGCGGCCGAACATTCCGGGCTCACATAGGTCTCGCCAGCCACATGAGGAGGTATAAAACCCCAGTGCAAAGCCCTCAGCCCCCCCGGATGACAAAGTGGTCATCATCGAACCACGATGGACGAACTATATATATGGACTGTCTTCTTCTAGCGCTTATACAACGTTAACTCCAGTTACTTAAATTATATAAGGCATTCTTTATCGTTTTCTTTCTTCTTCTTCTCTTTACTTATCAGACTAAAGTAAACGAGCCGCTGTCTGCTGTACTGCTTGTCAACACCGAATCATCTGTCATTTCATCCTGTTTGTTGGATATCATTTATCCGGGTCACGTGTCATTCAACACTGAAAGGAGAGTACATGCCAATCTGGGTGAGTACACACATAGCGTACAGATGTAAACAATAACATCATAATAAGATGGTTTTTATTAGTAGGCTTTGTTTCACATTCCTAAATCGCGACTGTCTTTTAATGCTATTTAAGTTTAAGGTACGTCAAACTTAGAAACTGCGATTTTTTTTTTCTACGTTAGTGACAACAGCTAAGCCTACGCCTTTTTTGCAAAACACATCCTACACTTAGTCGTGAGTAGATCGTCTTTATTTAATTTTTTTTTTTTTTTAAAAAAGTAAACCTCAGAATTTGCGCTATTCAGTTTTAGCTTTATCATCATAGGAATCCTTGGGCCTTAGGCCTCTTTTCTTTGACTCTTTTTTGGGCTTTATGTGCCTCTTTTATGGGCCATCTTCCCTCTTTTGTGGGCTTTTTTTTTTTTTTTTTTTTTTATAGGTTTTTATTTGTAAGTTCTCATAATTCACAAGTATTAAATCATAAACAATTGAAAAGTGATTAACCTAAAAATATAATAACAGTAATAGAAATATTATTTAATATCAAAGACATACTACCTAACCAATGAACCCCCTAAAGACAGAAAAATGATACAAGTATACTCTACTCCAGAACAATCAACACAATATCAGATATCCCTGACCCCCAACACCCTATTTCTGGAAAACTACATGAGCATTGTACAGGTATATGAAAATCAAACTAGATAATTCTCTACCCTAATGTCCATTATTTTTCTAAATGTCAATTCTAAGTGATTAGGATCAAACACCTTATTGTTATGTAGACATTTGAGCCAGCTAGCCCAAACAAGATTCCTGTATTCGGAAACAATAATCAAGTTAAAGTTATGTATCATTTTTTTTTTTTTTTAAAAGGAAACCTCAGAATTTGCGCTATTCAGTTTTAGCTTTATCATCATAGGAATCCTTGGGCATCTTTCTTTGCCTCTTTTTTGGGCTTTATGTGCCTCTTTTATGGGCTTTTTTTTTTTAATATGTTTTTATTTGTAAGTTATCATAATTCACAAGTATTAAATCATAAACAATTGAAAAGTGATTAACCTAAAACTGTAATAACAGTAATATCAAAGACATACTACCTAACCAATACGAAAGGAGAGTAAATAAACGACTTATTAATTGACTTACTTATAAAGTAAGTTTTATGAGTTAGAATGAGGTGCGCAACCTTCTGAATATCAAGACAGATTGAAGACAAAGACTTCTCTATCACATTTTTATAAAACTGAGACCAAGACTGCTTTATTGATCCTTATTGAAATGCATGGGCGTAGCCAGGGGGGGGGTTCTTGGGGTTCAAACCCCTTCCCCCCCCGAAATGAAATCCCCCCCCCCGCAGGGGGAACGGAATTAAGTGACTGATTTTTGCTTTCATTTTGTTTATTTTAGGTGAGATTTTAAATAATTTTAATACTAAATCATCACTTACCACAGCACAGCCTAGGGGGTTTTGAGTTAAAAACCCTCTACTAGGGGGTTTTGAGTTAAAAAAAACCCTACCAGGGGGTTTTGAATTTAAAAAAAAAAAACTATCAGGGGGTTTTGAGATACAAATCCTTCTACCAGGGGGTTTTGAGTTTAAAAACCCCTACCAGGGGCTTTGAGTTTAAAACCCCCTACAGGGGGTTTTGAGTTTTAAACCCCCTACCAGAGGTTTTTGCAGTTAAATCCCCCTCTTCTATAAAACAAAACCAACAAAAAATGCAAACAACAATCCCAAAATTCCAACAGCACAGTTAAGGAAGATTTTGATTTTAAAACCCCCTCCAAAATTTACGATAAACCCCCTCTTCAATATAAAAAAAGCAAATTACACATTAAAAATTGAATGGGATTTTTAACGACTGTGTATATTTTAGCAGAACCTGCGAATGTGTTCTCTGATCCTGTGTATGAAATCAACGAACTTTGACTTTAGTTTCGTCTCGAGTTCTTATCTTTTTATCTTATAAAATACAGACGTTACCTCAAAAAAAAAAAAAGATGATTACGTCCTACGCGTCATGCATCTAGTCATGCATGTTAACGAATGACTTAAATTCTGCCAAGTTACTGGATTCCTGGCTGGCTCAGGCAACCCATTCCATGCTCTAGTAGCACTAGGGAAGAAGGAGTATTTGTACAAATTTGTCTGAGGGAAGTGAATTGGTTTCATTGAAGAGAGTGGTCCAATACTTCAGGTCTAAAGTAGTTTGGTCCAATACTTCAGGTCTAAAGTAGATGATGTGGATTGTTTGTAAAGTACACGGTACACAGTGGGGACTAATGAAATGTGTGTTTGTACACATTCCAACCATAGAGTTACACTGACGCATATGTGTACACTAATTAAGATAGAGGGATTGAGAGAGACAGAGAGAGAGAGAGAGAGAGAGAGAGAGAGAGAGAAAAGAATAGGGTGATAAAGAGGAGGAGGATTAAATACACAAAAATGAGAGAATGAAAACTTGGGGGAGGATGGGAATATAAATAGAAAAAAAAAAAAGGGGGGGGGAGAGATTGGAAGAAACAAAAAAAAAAGCGAACAAAAAGAGAGGCAGTGTGTGTGCGTGTCATGTGTGTGTGTGCGTGTCATGTGTGTGTGCGTGTCATATGTGTGTGCGTGTCATGTGTGTGTGCGTGTCATATGTGTGTGTGCATGTCATGTGTGTGCGCGTGTCATGTGTGTGTCATCTGTGTGCGCGTGTCATATGTGTGTGTGCACGTCAAGAGAGGCAGTGTGTGTGCGTGTCATGTGTGTGTGCGTGCGTGTCATGTGTGTGTGTGCGTGTCATGTGTGTGTTTGCGTGTCATGTGTGTGTGTGTGCGTGTCATGTGTGTGTGCGTGTCATGTGTGTAAGTGTGTCATGTGTGTGTGCATGTCATGTGTGTGTGCGTGTCATGTGTGTGTGCGCGTGTCATGTGTGAGTGCGTGTCATGTGTGTGTGTCATCTGTGTGCGCGTGTCATATGTGTGTGTGCACGTCATATGTGTGTGTGCGTGTCATGTGTGTCTGTGTGGCGTGTGTGTGTGTCATGTGTGTGTGCGTGTCATGTGTGTGTGTGTAAGAAGAGAGCACTAGAAACAAGAGAAAGAGAGAATGAAATAGAGAGAAGTGAGAGATGGAAAAGCATACACAAAAAATGAGAGCGAGAGACATACAAACAAAGAGAGAGAAAGAGGGAGAATGAGAGAAAGACAGAGAAAGAGAGAGAGAGAGAAAAGAAAGAGTAAGAGAAAGAAAGAGAGAGAAAGAATGAGAGCCAGAGAAATAAATAAAGAAAGAAAGAAAGAAAGAGAGAAAGAAAGAGAGAGAGAGGGGGGAGGAGAAAATGGGCCTGTAAGACTATGACCAGCAGATACTAACATTACCATCAGATGTCTTGTTATTGTCACAGCACAAGATGTAACAACTTCCAATGTAAACACCTATATAAGTAAGTCACACACACACAGAATGTAAACACCTATATAAGTAAGTCACACACACACACACACAATCTTAACACCACTATAAGTAAGTCACACACACACACACACACACACACACAATGTAAACACCTATATAAGTAAGCCACACACACACACACACAATGTAAACTCCCATACAAGTAAGTCACCAACACACACCAAGAACAACACATTTTAACAGTGGGTCAACTACGACCCCTTGGGATGTGGGCCATTAAAAGACTGTCTACACTACAGAAACAATGCGTGTTACAACAGCAAATGTGTATAATTATCTATCTCGCCCAAAAACTTCTTTAGAGGAAGCATCATAGGGGAAGCTTTACAGTAGCATATTGTTGTTTTACCCCTTATTTCTAAATTACAGACATTTCATCAAAACACAATCTCATTACGTCCCACGAGTATCCATCTACTCGTGTATGTTAAATACAGACTTAAACTATGTCTTTAACTCTGAATTCTTCCATTTTTCAACTTACCATTTAGCTTTATAAATTTTATAAGAATTAAAAGAATTAAAAATTTATAAGAGATAGACACCAGAAATGTCGTAAGCTCCTACATTGAAGCTAAAGCTCTCAGTATGGCCATCACTGTTACTGCGACTTGTACATAAGATTTTCTTTTCTTATCCTTACATCATTTTGTGGAGGCGCGGTGGCTGAGCGGTAAAGCGCTTGGCTTCTGAACCTGGGGTCCCGAGTTCGAATCCCGGCGGAGACTGGGATTTCTATTTCCGGGATCCTTGGGCGCCCCTGAGTCCACCCAGCTCTAATGGGTACCTGACATTAGTTGGGGAAAAGTAAAGGCGGTTGGTCGTTGTGCTGGCCACATGACACCCTCGTTAACCGTCGGCCACAGAATCAGATGACCTTTACATCATATGCCCTATAGACCACAAGGTCTGAAAGGGGAGCTTCACTTTTGTACTTTACATCATTTTGTGATTTGATTGACACCCTCACATCAAAATACTGTTTATTACTATATTTAAAAAAAAATTAACATGTTATCACCTTCAACTCAAGAAAACATACAAACTGGAACAGACACAAAATAGAGCAGTGAGATTCATAACAAACGACTATTCACATTTGATTATAGTAACAACTTTAGTAAAATCACTAAATTTAGAAAGCCTTCAGGAGAGAAGACTTTAAAGGTAAAGTAGCAATCATACTCTGAAAGACACAAAGATAAAGGCACATTCCTCATTTCATACGCTGGGACAAAATAGTACAAATGATCCTTCTTCCCTGTTGCTATTAAAGCATGGAATGGGTTGCCTGAGCTAGCCAGGAAGACCATTAACTAGGCAGAATTTAAGTCATTGGTTAACATGCGTGACTAGATTGACCTAGGAACACGCGTAGGACGTAATCATCTTCTTTTTAAAGTAACGTCTCTATTTTATAATATAACTTATAAGATAAGCTATTTACAAGCTTAATACAAATCCACAGATAAAACATTATCTATCTACTGTCCCTAAGCTAGTAAACATTTCAACTAACTGAAAACTAGGCCGTCATTCCGACCGACAAAAGACTTCCGTCAGTGTCCCAAACTGAAGTCATTTATCCCCCCATCCCTTTAACCCATCTGGTTGGACAAACATCTAGTGTCTTTCTCGCAGGTTGAAGCCCAGTGACTTTAATACCTTGACTTTATATGGGTCTCTTGGCAGAAATACATTTAAGAAACATCGTTTTTTTTTTAATCCTCTTATGTTATCCTCCGCGGAGATTGCGGTTCCTCCAGAAACATTTAAACTATATTATACACTTATTTTTCAGTTTGATTTTTAGGTTTTCAAACTCTGCGTAACGTTTCTTAAACTCATAACTACTTTATAGGAGGGGCAGAAGAGGATGACCACTTCTCATCCATATCACTTTCTCTTCTTTTTCTATATTACTGTATTTTTTTATTTTTCTATTTTTTTATATATTTTTTTTTGCTTTAAGAATATAAACCGAATCCTAAAAATCTAATAAGCAAACTATTTTAAAAAATCCTTTAAAAAAAAAAAAACTAAGCTTATCTAAATGGAAAAACTCCGCCATTACAACTATATGTATGAATAATGTAAAAAGTGTTTCCTTATTTGATATGAAAAAAAATAATGGATTACCAATAATTAATTGACTTATTGGTAATTTTTGCATTGATTCATGTTTTTTTGATGTAAAATGAATAATTGTTTGAAGTATCAAATTGATTGGAGAGTGTGTGAGGAAGAAATAGCGTTAACAATTATTTAAAGGGACTAAACAACACAAATTTAGCCATATACGTGAATACTGAATGATTAATTTTCCTTGTTGGTATCAACCAAAATAATGAATTACCAGTAATTATTTGACTATTTTGTTAATTTTTAAAACGAATTCATGCCTTGTCTACGCCCATGAATAATTGTGCAAAGTTTCAAATGATCCGAAAATGGGTGTGGGAGAAATAAAGTGTACACACTTTTTTACCAGACTGCCAGACAGACATGCAGACAGACTGAGCTGATATAAGCATTTGTAAATATAAATAAAGAACAGATGACTGTGGCAAACATTTATAACGAAAATCGCCATTAAGCATGCACAAATGTTTTACATATTTCGGATGTTCCTTCAGAGTTGAAGATAGTGTACTTCCTAGTCCAAACCTCCCGCAGGACGACGTGGGGATGGGAGCGGGCAGGGACCCGGGACCATCGATAAATCCAAATGACAGTCCAGCGCGCAAACCGCACGACCAGGCAGCCAAGCGCATTTTAGAGCAGGACAATCTGAACAAAGGGGGCCCCTGAGTGCCAAAAAGTTCACGCTAGTCTCCGTGATAAAAAATTGTAGAGGTAGTATCACGTGACAGCTACAACGTGACCTCCGTGCGCCACTAAACGAAAACAACCTGTAAGGAAAAAAAAAAACAGCTGACATGGGTCAAACCAAGGTCAAACTGACCCCGGATCAAACTTCCAAACGCTAGGGTGTATTGACCAGGCGTGGGTATGGCTGACAAGACAAAGTCCTGCGACATGCATTCCAGAAGTTTCTATCCACTGAACCCTTGTCGTTGGATGCGTGTCCACGCAAGAGATAAGTTTAGAAGCTTGAACACCCAGTCTTAGAATGTTTAGAATTTCTGTAAAAAAATGTAGCTGTGAATCCAATAAAAAAAATTTCAGATCAGTGCACTTTGACCCACAGTTCTGCAAACCAAAACTAAAATGTAATTTAACCTTGGTTAGGCCAATAATAGAATATTCATCCTCTGTTAGAGAACCTTCCACTAAAAAAAAAACATTAAGAAAGTGGAACAGACACGAAATAGAGCAGTGAGCTATATAGAGTAACATATTTACAAAAATCACTAAATTTAGAAATTAAAAGTAAAGTAGCGATTATACATAAAACACTGAACCATAATCTTCAAATACAAAAACAAAATCTAATAAAATACCCAGAAAGACACAAAGATAAAGGCACATTCCTCGTTCCATATGCTAGGACAAATTTGTATAAAAGCTATTTCTTTTCTTGTGCTATGTGAGCATGGAATGGGCTGAATGAGTCAGTCAGGAAAACCAGTGACTTGGCAGAATTTAAGTCATTGATTACCCTGCATTACTCGATTGACCTAGGAACACGCATAGGACGTAATCATCTTTTTTTCTAAAATAACGTCTGTACTTTCTAAAATAACGTCTGTACTTTCTAAAATAAGCTATCCTGCCCGTACATTACCAATCGCCCTTGCGTACTAAAGGTGTGATCTTTCTAGTAAATTCCTAGCATGAGTTCACTCAACCGTAACCAGTACTTCGGAGTCTTATTCTTCTTTGGTTACTGTCCATCGTCCACCCCCGCCGTGTCGAAGCGACCTGCGCAGTTTTCTTTTTTGCAATTCATTGAGACCTTGTGGGTGTGTGGAATAGTTTTTCTATGTGTGTTTGTGTTTCCCTCTGTGTGTGTGTATGTGTGTGTTCTGTGTGTGCTGTATGGGACTAGCGGGAATGTGCAAAGAGGCCGGGTATATATTGGACCTCAACAAATATTGTACTGAGGAAACTCTGCTGACTAGAAGATTGTGTTACAAGTACGTTTTAATAAATATATAGAAAATACGAAAAAAACATGCATATATGTAACCCTGCCGGACCAAGTAAAACAAAGGACGTTTGGGCCACGAGGCCTTCATTAATAAATATATAAAATAAAAAAATAAATAAATAATAAATAAATTATGGCTTTTATATAGCGCTATTTTCATGCTTATAGCATGCTCAGAGCGCTTTGGTCTAATCTCATGTGTGGACCAGTGGGGGGAGGGGTGTCTGGGAGTAGGTTTTCGTGCTGCCTTTAGACGCTCATAAAACAAACCACAGCCCTGCTCGAGTTGGGTGTCGAACCTGGAGCCCCCTTCATAGGTCGCCATGCCAAGTTGAAGCGTACTTAGCCCCTCGACCACTCATAGCATCGTAGCTCATACCTAATAAACAAACAAACAAACCCAAAAAGACACAAAGCTAAAAGCACACTTCTTATTCCATATGCAATTTGTAAAAGTTACACCTCTTCCTTGGTACAATTAGAGCATGGAATGGGTTGCCTGAATCAGCCTAGAAAACTTATGACTTGGCAAAGTTTAAGTCCCTAAATAACATGCGTGAGTAGATTGACACGAATACGCGTAGTAGTAATTATCTTCTCTTTTGAATTAACGTCTGAAATTTATAAGATAGATATCTTGACTTATAAATTTCAGACTTTACTACAAAAGTGAAAATTAATACGCATATGGGAAGAAGGCGAACTTGTATGAATTTGTCCTAGCATATGGAATAATACGCCGGACCAAAACTAGTAGGCCTACTTTGAGAGCCACATTTGTCAGTTACAAACAAATTTTATTTTACGAATTTACAAAAATTATTGAAGAGATTCGTATGTCTATTTTCATGACTTTTTAACTTCCTGACCTTAGACACAGACTATTTAGAAACTATTTTGAAAGTGATTCAAATTGAGGTTTGAATCACTCTTTTTAAGGCTTCCTTTAGTCGCAAACCGACTACGGATCATCTCATAGAAACGAGAAAACTAATAGAAGAAATGAAATGAATGCCTGGTCGGAACGATGTCGCCCACATAGCAGTTCCCTCCCCTCTTACACACAGCGCCGTAGAATCACGCTTTAATTTAAAATTAATTAGTATTCATTTAGCTTGGGCCTTAACATTTTTCAACCCATTTTCAAATAAAATCCTTTTTACGTAAAATACTTAGGGCTGATTAATATCAGAAAAAAAAAAGCGAGAAATTGATAAGATTATTTAAAAAACAGACCAAGAGAATGTTTACAGTAGAGAGAGAGACAGAACACGCGAGCACACACACAGACACACGCACACAAAGGTGGCCTCTCCCTCACCGGGCTAAATATATCACCTGCTCAGTGAAGCGGTGCGTCCACCGTGAGAATACAACCATTCCAGTGCTGGTGTCACATTCTTCATTTGGACTAAAAATCTACCAAACATCAGATATCTGGACTTCTACCCAGAGTGGGACTTAGAGAACAGAACATCCACCTACCAGGTACTCCATTTCATATATCTATGTAAAGTGTGGGTATTCAGTGCTTCCTGTAGGGAAATAAAATCCAATCAAGTTCAAATGTATTAAATCTGGATATAGTACCAAGTTTCCCGGGTCGACCCACCCGGCCTTCATACCGGTACTAAAAATTGGACCTATATGCATCTATCTTTTAATGGGGCCCACTTTGGATTAGACGTTGCTATAACTAGAAGTGACCAGTTTGTTAAGTAATTTTGTTTTCGTTTAAATTGTTTCTTGAGTAATATTATTCATTTGTACCCGGCTTTACGTGGGAAAATAGTGAAATTTTATTTAAATTTATAGAATTTATATTTATACTACCAGGCCTATATCTTCTTTGCGCTATTACAAAATTACGCAATAACAGAGATAAGAGAAATAGAAAGAATGGTAAGCATAGAACAGAACTTAAGTAGCTTCTCATCTATCTCAAAATTCCTGTACAAGCCCTTATGAATATAGCCAACTGAGCTGCACCCGTTACATTAGTAGACTCATAGAGAGCCAATGAAAAGAATTCAAAATTTTGTTCTTTAATTGTTCACGCAACCTGACTGACATGTCATTTATTCTATCTGCCACAGTGTCACTAGTTAACGCTATTTCTTTGAATGCTTTCACCTTTTCTGGACAGATTACTTTTGTGGCTTTAACGACACACTCCTTCATAAAATCACATTTACTAAATGATTTGCAATGGCTTACAATGAAGTCTGACAAAATGTAGCTGGC
The DNA here is from genome assembly GCF_947242115.1 of Biomphalaria glabrata. Lineage (NCBI taxonomy): Eukaryota > Metazoa > Mollusca > Gastropoda > Planorbidae > Biomphalaria > Biomphalaria glabrata. The sequence goes on along the minus strand of NC_074721.1, from coordinate 2,236,315 downwards.
TTTAACTGCAGACCCACTCTCCTTGTTCAGCTTAAGAAATACAAATTTGTAATTCAAGTAGCTTGTCACCTCTTATTTTCCAGCGTAATAGTTTAACATTATTTGGCGTAGCATCCATGGGCGCGAAGAGGTTCAATGAATCCGGGCCCACGATCATTTAGGGGCCCACTCCCGATGGCGCAACAACCATTGCGCCAGGGTCAGATGCAACATTAGAGCCCCCAAGAAATATTTAGTAGTTATATATAATATCTGGACTTAAAAACGGCTCCATTTCTCAAACAGCTCAACGCCTTTTCAACTCTAAATACGGCATTGCATGGCGCGTAGGGGGGGGGGGTTTCATTGCGCCTGGGCCCATGACTAATGACCAATTGTGACCTACATGAGCTCTTAGGGATGACAACAAAGTGGGAGAACAAGAACTAACATGAACATGAATTTTAGCTTTAACTTAAGCATGCAACAACAATTCATTTTAGAGGTCATCGCTAAGGTCATTGTTTGCGTGACACAAATAACAACGACAATTTCTTAGCAGTTACATAAATTCTTAAGAAAAAGCGAACCTTTACCTTGACCCGCAGATTCAAAACGAGATAACAGACCTGTTTGGGCAATGCTGTTTTCTAATCTAATCTTATACTTATATAATACAGACGTTACTTCAAAAAAGAAGATGATTACCTCCTACGATTCATGCACCTAGTCATACATGTTAATCAATGACTTAAATTCTGCCAAGTTTTTCCTGGCTGGCTCAGGCAACCCATTCTATGCTCTAATAGCACTAGGGAAGAATGAGCATTTGTACAAATTTGTCCTAGCATATGGAACGAGGAATGTGCCTTTATCTTTGTGTCTTTCTGGGTATTTTTATTAGATTTTGTTTTTGTATTTGAAGATTATGGTTCAGTGTTTTATGTATAATTGATACTTTACTTTTGAGTCTTCTCTCCTGAAGGCTTTCTAAATTTAGTGATTTTACTAAAGGTGTTACTCTATTCAAATATGAATATTCGTTTGTTATGAATCTCACTGCTCTATTTTGTGTCTGTTCCAGTTTCTTAATGTTTTCTTGAGTTGAGGGGGTCCCAAACAGAGGATGCATATTCTATTATTGACCTGACCAAGATTTAATTCTGTAGGTCATAGAAGGCACTATGGGAATACTAGATCCAGATTGTTTTGTATACATTGATATTTGTCACGTCTCCAAGTTTCCCATTTCACTTGTTTCTAGTTTTCCTAAACATATTATCACGTGCGTCCCTGTGACTAGCTCAACAGGCTTTATGTTGAGCCATAGTCGACCATGTGGATGTTGTGTTCAGCTGTGACAATAGGGGATAACCGAACAGGAACAGTTTGTTATTGTAGGCCCCATAGTTTGGACTCTTGAAAACAAAAAAAAGCCTGCTACATTTCTGCACGCTCTTGGTGTGTTATGAAAGTTATTCTCGGATGAATTAGGCTTTGTTCTTGTCCTATGAATAGACTACTCTCTTTATTATTATGTGAAATCTTTTATGTCGGATATATAATCAAAATGACCACTTAGTATTGAATTGACTTTAATATTGTGGATCTGGGGGATATCTCGACACTGACCTCAACATTTCTAGTTGGTAAACTGAATTCCAAATTCCCAAATCAAGTTTACAAACTTATCTAAGTCAGTGCTTTTCACATGATTAGTGAATTTTTTTGTTTGTTATGTTTTTGCTATATGATAACATATGATTGTCTCGAGTTTGATTCCTCCTAGTATTGTCACCTGATGTCGTTATTTTATCTTGTAACTTAAAGACGTTCCCTAAAAATAGAAGACAATTACGTCATTGTGCTGATCAGGTGCATGTTTTAGAGACTTAAACTCTGCTAAGTCTTAGGTTGTTTTAGCTTTTAGGCACCCCGTTCCATGCTCTATTAGCTTTTGGAAAGGAGCACTTGTGTGAATCTGTCATAGCATTTGGAATACGAAATGTGCCTTTATCTTTGCCTTTGAGTGTTACATTTGGTTAAGGGATGATTCAAGCTTTTATTTCTTTAATTTTTATCGCACAAAAGCTCTGCTCTGAGCGCTATGGTTCAATCTCAGTTATGGACCAGTTGGGGGGGGGGTATCTGGGAGAAGGTTTTCCCCACTACCTTAAGGCGCTCAGTAAACACAGTTCTGCTCTAGTCGGGTGTCAAACCTCGAGTCCCCTTGATAGGTTAATGAAAACAGCAAATAATCATATTGAAGACTTCTTAGAAAAAAAAGTTAGAAGCTATTGTATTACTTGCAAAACGCAGACAATCCTAATCATGGGCATTATCAGCGCATTCTTAAACGTTAGTCTTTAATTAAATGCTAATACTATTCATTGTAATGACATTGTTGGAATCTAGGCAAGCAACTCGATGAAAGAGACCATGGTTAGTTAAGGATGCTTATTTACTGAATGGAAAATGAGATATGACAAAAAAAAAAAAAAACACGCACATATCCGCCTCTGACGAACAGTTCTATTTCTCTTCAGCTTTCCTACTTGGGCGGAACTTGTCACACCAAAACACTGTGTTTAAGTCCTGGTTAATATGTCTGAAAGACACAAAGATAAAGGCACATCCCTCGTTCCATATGCTAGGACAAATTTGTACTAGTGCTCCTTCTTCCCTAGTGCTATTAGAACATGGAATGGGTTGCCTGAGCTAGCCAGGAAAACCAGTGACTTGGCTGAATTTAAGTCATTGGTTAATATGCATGACTGAATGCATGACGCGTAGGTCGTAACCATCTTCTATTTTGAAGTAACGTCTGTATTTTTATAAGATAAGATATATTTAAAATTTTGCGCTGTGAGTTAAAAAAAATGATTTAGCTTGGTATGTCATATTTGAGGAATGTTGTTCGCTGATCATTTCAACTTTTAAAAACATTTGGCGTTGCAAAATGCATGCTCAGTGCGTTAACAAATTGAAATTTAAAAAGAAAACAACGAAACAAGAAACATCTTTCGCGTGACTGGCGAAAATTTTAAGTTTCTGAACCAAAAGCCTAAAACTTAAAATATTACAGCAAGCGGAGGGACTCAATTTTCTTCTATCCGGCCCTGCACACCACAATTTTTAATACAGAACTGAATGGAAATATGATAAAAATGAACTATAGACTAATAATAATGTGTATTTGGGCGACTCGATCATGCATACGAAATGACATACTTCTCGGGTTGATGTGACAGCTGGCTGGTTCACGCAGGCAGTACTCATTTGTACACATTGTGACGATTTAAAAAATAAAAAAATTCATAGTTGGTGTAAAACAGTGTTATAGATCTGTGGGCTTAGAAAAATACATTTGGATATTGAATAATGATTCTTACACACAAATTGTTTAATTTTCACATTACAAAGTTGTTTTTTTCTAAGAAATATTGCGATTAACAAATCGGGTTTTCAATAGTTTTTTAAATATAAAAATCTAAATTTGACAGATGGACATACAGACTACACAAAACTAAGAGCTGCCTTTCCCATTACGGTAGTCACTGCAAGGTGTTTTTGTGTGCGTGTGTATGTGTGAATGTGTTATCGTGTGTGTGGTGGGGAGGTGGCGGAGTGACTACTTAGAAAGTTCAAGTAGTCTTCAATTTAGCACTTCTTGTTACTAGCCTAGAAAGGCAAGGCCTTAGTGTGGGTTGACCAATGACGTGTCTTGATAATGTTGGTGGCCACCTGTTTGTTTGAATAGGCCTGGGGGGTGACACAGCCCCTTGACGATGGTCATCTGGCTTCCTGTGGTCAATCAGTGTGTCCACGTACACTGTGGTGTGTTGAGTATTTCCACACGATCACAGCGAACACGCCCCGATGGTTAAACACTCAACAAAGACAACACGTGTAGATGTACATATCTCTTGTACGAGTTTTCTAGATCATTCTTGGATCACTCCCTGGCACTGTCTCTGAAGAAAGTTTAACAACTAGCAAGTGCTGATTAAGTTTCACCTTAAACTGTAAGTTTTGCTAAGTTAAATTATTGATTTGCAATGGGCCTCATTCACCAATCGTAAACATACATTTATCCACGCGATTTTCTATCTCTTGTATACAATCTACGTAATACACAATGGCTATCACGTGACAGATACTCATGCGTCTTTTTTATCAATATTATCACATGGCTAAATGTTGTTTGTTTTAAGTTTACGATTGGTGAATGAGGTCCACTCAAACATAAATCTTGAAACTAAACAAAATGGGCCTCAACCTGTTAAAGCAGAGATATTGTATGTGTTTAAGCGTCGTTTGCCACTGCAATGTTTGATATTTGATAGCTATTATTGCTATTAGAAATAGATCCGATTTCGTTTTATTTTAATTTATATATTAAAAGAACAACAACAACAAAGGAACTCCTGAGATTTAAGCTCCTAGGTACTATTCTCCGGTCAATCCTTGTTATGTCATATTTGTGTACATTTTGGTCAAAGTATTGAGACACTATTTCTCGACCAAGAGATTTTTACTTATGCATTTTTTTTCTCTTTCGAGTTTCGCAGATTAATTATAATATTCAATTTAAGTTAATTTTTGAAATATACATGACGACATGTGGCCTGATTGAAAAATACTACATACATGTGGAGTACTAATTAACTTTTTTTTTTAATTATACATTTTTTGTTAGCTTTTTACTTGGTTTCTGAAATGTGAATAGGAATGATTGTTTTGCGGTTTGCTTTTAAGTAAACTAAGTGAGCGACACAAAGATAGAGGCACATTTCTAATTCCATAGGTTAGAAAAAAAAATTCGTGAAAGTGATCTTTCTTCCCTAGTGCCATTAGAGAATGGAATGGGTTGTCTGAATCAGCCAGGAAATCCAACAACTTGAGTTTAAGTCATTGATAAACATGCATGACTAGATTGACACATGAAATGCGTAGGACGTAGTTTTTTGTTTTTTTTTAAAGTAACGTCTGAAATATATTATAATATACTAAATATAGGATAACTAAGTTTAAATATGGCACAACATATATTTTTAAGTGCATTGTGGGTATGTATCATTTCACTCTGACTAGTGGAGCTCTTCTGCTTGCAGGGACATAATGGAGTTAAAGAATGTTATGGCTTTACTATTTTTTCTAAAAGTACACATTTGAGAACCGCCAAGGGGTAAAAATCTGTATTACAGATTTCGCTGCTGCTCAGAGTGACCTTCACCTTTCGATGCTGTGGCAAAACTGTTTGTTTCTGGACAGATAATGCTTTGATTAAGTGAGTGGCGGTCTGGCCAGGGGGACCTAACGCATGTTTCACACTTTATGGTATCTTTTTCTCGTAGGAAGCAACTCTCTCTATCAGTGAATACACATTCATTATTGGACTATTGAAAATGCTGGTGATATTGTAACTTTAAGTGTTCTTAGAAACGTTTTATTAAAATCGAAAGGTATATGATAATCAGGGCCTGATTTAGGGTAGTGGTGGCTGAGTTGTGTAACGCTTCGCTTCCCAATCTCTTTTTCTAGAGAGTCAAAATACATGTCCTAGCCGTCGTCTACTTACAAACCTAATATCAAGTTTTTATCAACTCTGTCTGGTAAAAAGTTTGTACACTTTATTTCTCCCATACATGCAATCATAGATCAAGCTAAAATTTGGCACAATTATTTCTGTTAACTGACAACACAAGAATCAATATAAAAAAATTGACTAATTAGTTAACTATTGGTAATAAGTTTCGTATCTCGAACAAGGGAAAGAAATTGTAATTGACTCATGAATTGGTAGTATAAGATATAAGTCCCTTTTATAGGTCGTCTTCTGAGTAATAGTGAGCACAAACCTGAAAAATAAGACCAGACTATAGAAACAATAGACTTAGTTACACTTAGGTTCTCCCGTGCCGTTCGGCGCATTGGGCGGCAAGCTGTCTCCATAAAGATCTGTCATTGGCAATGTCTGAAGCCTCCTCCCACCTGGTGTCCACTGTTCTTAGGTCCTCCATGAAGGTGTGACGCGTATGCTTATCTCATTTTGTCGTAGAATATGTCCCGCAAACCTCATGCGACGCTCTGTCACAACCTCACTAAGTGTTCGACTCCCAGTTCGGCATAGGATTTCCTTGTTTGAACAAACAATAGATAACTATACAATCTTCCATGTTCATAAGCTCTCCACAAGCAGAGTTCAAATTCAGGTCCTTGAGGCCTTTTTTTTTTTTTTTTATAGATGCTTTTTTATTGTTAGTCTAGGTTTATTACAAATTTAATTACATGACTTATCCAAACTAATGAATACAAGTACGCTTAATATAAGCTTTGTTTTTTTTTCTAAGTTAAAAAAAAATTCTTGTTCCGTATCGCTTTCTTTTCTTTTTCTTTCTTACAGTATTTATTTGCGTAAAGAATGTTAACTAGAAGTTTAAATTAAAAGGCGTATTGTGAAAGGTTATGATCTTGTAATTGTTGATGGCTGTCTGACTTCGACAGATTATTCTGGAGATGTTTGGATTTCTTGTACGGGTGTATTAAGATGCGTTTAAATGACTAAGAAACAAGCCATACACATGTAACATGGTTAACGGACTAAGCCCAGACCATAAAGACTTGAAGTTTAATACTGAAAAGGCCTCGAATTCCTAACTGACTAATAATTACGCAAGTAAACTAGAACCCACTAATCCATGATGTCACTTTATATGGCGCTGAAAGTCCGTCAATTATGGTGGGTCTCTATACTGTCTAACAGTATCAAGAGAAGTAACTCTAACATATGTCATGTGTGAAAACTTCCTCTAAACTTTTAATTCCTGTCCTCTTGCGCATTCCGTTTGCTTGGTATTCATACTTCCAACTTTCTGTCCCGACAATGAGCTGGTATTCATTCTCGCAAAACATTTTAAGAGTTTAGGCTCACGATCTCTCTTCAGTATTGAACTGAACAAATCTATTTTTTTTTTCTTTACATTGGTTCTCTGCAGAAGTGGCCAGATTTTTTAAATATCTAATGCGTCTATTGCTGCCATTTTTACCCTGATGTCATTTCTATGTAAATGCTGCAGCGAATTAACTGCTGTGCATATTTCAACATACTTCTGTTTCCTACATGACATATACAGCGTTCAGAAACGACCTTGACCTCATATATCCCCATTTAATGTCTACATAACTTAACATTTTGTTTTTGTTTTGTTTAAATAATAGGCTTTTACTTTTCGTTGACTGACCCAATTCTTTATCGCAGTGAAACAGTCAGAGATAAGACAGTGCAGGGTTAAAGACAAAAGACTCTTCTAATAGATTAAATGTTAAATACGAAACCTATAAGACTTGTGACTTAAAACAAAATATAACCTTTACAAAAAGTCATACAAATAATTCTAAAAATGCAAAGCGAAAGCACAATTTTTTTTTCTTATCTTAAAACTTACATTCTTCTGTTTAACTTTACTGTCATCTGTTGACTAATAAATCTCTATGTCAGTGCAACAATGTAACTTCTTTTTTTTGTTTCTTTTTTTTTTCGGTTTAAACTAATGATAATAATGTGTCTAATTATTCACTTCTCGGTGCGGAATAGTTCGTCCAATGAAGAAGTAGTAATGCTTGTTTTGTTATATCTGGCGAAGCTGTTGTACAACAAGTTTGTGTAACTATGAATACTCTTAATTATTGTTAAGTACGGATGTTAGGACTCGGCACATCCTAGTGTGGTACCACGAAGAAATAAGAGAGATATAGACAACTATCTCACAGACATCTTCGAGGGCGTGAATATCTCTAAGTAGATTCTCGTAGCCTATCAGATCTCGGTGCATCGTCAGTAATTTTCTCAGTTGTTTCCCTTCAACGAACCCTCGAATTTTGACGAGGTGGCTTGAGTGATAAAGCGCTTGGCCTCCAAACCAAATAGTTTAGAAATTCGAATCCTTATAAATAAAAAGAGTTTTGAACTTTGATGTTTTAGAACGCCCCTGTGTGTCCATTCAACTATATTATAAAAGTTCCCCTTTCAGACCTTGCGATCTATAGAGCAGGTGTTGTAAAGGTCGTCTGTTTCTGTGGCCCACAAGGGTGTTATGTGGCTAGCGCAAAGACCAACCGACTTCAATTTCCCCAACTAATGTCAGCAGGCCCCCCTTTAGAGCTGGGTGGACTCGGAGGCACCCTAAAGATCCAGAAATGAAAAAGCCCTGTCTTCACCTGGATTCGAACCCGGTACTCCCGGTTCGCAAGCCAAGCGCTTTATCCCCCAACCACCCAATTCTAATAAGTACCTGACTAATAAATATTTGTTGTGGAAGTAAAGGTAGTTGGTCGTTTTGTTAGCCAGTCTCAATCCTGGAAGTTGTCCAACAAAAACTACTCTCTTATCGAATCATAATAATCTAAAAATAATCCGCCAATCATAACTATGCTAACGTTTATATTTCAGTTGCTCGAAGCGTGAGTTCTTAGATCCAGTGCAATGTCCATTGCGTCCATCCCAGACAGGCTTCGCGATGAGCTCAGCCGAGGTCACGAAGGAGAGACCATAGGTCAAAGGTTAATCAACAGAGAGCTCAATGACCTCAAGAACATAGCTTTCTGGAAAGGTGCTGTCGGCGAGTTCGTGGGCTGTCTTCTCTTGGTTGTATTTGCTGTAGGAATGGGTCTGAAGAAAGATGGAACAGAAGGACCTCCACTTCTGCAGGTAAAACAAAACGACATACTTCTTAAATTAATAAATTTATTTATTCTGTATAGACCAGCGGTACAGAAACAAAGACCCGCGGGCCATATCCTGCCAAATACATTTTACCCTGCGCCTCAAAAATCCTTCCCACTGGGTGCATGATGTCTGAAAGGTTCAGTGGTGTCACTGTACTGACCATTTTTTTAGGGGAGGGATGCTGTGTCACATGCTTGACTGAACTGTATCTGGTCTCCAGGTTAAAAAGTTCAATACTCCTGACTGATCTAGGCAGGGGCGTACCTAGGAATTTACCATCATTTGGAGGCAGGGGGAGGGCTTGACCTCATTGATGGCCCCTGCGTTTTGCGTAATATTAAATTTTTAATGTTAACCCTCTCCCCCCCTCACTTATTTTGAGGTCCCCCTCAAGTGGGGGGCGGGGGCTTTTAAAATTCTTCCCCACACCTCCCCCACCCTAGCTACGCCACAGGGTCTAGGCGCAAAGCATGTCTTTTTAATGTCAAGTGTGTTTTGTGTGTGTGCAGGTATTGCCCCTTAGCTCTACCACCCCATCTTCGCTCCAACCTGGTTAAACTTCTCCATACTTTAATACCCTTTTCACTTGATATGGTGGTCGGTGTGCTGACCACATGACATCCTTGGCAACAATTTACGTTAACAGCCCTTTTAACTCTTTGTCTCCTAACTGACGATACCAGCGTTGATTCCACCAGAATGTGGTAAATAATTACGGAGAGAAAGAGTTAAAAGAACTTCGAAACAGAAAGTATTTTACTACATTCCACACGGTACATTTCCATTCCTAATCATAGCCTTGAAAAATTGTCAGCTTTGTACAGAATATTCGTTTTATGGGTAATGTGATATATCATGTATCGTATTTCTTAAGAAGGAATGTAATATAAATAGCTTTAATAAATTTCTATAAAATGTTCGCGCGCATTTTTTAAATACGTGATCTAAAAATAGACACCCTTTGAACAAGGGCAATAACCTTTAAAATCTATTTTAAGCGTAATTTAAACGTACATATTTGTATGCCTAGCATGGGATTGTCTTTCTTTATGAATCTCCCTCTTGAAAAGACCAATATACTTGAGCGAGTTCACTACATGAGTGGTGGTAAAGTACTTGGCTTCCGAGATGAGGGGTCTCTGGTTCGAATCTCGGGGAAGACTGGGATTTTGAATTTCAAATTTTTAGGAATCCCCTGAGTCCAACTAACTCTATTAAGTACCGGACTGTGACCTGACATAAGTTGGAGAAAGTGATGTCGGTTGGTCGTTGTGTTGGGCCACGTGACAACCTTGTTAATTGTCGGCCATTGAAACAGAGGACTTCATATTTTCTCTAGAGATCGCTACTTTTGAAAGATGTACTTAACTTTTTATTCGTTATTTTTAACTCTTTCTCTTCGTAATTATTTACCACATTCTGGTGGAATCAACGTTGGTATCGTCAGTCAGGAGAGAAAGAGTTAAGATTATCACGTAAGGTTAAACGGTATTGTAAAATAGTCAGTGTACTATTATAATGTCAGATAGTGTTTTTTTTATACTAACAAATATAATTTGATTTCAGGTGGCTATTGGTGCGGGTTTCCTACTGGCAGTCCTTATCACGGCTCTGTCTACGGTCAGTGGTGGCCATGTCAATCCAGCCATCTCTTTGGGATTTCTGATCACTGGTCAGATAAGTTTGGTCAAGTAAGTCCATACATTCTTTATGTTAATTAATTCTTTTTCTTCATCATTCTTGGTTTCAATATTAAAGAGTTATAATATAACCAGTCTTAGATCTATTATGAGAGATAAACCAGCTTAGCTATTGGAGAGTCATCATATAGCAATTCCTAGATCTATTATGAGGGTAAAGTAGCTGGTATATTGAAGAGTTATAATATAACCAGTCCTAGATCTATTATGAGAGATCAATTAGCTGAGTGTGATACTAAGTGTATGTGTTTTGCGTGGCTGGTAGTGCAGTGTGTGTGCCTGTGTATGAAATGACCAGTGGACCTTGAGTGTACATGGTTGAGTGAACAGCAGTGTGTCAGGACTGTGTGTAAAAGGAGGTCAGTTTAGAGAACAAGTGGCTGGAGTAAAGAACATAAATAGAGACGAATAAAATCATTGTGTTTATTGAAGCTCATGTTGTTGTAGTGTGTCTATTTGAGTCATAACAATTCCAACATCTATTAGGCTATAAGAGATAAAACTACCTGGGAAATTGCAGGGTTCTAATATAACTATTCCTACATCTATTATAAGAGATAAAGTAGCAAGGATATTAGAGAGTTATAATATAACCAGTCCTACATCTCTAAAGTGAGATAAACGAGTTGGAATTGCCAAATCTTTATTGTTATGATCCGTTCTTCAAGCCAATATGTGATGTATGTATGCTATGGTAAAAATGACAAAATATACAAGGTGTGTGGCTCCTCATTAATCACAAAGGTTTATTTTCAAGAGGCATGTGAGCAGTTAACACTTTTGTTAAGAAAACTTTGGTAGCGATGAGTGAATATTAATATACAAGTTAATCATTGAGTAAATGTTACACTGACATTTAAAAGCGTTTATATTTATAAGAGTCTATATGTGGACGGACTCAAAAGTGTACTTAATTCACAGAGTATACTTCTTACATCGTAAGTTTTGTGTATGCCCTTGAAACACTTGATGTCCTAATCCTATAAAGACATACCATGGTCGCATTGTTTGCTTACCTCAAGGTGCCTCAAAGATTACACGTCTCCTTATCATTGACTGCGAAGGTAAAGGTTCAAGCCCGGGCCATCTGTTCCATATTAGCTCGATGGCTCTATCTGGAATGTCACTGTGGTCCTTGAGTTACTTGCTTTGTACATTCTTTTATTCAGGGTCTAACTCAGGGGATCATTTCCATATTGTAGTGCTCCGTCTTTAAATACTGACCAGGGGCCGTATTTACCTATAGGGAAGACAAGCTATAGCTTAGGGCCGTCCAAGTTACATTTAACACTGACATAATATTTTAGACATAAAATGGGGCCCAACATTGCATATGGCCTTTTCAAGTCTAAATGCGGCACTGTTAAGTTTGGAATTGACAACACATCATATCCCAAAATATGAGAATAGATAGTTACCAAAAATAACTTTAACAATATATAAGATAAAATAAGATAATTGTTATTGGTCCAATAAGATACAAACTCCGCTTGATTACAACTGACCACCTCAGCGAGAGGCCAAGTGCGCTTGAACTTGGTTTGTCTTGGCTACCTAGACAGGGGCTCGAGGTTCGACACCCGACTCGGGCAGAGTTGTGTTTACTGAGCGCCTAAAGGCAGCACGGAAAACCAACTCCTATATACCTGATCCCCCCACTGGTCCACAGTTGACCAAAGCGCTCTGAGCATGCTATAAGCATGAAAGTAGCGCTATATAAAAGCTATAATAATAATAACTACTGTAACAATAATAATAATATATGTATATAATAGGAACACAATTATTGTGTTTTTCCATTCACCGACTTGTCAGAAGTAAAGAGTAAAGACTAATTCAGCTGTACTATTTATTTGAACAGTTAAGATGCAGCATACTTTCATAATAAAGACAAAGTGTCTCAATACATTGTTAATGAATTTAGATCTACAAAGATTTAACAGAGCACAAGCAGAAACGATGTCCAACCGAACAGTAGAATAGGCCCCAATACTGAAAGCCAAGCTCTTGTAAAAATTACCTTTTTACCTTTACTTTCCCTTAGTCTGTTGGACCGTTGGGGCACCAGGCAAGATTTGTCGACCGTCTTTCTCCATTCCTCCCTTTTTTTTTTGGCCTTGTTTAGAACCTCTCTCAATGGCAGGCCCGTCCATTCTTTAATGTTGTCCTCCCATCGCTTTTTCTGTCTGCCTCTTCTTATTTTTACCCTGGCACTGTTCCCTGAAGGAAGGTCTTTGCGAGCCCCGTAGATCTTGTATGTGGCCAAAGGTTTTAAGCTTTCGACTTTTTACAATAGTTAGCAGGTCGTCATGGGCTCCGATCGCTGCAGATAGGAGCTTGTAAAAATACCTAAGTAAAATAGTGAAAAAAATTAAACTTATTTAATTAGTAATAAAGAAAAAAAAAGAGAAAAGTTCTCCTTTCAGACTTTGCGATCTATGGGGCAGATGATGTAATGGTCGTCTGTTTCTGTGACCCAAACGAGGGTGTCACGTGGCCAGCAAAACAACCAACCGCCTTTACTTTTACCCAACTATTCTCAGGTACCCATTAGAGCTGGGCGGACTCAGAGGCGCCCAAAGATCCCAAAACTAAAATTCCCAGGTTTCATCAGGATTCGAGCCCGGGACCCACAGTTTGGAAACCACCGCGCCTCCGTAATTAGTAATGCTGTAATGTAAAGCTGATGGCTGATTGAAAACCAATTTATTCTTCAATTTAAATGTAGTTCTACTGGCCAAAAATAGTCAATGTTTAAATACATCACAACTAAAATACATCACAACTAAAATACAACACAGCTAAAATACATTACAACTAAAATACAACACAGCTAAAATACAACACAACTAAAATACAACACAACTAAAATACAACACAGCTAAAATACAACACAGCTAAAATACATCACAACTAAAATACATCACAACTAAAATACAACACAAAAATACAACACAACTTGAATCTCACTAGTAGGACTTTGTCGTCCTGTCACAAAGTTGTATAGGGTTGACATCAGCACAGCCACATCTGATCTTTGATTTCACCTGAGCTCCATTTGTTTTTTTTCTCTTGTCCCCCCCCCCTCCCGCTTTCTTTGTTGCGTAACTCACAATTGGCTACTGCAGTTAATATGCCAGTGTGTTACTAAAGTCTAGGGCGGTGAGCACACAATAGAGGCTGGTTGAAAATATTATCCCGGACAGTTGCCACAGCTGAAAACATCGTTACTTCCGTTTTTTTTCCCTCGAACCAATGAAATGTCACCATTTGTTCCCACGGCTCAATGAACCGTAATTAAAACAAGAAACAGTAGTCGCGTTAACTCCCTTAGACCCGGCATGCCTTTGTCATGGTCTATTGTTGTCCTTGCTTATATTTTGTATGTTGTCTGTTTGATACTATTATGATTCTCTCTCCTACTCAGGCCTTCTGCAAACACTGCTAAACACAACACACCAACAACTTGACAACAAGGCTCCAAATAATCTGGTACTTTAATAAGGGTCAAATAAAACAGCCAATATGACACAATTGACAACACAATCAACTTCTACAACGTTAGACCGTATATCACTGTACTAAACTCATAAACTCTACTGTCTCTTCCGGGACTCGTACGTTTCACTGGAGGACTGCACCAGGACCAACTTCATGGCCGACTAACAGTCCCGGTCTCAACGCTCTCCGGTCTTGAACTGCCGCTTTCCTACACACTGTGTCTCTGGTCTGCGCAGGCCTATGATCAGATGACCATAACACGGGCGCTATTCACGTGCAAAGTTCATGCCAGTACTGTCCCTTGCCTTTCAATATAACACGCTAAACTGTACTACTGGCCTGTGTCACATATGTCAGCTGATCACACACAGTTAACCCTTTTGCGTGACGAATAGGGTTATAACAATACTATTTCAATTATTCTAAACGCGGGTCCGAACACATCCAAGGGACACAACAATTAAATATTAACTTAATAAAACCTTCAACTGATGTTTATTTACAGATGGGGGTGATCGTCTTGTCTCTCTATCCGTGGTTTTAATTGGCAGCCTATGCGATATGGATCTTTCTACAAGCCCTAGACATATCCTTCTATCATGTTACTCTTCAGAACGCTACTAGAGCTAGGATTTCTGGGTTAAGACTCTGCTCCGAAGTGCACGGACGGTATCTATGAGTGTAATGTAACATATACCATTATAAAACGTTTAAAGTTTTGTAAAAAGTTATTCTTTGTAAAAATAAATATCTGTTTAATAAATTTTCTAGCGGTCAGTATTTATCTTATCTTGTAAATTACAGATATTCCTTAAAAAAAAAATTGTTGCGTCTTCGCGTTTCCATGGCCGACAGTTAACAAGAATGTCATGTGGCTAGCACAAAGACCAACCGCCTTTTAATTTTTACCAACCAATGCCAGGTAAGGTGCAGAGTTGGTTGGATCCTAAAGATCCTGAAATTCGAAATTCTAGTCTTCACTGAGATTCGAACCCAGTCCCAGGACCCCTCCTTTTTGAAGCCATGTTTCACCCCTCAGCCACCACCAGCCCAAAACGATAAATAGATTGACACAAAAAAAATGTAGAAATCTCCATAATCTTTATTGCCCCCTCCCATACATAAACAAAGCAACGTGGTTACTATATGTATACATTCTGTATATGTCTATTTATTAAGTCCACTGATCTAGTACAATGATCAAAATGTGTTTTAACACCCAAGTTTCTATTCTTCTGTACAGGTGTCTGGTGTACATATTATTCCAAAGTGCAGGGGCCATAGCAGGTGCAGGGCTACTCAAAACCACTGTTCCAGATTCCTATGTAGGCACACTGGGCGTAATTGCCCCTGGTGATGGCGTTTCCTCCATGGAGGCGCTGGGTGCTGAGATCATCATAACTTTCCTGCTGCTCTTTGCAACCTTGGCCATGGTGAGTGTCAGGTTCCAAACCAAGATTTTTATTTCATTGTACTTTAGGCGAGTGTACCATCCTTCATTGATAGATTTTCAGTATCTATATAGGTTGGTGGCATCTATATAGGTTAGTGGTATCTTTACATTATAACTAACAAAACATAGCTGGAAGCTACTAACAAAACATAGCTTGAAGCCTCTTTGTCCACCCAGCTCTTCTGGGTACTGGACATTAGTTGGGAAAGTAAAGGTGATTGGTCATTGTGTTGGCCACTTGATACCCTCATTAACCATCAGCCACAGAAGCAGACGATCTTTGCATCATCTGTTCTATGGATGACAAAGTCTGAAAGGGGAGTTTTTTTTTGTTTGTTTTTTTACTAATCTAAGGGTTGGGTATGTAGCCAATAGTGGGAAAAGGGAAACAACTCAACCTAATGAAAGCTTGCCAACAAAAGCTTATTACCTTACTAAACATTGTAGAGACTTTACACACACGAATGAAAATTCATGATGAATAACTCTTGTCTATCCTCAGCTAGATCCAGGTAGATCAGACATGCAAGGTTCTGTCCCCTTGATGGTTGGCCTGATCGTCACAGTCAATGCACTGTTTGCAGTAAGTCACAATACTTTTCTCCCTTTTATGCAGATTAAAATAATTTTCACCATAAATTATTGTTGGCAGTAAGTCACAATACTTATCTCCCTTTCATGCAGATTAAAATCATTTTCACCATAAATTATTGTTGGCTACGCGATCTTCAAAGTATTGTCATTATTAAGATAACAAGCATTGGTTAAGCTGCTTTATTGCGATTGTGGATGTTAACCTAAGACCTAAGGTCTATACTTTGAGGACCTTTATTTCTTAATTTTATTTCCTTACCAATACCCAAAAGCAATCTTTCTCTGGATAGAGATGCTATTGTGCAACTACAAAATTCATGCTAAACACACACATTACGAGCAAGGAATTTATGGTTTAAAAGAGCTTTTTAAAATTGTATTTTTACTTTGTTATTTCAAATTGTATTTACGTTTGTGAGTGTCAAAAGTCTAAACAAATACATACACTGCTGATTCAAATGATCATTTTCAAATACAATTTTCTTAAGCACATTTTAATTAGTCATTTTGTAAATATTTCTAAGAATAAACTCGAGCAGAGTTGTGTTTATAGAGCGCCTAAAGGTAGCATGGAAAACCTTCTCCCACTGGTCCACAAATGAAATTGGACCAAAGCGCTCTGAGCATGCCATAACCATAAAAATAACACTATATAAAAGCCATAATTTATTTTATTTTAATTATTCATTTTGTAAATATTAATTGTCTAATCAGAAACAAAATATTGAACTGTTTAATTAGAACATTATCTATGATGTAAATATAACATTTTTTTTTTAAGGCTCAAATATCTGGAGGCTGCATGAACCCAATAAGAAGTCTGGGACCTGCTGTGATTCAGGAAAATTTTGAAAATGCTTGGGTATGTCTTCTTTAGCCACTGATGTTGAACTTAAGCTTATTCTGCCTCTCTGTGGTTACAAATTTATTAGGAAATAAAGATTTGAAAAAAAAAAATTATTAGACATTGATAAATTGTTAGTTACACCATGTGCCAAATGTAGGTGGCTATTAAAGGTAAATATTTGAAGCCATGGCTATCTTATGTGCGCACAGTAGCTGAATGGCTAAGCACTTGGCTTCCAAAGCTGGGATCCTGGGTTCAAATCTCAGTGAAGACTTCTTAGCTGGGAAAAGTAAAGTCTGTTGTCCATTGTGCTGGCCACATGACACCCTGTTTGTTAACCATTAGCCTAAGATACAGATGACCTTAACATCGTCTGCCCTATAGATCACAAGTTCTGAAAGGAGGAACTACAGCTATATTGTTTTAAAAAAAAATGAGGCTCAACTCATAATCAATCCTGACACTAATCCTTTATGACAGTCATTAGAGAAGAGTAAATTGAAATGACTGAGAAAGTGTATAATTAAAAATAGACCACAGGGGAGATTAATTTTAATATTATTGCATCTAGTCAGACATATATTGGAAAGTACTGTCTCCCCTTTTTCTAAATAACTCTTAATTCTGAAAATACAAAATATCTAACCAAAAGGGAAAGCTAGTAAGCCTTGTTTGTATTCTATAAAATGAATATTATTTTTGAGTACAGTGTGCCAATAATATCCTAAGAGGTATTTATAATATTATATGCTTACATATAATGAACTTCATCATGTACACTAAAGCATTCTTTATCCCTGTATTGCAAATTATTAATAAGACACATTATGTTTACAAGGGTATTTGCCAATTAGGATGATATAGTCATGACATTATTATTATTATAATAATCAGTGATCAACTTTTTTCTATGAACTGAAAATAAATTTTTTTTATTTTTAAAAAATGTGGAATTTTACATTATTACATTATCTTAACTAACTTTGAAATTTTACAAAAAAATGGGTGTTGGTGACAGAGTGGTAAAGCGCCTACAACTGAGGCGTCTTGGGATCAAGTCTTGGTGAAGACTGTGATTTTGAATAATAAATATAATAATAATAATTTAATTGATAGAGCTCTGTTAACAAACAAAATATAGGCTCAAGGCGCTGTGAGAATATATTTACCACTATTATGAGAGCTAAATCCTATCTCTGTATACCTGAAATTAGTTGTAACAAAGTAACGGTGGTTGGTAATTGTATATGTAGCTCAGCCATCATGGTTTGATTTGACTTTTGTCATCCAGGGGTCTGAGGGCTTTGCTCTGAGGTTTTGTGTCTCCTCATGTGGCTGGTGAGACTTATGTGAGCCCGGAATGTTCAGCTGCACACTGTGCTGACCACATGACACCCTCATTAACCATCTGTCATTGAAATAAGTAATTTGACAATCAGCTGCCCTATAGATCATAAAGTCTTAGATAACATGATTAATCTTTCTTTTCTAATTCTACAGATCTATTGGGTTGGGCCTATGATTGGAGCTATTGTTGGATCTCTGTGCTACGATCTCTTGTTTGCAACCCAGCCTATTGGTCTGCGCAGACTGTGCAAGTCTCCTGAAGTTCCAGACTCTGAGAAGGCTTACCCTAAAAAGCTTGAAAAGAAATCTGACAAACCTTTGCCCAAACATTTGGAGAAAAACTACCACAAAAATGACAAATACAATCACAAATCTGAGAAAATTTATCAGAAATCTGGCAACGATGAGCAAGTTGGGGACCTTCTGCTGAAAAGGTATCGCCACATTGACCCCCGTGAAAATGAAAGTAGGATCTAAACTAATTGAACAAGAGACCCTGTACATAGAGTTGTAACTTGAAAATTTTCGTTTTTGGAGTATTTATGAACTTCACTGATAAAATAGGGCACTTGTAGGAAATTTTTGGCAGGAAGTTTTTTTTTGAAATCTCACAAATTTATGTACATTTTTAAAATATAAGGACATTTTTGGCAGAAATTTTTTTTTGTTTTTTTTTGTTTGAAATCTCACAAACTTATGTACATTTTTAAAACAATTAAAAATATTTTAAAAGCTTTTTTCTTAAAAAAAAAATAAAAAAAAAATGTACATTATATAGTTATTTGACATAAAATTTGATTGACAAAATATTTACCCATCTCTGCATTTACATGAGTTAGAGATTTTCTAGTCACCTAACCCAAGGTACTATAACATGCTGTATTAAATTTTTAGCTAAAAATTCTGTTACAAGATTATATGGTTGCAATAACAAAAATATTGAATGCAGGATTTTTCATTTAATTTTATCCTCAATGTTGATTTTTCTTTCATTTGGATAGCCACTAAGTGCCTTTTTTAAATGTCCATAGGTAGGTAGACTTTGGTGCATTTGTATAAAGTTAAATTCCCTCTAGTATAAATGATAATTTGTTTTAAGCTATATATGCTGGTACCATATAAATTTAATGCAAACTTGCCAAAGAGAAATGTTCTGGAATGATTGTCTTTTTGACTTACAACAATCTTTTTTCTATAAAGCCCCATGATGTAAGGTAGCAAATGTGATTATAGATTATGATTATTATATGTTGATAGTTTAGTATGTTGTATGCATGTAAATGTTCTAAACACTTGTTGAGTAAAAGTTGGACAGTTAATTACATAGTACTGGCCTAAACTGTAACAGTAATTTTGTACATAGCATATTTAATGACATAATAAATTTGTTATTGCTATACAAAACATTGTTTATGATCCATTCATTCTAACTACAGCTATTTAAATACTCCTTACAAATTCAACAATACATTTTCAGGCATTAGCACAAAGTGTATTAACTTTTTTTCATCCTCTTTTGTTTCATTTTAAAATTTAATTTCGTTTTTTTATTCTGCCGTTGTTTCCGCTTTTTTGTTACTTCGCATTTTTATTTTTTAAAAGCATTTAAATGTTTGATTGAGATTGTTTCTATATTTATTTTGTTTCCAGAGAACTTGTGACCATTTCTACTATGTAGAAAAAAAAATCATTTTGGTTTTGCAAAATAGGTTTATTTAAGTGATTTGTTTCACTGGTTCTCAGTCATTCATGTTTTTGTTTTGATAGAAGTCACAGGTTTATTTGAGTGATTTTTCTTCACTGGATTGCTTTCGAGTCATTTTTTGCTTTGATAGGTCATAGGTCAAACCAAGCAGTATTCATTTTTTTACATATCAATTCATTGTAAATAAATGAATTCATACACTGTGCTTTTTTAAAAAGACTATTTTCGAATCTTGTATTTTGTATGCATTTTGAATAATTGATTTTAAAAATTTATTGTTATAATTATTTCATTGTAACCTTCCATGTATAAATAGATGAGCGTTTTTTTAAGTTTTCACTACTGTTGGAATATTTAGCATGCATTCAGTTCAACATTGCTTGTACATATTTGTTCTTTTATTGTTTTTGACATACTTGACATTAATTTAGGGTCAACACAAATGATTGGACTTGGTCAGCTCACACTTGAAGTTGGTCCAATGTTTCATTTGTTAAAATCATGACCTATTTTTTAAATTATATAAATGTTTGGTTATTAAAAGCTGTCATAGTTATAGATGTAGTGCTTTTTTTTGTTTTGTTTGTTTGCTGTTTATGTGTATTCTTGATTTTTTTTTTTGCTTTTTATTCTGTTTTGTGTTTTTATAAACTTGTATTAACTCTGTCTGTCTGGTCAAAAGTTTGTACACGTTATTTCTCCCACACCCATTCCCTCACACCCATTTCCGGATAAGCTGAAACTTCACACAATTATTCATTGACATAGACATGGATCAATAAAAAAAAGTAACCAATTAGACAATTGATTACTGGTATCTCATTATTTTGTTTAATAGCAACAAGGGAAACTAATATTTCAGTATTCACATATATGGCTAAATTTTTTGGGTTTAGCCCCCTTAAATAATTATTTCTCCCTCATGCATTCTATGATTAAGTTGATACTTTAAACAATTTTTTATTATACCTACCAAAACATGAATTAATAAACAAAAATACTTACTTAGTGAATTAATTATTTGTCATTATTTTTGTTGGATATCAATTGAGGAAAATAACTTGTACATTATTGGTAGATTTAGTTATAAGAACAAAGTTCTCCCCCTTTAAATAAGTTTTTTTTTTTAATAGATTTTTTTCTAGTTTGCTTCTTTGGTCTTACTTTATATGTTGTGTTTGAGCTAATTACTGTGAATGTGATTGGTTATTTTTTTTAAACAATATTATTATTATTATTATTATAGCTTTTATATAGCCCCACTTTCATGCTTATAGCATGCTCAGAGCGCTTTGGTCCAATCTCATTTGTGGACCAGTGGGGGGGAGGGGTATCTAGGAGTTGGTTTTCCGTGCTGTCTTTAGGCGCTCAGTAAACACAACTCTGCCCGAGTAGGGTATCAAACCTCGAGCCCCCTTCTAGGGGGCCAAGCCAAGTTCAAGCGTACTTAGCCTCTCGACCACGCTTCCCACATTGCAATGTCAGAAACACTTCATAGCAAGGGAAGAGCTAAAATCAAATACAAACATAATCTTTCAATCATCTGCCCTATAGAATGTAAGATGTAAGATCATGAACTTCCCTTCTTATTCAATGTAATTTTATATATAATCTTCATTTTAAATACAAATTTGGTAGTTGAAGTTTTCATAGTCAATATATCTCATATCCTTTTAGAATTTAGATAAACCGCTGGTCGCACCTTCTCGGCCTACAAGTGTGACGTCCAGGTGAAAATAATTATTTATAAGAGGATATTAATAGGTCCGGAAATATATTTATAGGATGATATACTTTGTGTAAAAGGGGCTAACAATGAAACATATAGGCTTTCATACAAAAACAGACGGAAGAGGATATATATATATATATATATATATATATATATATATATATATATATATATATATATATATATATATATATATATATATTTATTAAATGAGGTCATCGAACGCTCCAATCGAAAAACTCGCCAGTACTGTTCTATTTCTCGCGTAAGGGAGAATCATGGTGTCAGGGGCGTAGCTAGGAATTCTCCATCATTTGGGGACCGGGGTGCTTGACCTCTTTGGGGGCCCCTGCATTTTGCGTAATATTTAATGTAATAAACACTTATTTTGGGGGCCGGAAGGATTTTCAAATTCTCCCCCCTTGTCCCCCACCCTAGCTACGCCACTGCTATGGGGATGTGATATATTTACATTCCAAGTTGAGAGGCATGCAAAAAGCCTTCACTTATTCTGTGGCAACATCAATATTTATTTATTCTACCAGATCTGAGACGCTATGCCTTACATATATTTAGACATAAAGTATTTCTACGGTACAGTATTTTCTTCTTCATCATTCTCATCCTTATATTGGAGCGTTCAGATGACTAGACCAATATACGAGATGAACTGTGCAGTGGTTTCCAAACCAGGCAGCTCTTCATATAGTTTTCTTTCTATAGCGGTGCTCTGTGGCCAGTGCCTTGTTCGGGCCTCTTGATAAAGAGAGCAGTTTTGAAAGACATCGTCAGCATTCTCTGGTGACAGGAGTTGGACTGGTCGTTCATTAAATCTAAACCATCTATACCAGTGTTTTTACTTAGGACGACTCCCTAAATCAAACAGCCAGCTATTGGGCCTGGGAAACAGAACGTTTTATTGCATTTCATGGATTTATTACCTTCTCTGGTATTAGCGCAGTAAGTAAAAGTAAAGCTCTCCTCTCAGACCTTGCGAGCTAACAGATATATGATGCTAAGGTCATCTGTTTCTTTCGCCGACGGTTAACGATCAGGGTGTCAAGTGACCAGCACAAGGACCGACCACCTTTACTTTCCCCAACAAAAGTCAGATACCCAATAGAGTTTGTAAAGAAAAAAATGTTTTACATGTTTCGGATGTTCCTTCAGAGTTGAAGATAATTACTTCCTAGTCCAAACCTCCCGCAGGACGACGGGGGAATGGGAGCGGGCAGGGTTAGAACCCATGACCATCGATAAATCTGAACGACAGTCCAGCGCGCAAACCGCACGACCAGGCAGGTGGACTCAGAGCACAAGTTAAAGTAAAGGTAAATTTAAAGATGCTGGGACGGATAACGAAAGTTTGACTGATATTCGAGACAGCAGAGCATTTATGTATTGTCGTATCATTCATTAGGCCAGCATGACATCTTGTAGTTTTACATGAAGACGTCAACAAAACAGTTTGTACACAGTTCTTAGAAGCATTGTGACCTTTCTTACGATAAAAAAGACCTGTAGACCTCAGAATGTAACAGCCAGTAATTTGCAAAGTGGTTCTTTAAAAAAAAATGTTCCGAGACGCTTGAGAACACCATATTAGGTTGAGGATCAACGTCAGTAGGTCACTTCATTTCATTGTATTTATGAAAGATTGGTCCGAGGCCCTGTGTTCCATGAGAAACACAAAGACAGGAGATGATAATTTAAAGATTGTAAATAACTTTCATTTTTGCTTCCTTAATACCCAAATATGGATTTAGTGGTACTCAGCCACCACGCACCCCCTCTCCAGCAAGAAATGCGGCTATACATTAAAGTTCCTCATTGATTGAATGTAGGATCCATACCCGTGTCTATCTCATCGTAAAACTTAACGCGTCTACTGTCCCTTTGCTTTTCATATGTATATAAAATATTTTCAGGTAAAAAGATTTAGAGATCTAGGGAGCTTATTTTTTTTTTTTATAAGTGTTCATTCAGCGTTGACGAATAGTTTGAATAGGCTTATTGTGCTGTTTTCATCATGCAAGCTACACATTGGACTCTATTCGTTAGTAGTGAATAGAAAACACTTTTGAGAATTATTATTGTTGCGATTGGTTGTAGGGTAGTATGCTGCATATGAATGTTAGCGTTATAATATGGCATGGGCTGTATTATTGAGGATGTAGGATTGTGAAATAGTGTGGCTATTAGATTGCAGGATATAGGCCTATGTAGGTTAAAGCTGGGTCTGTGTTGTCACGTGAAATAGTGAAATACTGCACTCCTCATTGATCTTCTTCGGACTCGAAGACAAGCGTCTTGCTTATTGTCATTACATACTACTGTTGTGTGTGGCATCTGCAATCCGAGACCCTTCCTTTGTGCTCTCTCTCCATGTGGATCTTATCCAGTGCCACTTTTTCCCAGCTGCTAGTGTCGATTTTGAAGAGCTTCATGTCGCGTTTGCATACATCCGTATACTGTTTATTATGATTATGGTTTAGATGATAGTATCCCGACTTGATTTAATGGACGTAGGTCCAGCAGACATACAGCATCCGGAAGCTTCCGAACAGAGTGTCGCAGTTATCTATGTAACTGTATAGTAGAATTAGTTCTCTAATTGATAGTGCGGCGTTGATCACTATATTGATGACGTCATTACATTATTAATATTTTCTGTGTAGACTAGAGGACTGAGCTTTTGTTGCTTGTCACAACTTCTAGTGACGTAAATTTAGTGTGTGTGTGATTTGCGTCATTTATCGTCTAGTACAGTCTCTCCATTGTTTTGTACGTTGGTACAGATAGACGTAATTTGAGAGCTCTGGAATTTCTCCTTGGTTTTTGTTATTGGATAGCCTTAGCATTTGCCTTGGACATTTTCTTGTTGGATTATCTTGACCCCTGTTTAGGGTGAGTTTTATTTTTCATTGTATAGTTTTTCTATTTGAATTCGTTCGTATTTGTAAGTCTATAATTAGACTAGATATAGATGATTAGAAGAATCCTTTCTTTTATCTTCTATAGGGTTTTAGCGTCAAGACTAAGTTTTAGTCGTAGTCTCAGTTGAAGACTCTATTTCGAGTATTAGTGTCAAGTCTATATGTTAGACTCTGTGTCAAGTCTCAGTGTCAAGACTTGTTTATTCAGTCTCAGTTCTATATTGAGAGTACAACTTTAGGTCTACAGTCTACAGGACTGAGGTCTTTCTCTCAGTTGGTCGTCTGGTGTGCACGTGGATTTGTACATGAGTCTGAGGTTCAAGATTCCAAACTGCGGGTTGCAGTGGTCAGACCTGATGGTGTAGTGTCAACTATGAACTTCTACTTTTTGGAATTGTCGTCAGTGGACAGTACCTGATCTAGAGGCTAGATCTACATATATTACCAGTTGTTGTTTTTGAGATTGAAGGACTATGTGATCCATTGAACTACTTATTATATTTAAGGTAATATACTATGTGTTTCATAATTATATGAATGATTTTTATCTAAGGAGACTAACTGGATCATTGTAGATTACATATTATTACATATTGATATTTCATACTATTATTATCAGTCATCATGAATCAGTCATTTGTAAATATATCACAAGAATAAATTTTATTGTTATTTACATCATACACTTAGTTTATTAGTTTATCTACAACTATATGTGTATGATGTGCTTGTCAGGCTGAACTTGAGCCAAAATATTATAAGTTCAGAAAATAATAACAATAATACAAATTGAAATAATATTTAATATTAATAAATATTTGCATTTGGAAATATATAATAATAATTTGATAAATACAAGAATACAAGAACCTGACAAGTATTTTGGGGGCTCGTCTAAACTGTTAAAGGAGTTATTTGAGGGATTATCTCAGTCATAATTTGTTATATTATTGACAGTTGAATATTTGCTAAATAAATTTCTGTACTTGTAAGAGTATATTTTCAGATTCTAGACACTTGTTTGTGTCACATTACTATTCATAACGGTACTATGTGATTGTACCTTATTACTCAGGAAAGGCATCGTATACATTTTTTGTGTGAGACTTTATTGGTGCCAGTGTATCATATTGTTATTGCTAACATTGTATCTTATATATAATATTTTTTTTTAAATTTATACTAATAAGATATAATTTTGTTACATGCCAAACTGATTGGTGGACCTAAATTGGAGCTGTGATCTGTTTGTTGGGATTCTCAAGTTGTCCTGGTGTATCTGGCTGTACCTTGTCATCAATACTCTATCTTCCTGGTGCTGAGGCAGATTCTATCTTCGCAGGAGAAAGCACAGCTAAGTGTATTTTTTTTGGTTGCTAATAGTATATCTTGTGCTCTAATTAGTTTTTCCGATTTGACCTGTTAAACTTATATTGTTTGGAAATTCTAAGGATGGAGACTAGGTTTTCTATAAATTCACAATTTATAGCGGATGGGCAGGCGTTGGGTTTTACAGGAGCTGACTTGCAGAACTATGTGAAAGAACAGAAGGAAGAATATGTCAAGGCAGAACAAGCAAGATTGGATAGGGAGGAACGGCTCAAGAAGGAACAAAGGGCGGAGGAGCATGAACGATGGAAAGAAAGGGAAGTAGTGGAAGCTAAAAAGAGGCAGGAAGAATTGGAATTGGCTAGACTTAAGGAGAAAATTGTGGAGAAGGAGTTGCAGAAAGAAAGTAAATCTGAAAACAAAGAAGGAGAACCTAAGATCCAGGATAAACATAGACATATAATTGATAAGTTGGACAAGAGTTTTCAGAATATGAAGGAAGATGAGGATTTGATTGGTTTCTTGACTCTATTTGAGGCGGTGGCAACAAGATGTTGTATTGATAAGAAAAGTTGGGCTATGTTGTTATCGTACAAATTGACGTCGAAACTCAAGAATTTTATGCTGCAAGATGATCTGTTTAAGAAGGAAAATTATGATGAAGTAAAGGTTATGCTAATGAGACAGGCTGATATAAATGGAGAAACGTGTAGGAAGAAATTTCACCAAATTAGACCTAAAGAAAATGATTTCAGGGGATATGTAGCCGATTTGAAAAGGGCACTAGACAATTGGATGAAGATGGCGGAGGTAAAGGAGACCATAGAAGGCATGAAAAATATGATTGTGACAGACAGATTATTAGAGAGTGTTTCAGGCGAAGTGTATCGTCAACTTATCTTAAATAAAAGTGATAATGTAGAAGACATGCTACAAGTAATTGAAAGTTTTAAGACTGCAAGTTCAACAAAATCATTATGTAAAGAGGAAAATGTGTATGTAATGGGAGCTGCTGAAGCCACAAGTCAGAATTATGCTAGTGACAGGAAAGTCATAACTTGTTTTAGGTGCGGAAAAGTAGGTCACAGGTCAACTGAATGTTATGTGGGTGGAGCCGGAGTGAAACCAAAGCAGGTGACATATAATAAGGATGGACCAAGACATGTGTCAGGCACAAGGAATGTGTCATATGGAACTTACAGGAGGCAGTTTGATACTAGAGGAAGGAGAATGGATGGAGGGAATTGGAGAGGAGCTTACAATGATGTGAACCATGGTGGAGGAAATAACAAAAGGAATTATTCAGGTGTTGATTATACTAAGGAGAAAAACACAGACAAGTCAAAGAAAGTGCAAAACACAGGTACGCAGAGATGACTAAATTGTTCACGTAAAATTCAAAGTTGTTGTCATTCTAATCTGACTGATGAAATAGAATATTTTACTCCATGTAGAAAAGAAACTATGTCTATTGTTGATCAGAAATTGAGGAAAAAGTCTGTAGGGAAATTACGTTTTGAAGAAGGATTATTAAATAATAAAATAGTGTCTATATTGCGTGATTCAGGATCTAGTGTTATTGGGGTAAGAAGTTCTTTAATTGAATGCAAAGACAAAATTCCAGGTAGCTACAAATTAAAATTGATTGATGGTACTATTAAGGAATATCCACTGGCATGTGTTGACATCAATTCAGACTATATCACAGGGAAATATATTGTAGCTTGTTTTGAAAATCCAGTAGCTGATCTAATAATAGGGAATGTACAAGATGAACAACATAATGAACATATTGGTGCTGCTGTTACAAGAGCAATGAAAAAAAAAGAGAATGAGGCTGATATTATGAAACATTCAGAAGTTATTCAAGATTGTTATAAGTTATTTGGATCATGTGAAGATTTCTTGAGAGAACAAGTGAGTGATCCTACATTACAAGAATTATGGAATCGACAGAAGGAGAAGAGTGTGGATAATAAGACAAATGGAAGTGTTCGATTCAAAGTATTCGATAGATTATTGTATCGTGTATTCAAAGGTCAATTAGGTCAGGAAGAGAAACAACTCGTGGTTCCAGTGTCAAAAAGGGAAGTAATTTTGAAAACAGCACATGAAAGTATATTTGCAGGTCATTTGTCAGTTAGGAAAACAAAGTCAAGAATATACCAATATTTCTTTTGGCAAGGAGTTGATAAAGATGTTAAAGACTTTATTAGGAGTTGTGATATTTGTCAACGGTGTAGAATGCCACGAAGATGTGACAGAGTTGAACTTGGAAATATGAATATAGTAACAACACCATTTTACAAAGT
Organism: Biomphalaria glabrata; assembly: GCF_947242115.1. NCBI lineage: Eukaryota > Metazoa > Mollusca > Gastropoda > Planorbidae > Biomphalaria > Biomphalaria glabrata. The sequence goes on along the minus strand of NC_074721.1, from coordinate 2,208,152 downwards.
GGCAATAGATATTGTTGGTCCGTTGGAGGTTACCGAGAACAAGAACAGATTTATTTTAACACTTGTTGACATTGCTACGAGATGGCCAGAGGCAATACCTTTAAGAAATATTACTACAGAAACTGTGATTGAGGCATTAAACACAATCTTCAGTAGAATTGGTATACCGCACGAGGTACTAAGTGATAACGGAAGTCAGTTCACTGCGGATTTATACAAGGAAGTGTGTAACTTCTACAATATTAAAATAGTGCACTCAACTATTTTTCACCCTTCGTCGAATGGGATGAATGAACGTTTCAATTCTTCATTGAAAAGTTTTCTAAGGAAGGTTACACAAGAGAGTCCAAAGGATTGGGATAGAAAGGTTAGCGCTGCACTTTTTGCTTATAGAGAGGTCCCAAATGAAACTACAGGAATATCGCCATTTCAAATGGTATATGGAAGACAGATGAGAGGACCATTGGCTATTCTGAAACAAGTATTTGTAAACAAAGAGGAGGAAGATGAATACAGGAATGTTTACTCATACTTAATGGATTTGAAGGAGAGGTTATTTCATGTGACATCAATTGCCAACAGAAATAGTGAGGTTAAAAAGCAAAAGTACAAAATTCAGTATGATAGATACTCTACATTGCGCAAGATTGATGAAGGTGATTGTGTATTGATACTTAAACCTCAAAGAGAAAACAAATTATCTGTATATTGGCAAGGACCATTTAAAGTTATAAGGAAGGTATCAAGATTCAATTTTCTGGTAAAGAAGGGAGATAAGTTGAAACTTTACCATATCAATAGATTGATGAAATATCATAGCAGAAGTAAAGATGATACAAGTGAAACTGTTATTAATATTGAACATGAGAACAGTATTTTGTCTGCTAATATGGTGTCTGTTGTGGATGATGAGGAGGAATTTGATGAAGACTTGACAAATGAAGATATTTTACCAAGCATTCCGACATTAGAAATCAACAATAAGAAGCAGACGAATGAAGACATTTTATCACAATTGAAGGTCAACCTAGATTTAAACTGTAATCAGAGATGTGAAATAATGAAGGTGCTGGATGAATTCAAAGATATTATATCAGACATACCGGGTAAAGCAGATGTGGAAGAATTTAGGATTAAGTTGTTGGACACTAAGCCTATAGCATTAAAGCCATATACGGTACCAATAAATATGAAGGAGAAATTAAAAGAGGAAATTGATAGTATGTTGAAGTTGGGTATCATAGGACCCACAGATTCATCATATGCCGCTCCTGTTGTGGTTATTAAGAAACGTGATGGTACACTACGTCCATGCATTGACTACCGTAAGTTAAACAGTGTTACACAAATACCAGCTGAATTAATACCAGATCAAGAAGAGCTATTCAATAAACTCTACAGGGCTAAGTATTTTACTTTAGTTGATTTAACTAAAGGGTATTGGCAAATACCTATAAGTGAAGAATGTAAGGAGTACACAGCTTTTAGAGTTCTGGGGGAACACTACATGTTTCATTACTTACCATTTGGTTTAAGTGGTGCCCCTAACCATTTTAATAGAGTTTTAAAGAGTATTTTAAGAGATATTGAGAATGTATTGTTTTATTTTGATGACATCTGTATATTTAGCGAAAGTTGGGAGACTCATGTTAGAGATGTACAGAATGTTTTCGGTGTATTGAAAAGTCATGGATTTACTCTAAAACCATCTAAATTAGAGGTTGGCTTTACTAACATTAAATTTCTGGGACATAATGTAGGTCGGGGAGAAGTGAAACCAGATAGTAAAAATGTTCAGAAGATCCTGGAGTTTAAACCACCCAGTACCAAGAAGGAAGTAAGGTCATTAATTGGGTTGGTTAACTATTACTCCAAATTTATACCTTGTTATTCAGACTTGGTGTTTCCATTCACAGAGTTATTGAAGAAAGGGAAATCTGTGAGAATTGATTGGAGTAATGAGTGTATTGTGGCACTGAAAAGAATACAAACTTATTTGTGTGATTATCCTATTCTAAGATTGCCTGATCCTTCTCTTCCATTCTTTTTGCAGACAGATGCATCAGATAAAGGCATTTCAGGTATACTTAGTCAGATGAGAGATGGTGTGTTACATCCAGTGAAGTTTGTCAGTCGCAAGTTGTTGCCACGTGAACAGAAATACTCTATCCTTGAGCGGGAAGGACTGGCCATTGTATGGTCGATCAAAAAGCTAGATCGTTATTTGGCAGGAGTGAAGTTTCATCTCCAGACCGATAACAAGGCATTGTCATTCATAGCAAATAGTAATTATTGTAACAAAAGAATAACTAGATGGTGTTTAGCACTTCAGGATTATTGTTTTGATTCTGTCCATTTGAAGGGAGAATTAAATGTTTTTGCTGATGTATGCTCAAGACTTGTATAATTTTTTTGATTCATTTGAGCAATCATGTACTTATGTTATATTAATTTTGATATTGATCAAATTTGATAATGTAACTATGTAACATGCAAACAGTTGTAACTTTAACTGTAAATTTTTGAGACAAACATTATTTTGTCTATTGAAGTGTATAATGAAGATTTTTTATTGTTGAGGTAATCATAATGATTATTGGTTGTTGAGGATTTCTCAGTTGTTTTTCTCAGTGAGATTTTGAGGTCTCTTTCTGTAATTCTTGGAAACGTATTTGCAGTATTGATCTTGGTGAAGTTGATTTTCTGGAGAATTTTCTTGCAGTTTTTATGATAACTGGAATTTTTTTTCAAAATTGCCAGTTCGTTGAGGAGGGGGAATGTCGCAGTTATCTATGTAACTGTATAGTAGAATTAGTTCTCTAATTGATAGTGCGGCGTTGATCACTATATTGATGACGTCATTACATTATTAATATTTTCTGTGTAGACTAGAGGACTGAGCTTTTGTTGCTTGTCACAACTTCTAGTGACGTAAATTTAGTGTGTGTGTGATTTGCGTCATTTATCGTCTAGTACAGTCTCTCCATTGTTTTGTACGTTGGTACAGATAGACGTAATTTGAGAGCTCTGGAATTTCTCCTTGGTTTTTGTTATTGGATAGCCTTAGCATTTGCCTTGGACATTTTCTTGTTGGATTATCTTGACCCCTGTTTAGGGTGAGTTTTATTTTTCATTGTATAGTTTTTCTATTTGAATTCGTTCGTATTTGTAAGTCTATAATTAGACTAGATATAGATGATTAGAAGAATCCTTTCTTTTATCTTCTATAGGGTTTTAGCGTCAAGACTAAGTTTTAGTCGTAGTCTCAGTTGAAGACTCTATTTCGAGTATTAGTGTCAAGTCTATATGTTAGACTCTGTGTCAAGTCTCAGTGTCAAGACTTGTTTATTCAGTCTCAGTTCTATATTGAGAGTACAACTTTAGGTCTACAGTCTACAGGACTGAGGTCTTTCTCTCAGTTGGTCGTCTGGTGTGCACGTGGATTTGTACATGAGTCTGAGGTTCAAGATTCCAAACTGCGGGTTGCAGTGGTCAGACCTGATGGTGTAGTGTCAACTATGAACTTCTACTTTTTGGAATTGTCGTCAGTGGACAGTACCTGATCTAGAGGCTAGATCTACATATATTACCAGTTGTTGTTTTTGAGATTGAAGGACTATGTGATCCATTGAACTACTTATTATATTTAAGGTAATATACTATGTGTTTCATAATTATATGAATGATTTTTATCTAAGGAGACTAACTGGATCATTGTAGATTACATATTATTACATATTGATATTTCATACTATTATTATCAGTCATCATGAATCAGTCATTTGTAAATATATCACAAGAATAAATTTTATTGTTATTTACATCATACACTTAGTTTATTAGTTTATCTACAACTATATGTGTATGATGTGCTTGTCAGGCTGAACTTGAGCCAAAATATTATAAGTTCAGAAAATAATAACAATAATACAAATTGAAATAATATTTAATATTAATAAATATTTGCATTTGGAAATATATAATAATAATTTGATAAATACAAGAATACAAGAACCTGACACAGAGTTATCTTACAAAGGCCGCAGTACAGAACACTTTTGAGACCAAAGGAAACCTTTACCTTTACCTACCTCTTAGTCTGCTGGACCGTTGGATCACCATACAAGATTTGTCTCCATTCCTCTCTGTCTTTCGCCTTAGTTCGAACCTCTTTCAATGGCAGGTCTGTCCATTCTTTTATGTTGTCTTCCCATCGCTTTCTCTGTCTGACTCGTCTTCTTTTCTTGGCTCTGTTCCCTGAAGGAAGGTCTTTGCGAGTCCAGAAGACCTTTTAATATGGCCATAGATATTTAGTTTGCGGTTGTTGTTTTTTTTTGCGATAGTTAGTAGGTCATCGTGGGGTCCAATCGCTGCAGTAAACCTGTCTCTAATCTCTTGGTTTGTGACGCTGTCTTTGAATGTGATAACTAGAATCCTTTTGTAGCATTTAAATTCCATTGCTAGGATCCTCCTTTCTAGCTCTGCAGTCAGCGTACAAGACTCATAAGCATATAAAATTGTGGCCATGACCAGGTAGCGCATCAGTCTGAGTTTGGTGCCGCGGGCTAAGCATTTGTCTTTCCCTATTATTTTAAGTTTTGAAAGGGCTGCTGTGGACTGTACAATTCGGGTTCAGTAACTCAGACTTCGTTCCCTCATGGAAGACAAAGCTCCGAGGTATTTGAAGCCACTGACACTAGTTAGAAACCTTAAAACTAGGATATGCTTCGATGGCGAAAAGACTACAGTTATTTCTGCTTTGGATGTAGCAAAAGATGTAGGTCACAGCTGGGACTGCTTAGTCACGTGAAATGCTCCACTCCTCATTAATCTTTGAACTTAAAGGCGAGCCTTACTATATTTGTGTAAGCTAACACATTAAAGGAATGAATGTTGAATGTTGGTCGCTTCTATGATTTTAGGCTCCATGATTTTAGACTGTCAAGTTATAGCTGTACGCCAGTTATTAATTTGCTCAAACGTAATAGAATTCTGCGTCAAGTACCGATGTTTTCAACATTTACTAAGGCAGACAAAAGAAATTGGACAATGTTTGTAAAAATGTTTTATATGTTTCGGATGTTCCTTCAGAGTTGGAGATACTTACTTCCTAGTCCAAACCTCCCGCAGGACGACGGGGGGATGGGAGCGGGCAGGGTTTGAACCCGGGACCATCGATGAATCTGAACGACAGTCCAGCGTGCAAACCGCACGACCAGGCAGCCATCCAATGTGCCAATGTGAAGACATTAAAGGTTGAACTATTCCAGATAACGCGCTATTGAATAATGCACCAAAACTGATTTTGATCTGCACCTAGATATATATTTTCTAAAAAAAAAAAAAAAATCTAGATCTAGCTTTTTTTTTTTCTGACAAGCGTATTTGTTAGGCTATAAATTATTTACTGGTTTATTTATACATGTTTTGTCAGCTACTTTATAAAAGCATTACGCTCTAAGCTTCAGGACACGGACGACTGAACACTTGCCCGACAGTGAGGAAAACATTTATAAGGAAACAAAACTTCCTTGCGCAAGGCAACTTTCTGTCCACACAGACGTTTACCTTTGACCTCAACTCGTTTATTTTTAACTTTTAGAAGGTAAGGTGCTGTGTTATGTTGACGGAAGTACAGGCGAGCAGACGTGACTTTTTGTTAGGGAGTGTTAGCAGACGACTTTTATGTCTGTGTTTTTCTTGAAATGGATTCTGCTCAAAATGAAATTTAATCGGAAGCCTACACTTTACGATCACATTCAATCAAGGTAGGATTACATTTCTCTCGCTCTCTCTTTTTTTTAGCATTTACAATTAGATTTACAGCAGATGGGATAATTTGGAAAGAAATAATATTTTGATATTTGATATATAGAATATTGTTAGTCTTTATTTAGTCGTGTTATGCTTGTGGTCAGAAGATCATTCTTTGATCCAATCACCCTGTGAGCCTGTTTCACGTCGACACGTTTGTAATGAGGTCTTTTTATTTGTATACCAAGACATACAAGACACATACGAAGACATACACACTTTCAGCTTTCAGATACCTTTGTTACCCCAACGATACCTGCATCTGTAACTGTTTAAACTGTTATTATTACTACTGCAACAATTACAGCCATTACAATAACAACTGTTACAATTACAACTGTTAAAAGTACAACTGTTAAAATTACAACTGTAACAATAATAACTGTTACAATGACAACTGTTACAATTACAACTGTTAAAAGTACATCTGTTAAAATTACAACTGTTACAATAATAACTGTTACAATAACAACTGTTACAATAACAACTGTTACAATTACAACTGTTACAATTACAACTGTTAAAATTACAACTACTAAAATTACAACTGTTAAAATTACAACTATTACAATAACAACTGTTACAATGACAACTGTTGCAATTACAACTGTTAAAATTACAACTATTAAAATTACAACTGTTAAAATTACAACTGTTAAAATTACAACTACTAAAATTACAACTGTTAAAAGTACAACTGTTAAAATTACAACTGTTAAAATTACAACTGTTAAAAGTACAACTGTTAAAATTACAACTACTAAAATTACAACTGTGAAAAGTACAACTGTTAAAATTACGACTATTACAATTACAACTGTTAAAATTACAACTATTAAAATTACAACTGTTACAATTACAATTGTTAAAAGACGAAATACACAGTGACTCACGTAGGCCTATATGGCTTTAGGCCTACACACAGTGCCATTGGAGCATGGAATGGGTTGACTGAACCAGCCAGGAAAACCAACGACTTGGCCGAGTTTAAGTCATTGATGAACATGCATGACTTGATTGACTTAGGGACACGCGTAGGACGTAATCATCTTCTTTAAATGTAACGTCTGTATTTCATAAGATAAGAACACGGTAAACTTAAGTCTCAAGGGAATAGCCCTCAAGTTGCTGGGAAGTGGGATGTGTGACTGAGAGGCTTAAACCCCACGGTTACCTATCAATGGGCTTGAGTTCAAAACTCTTCTCGAGCTGAGTTGTGTTTGCTCAGCGCCTTTGTAAAGGCAGCACTGAAACCTTCTCCCAGATACGAGACCAATCTTTATCAACTATAACAGTGATGCCCAACCTTTTTCGACCGGCGGGCCATTTTAATTTTCGACACTCGTGTCGCGGGCCACATCATGGAATAAATTAAAAAAAAATGAAATAGCGAATAAACCATTTTAAATAGTTTTATTACAAACTATAATGCAAACCCGTAGCAGTGCTAGGCGATTATGTAAGATCGGCTTCATCCGTTTTATCAATGAAAAGTTTGTCTACTCAATGAAGTGCTTATAAACATTGTGATTGTCTGAATGTCTTTAACACTTGATTTCGGAAATTTGAAAAGTTCCTTCATACAAATTGGTGAAGAAATCGCTCTTAATTTCTCAACCAGGAATGTCTGGCTGTGTAAGTCAATCAGCTTCATTTGCAGATCTGTTGGGGCAGTCCTCAGTGGCAACAGAAAACATTTCAAAATCTGCTGCTCTGTCGTTTAGTTTTGAATGGAAATTTGTACCAATATGGTCCAATAGTTTGAATGCTTTGACTGTTTTAATCCCCAGGACAAATTCTTTCATCACTGCTAGAAAACAATTTTTTTACGCTTCATTTCTCATAAGTTAAAACAACTCTGTAGTTTGCCCTTACCGTGGGCACAAATCTTATCCCTTTTTTCTCGTCAGTCGCTCAACTCACTCAACTAGGCGTAAGTTAGCGATTTTTTTCTTTGCGGCTCAAACCAACAATCTACATTCATAATCTAGTTTTTGTTCCTACGGCTCTACCATTTCATTAACTCACAAATATTAAATGGTACGTATTATTCTCTTTGATATCAAAAGAACATTACCAAAATTGATACAATATTACACACAATATGTTTAGAGCATGACTTACAAAACAGCAGCGGAATTATCCAAGAACCTAAAACAACTGTCAACACTTGTCACCGAACAAAATAAACGTCGTGTTCATTATAAAAAAATAATATGAACATTAGAAAACATTAGATTAGAATGAAATCCATCCAAAAAAAAGGTCCTAACGTATCAAAAATACATTTTTCAACCTTTTTACAAATTTTCTTCACTTTGTGCCGATGTTTAGGCGGGCCGGATGGAGCCACGTCGCGGGCCGGATCTGGCCCGCGGGCCGTAGTTTGGGCATCACTGAACTATAACGATTGGACTTGAAACCTACCATAGCGCGCTGAGCTAGCTATAAGCATAAAAGCATAGGCGTATTGAGAGGGGGGTGGCAAAATGCTACGGGCGCCACCCTCAGGGGGGGGGCGCCACACGCAGTCTATATTTCTATGTGATGTTATCTTCTTATCTTATATAATACAGACGTTACTTCAAAAAAGAAGATGATTACGTCCTACGCGTCATGCATTTAGTCATGCATATTAACCAATGACTTAAATTCTGCCAAGTCACTGGTTTTCCTGGCTAGCTCAGGCAACCCATTCCATGCTCTAATAGCACTAGGGAAGAAGGAGTATTTGTACAAATTTGTCCTAGCATATGGGACGAGGAATGTGCCTTTATCTTTGTGTCTTTCAGAGTATTTTATTAAATTTTGTTTTTGTATTTGAAGATTATGGTTCAGTGTTTTATGTATGATTGCTACTTTACTTTTGAGCCTTCTGTCCTGAAGGCTTTCTAAATTTAGTGATTTTACTAAAGGTGTTACTCTAGTCAAATGTGAATATTCGTTTGTTATGAATCTCACTGCTCTATTTTGTGTCTGTTCCAGTTTCTTAATGTTTTCTTGAGTTGAGGGGTCCCAAACGGAGGATGCATATTCTATTATTGGCCTAACCAAGGTTAAGTAACATTTTAGTTTTATGTTCTTATTTGATTTATAGAAATTTCTTTTAATAAATCCTAATGCTTTGTTTGATTTTTTTGTAGTTTCATCAATATGTGGATTCCATGATAGTTTTTCATTTATTATAACACCTAGGTATTTTGCGTTTTTAGTCTGTGATACTGGTTTGCCATGAATAAGATAAGTGGAATTAATTTGTTTTAGTTTTTTTGTTACTCTTAACAACTGACATTTTTCTGGGTGGAAAGACATGCTCCAATTTGATTCCCATTTCTGTAATTCATCTAATTCTCTTTGTAAAATATCTGTGTCTTGTGTTGTTTTTATTGTTCTATATATTATGCAATCGTCTGCAAATAATCTGACTTTTGTTCCTGAACTAATGCAATTTGGTAAATCATTTATGTAAATTAAAAATAGTAGTGGACTCAAGACTGTACCTTGAGGTACACCTGAGTTTACTGTTATCGGTGTTGATTTAGAGCCATTTATTATTACAGTTTGTTCTCTCCCTATCAGAAAGTCTTTAATCCACTGATGCAGTAGACCATTAATGCCGAAATATTTTAATTTTTTAAGCAAACTATGGTGGTGAACTTTGTCAAAAGCCTTAGAAAAATCTAGTAAGATAGCATCTATTTGTTCACTATTATCTAAACCTTTTGAAAAATCATCAATTAGTCCTATTAGTTGTGTTTCACATGATCTATATTTCCTAAAGCCATGTTGGTATGGTGTGAGGACATTATGTTTGTCTAAGTGGTTTATGATGTTGCTACGTATTATGTGTTCTAGGATTTTACATGTGATGCTGGTAAGTGATACTAGTCTGTAGTTCCCTGGGTCAGATTTTTCTCCTTTTTTAAATAGGGGGGTGACATTAGCTTCTTTCCAGTCCTTTGGTACTCTGCCCTGGTTAAGTGAAGCCTGAAAGAGTATTTTGAACACTGGGGCTAGCTCATTACTTAGTTCTTTGAGTAATCTAGCTGGAATACCATCAGGTCCAGAAGCTTTATTTGGTTTGGTGTTGGCTAATAGTTTTTGAATTCCATTTTCTTGTACTACTATATCTTCTATGTTGTCTACTTGGTTCAAATTCAGTAATATGTCTTTGTCTCCTGGGGCTGAGAATGCTGATGCAAAGTATTTGTTTAGAATGTTTGCTTTAGTTTCATTATCATTATGTATTATGTTATGTTCATCTTTTAATGGCGCTACGCCTGTTGTTTCCATTTTCTTAGACTTAATGTATGACCATAGGTTTTTGTTGTTATCTTTAGATATTACATTGTTTATGTATTCACTCTGCAGCTGTCTGCTTACTTTTTGGGTTAAGTGTTTAATTTTTATATACTTTTTGTAAACTCTTTCTGCATTAGTTTCTTTAAATTTTCTATAGAGGTTTTCCTTCTGTTTACAAAGCTTCTTTAGTCTATTATTAAACCAGCATTTATTTATTTTGTTTGATGTGTATTTAGTTGGTATATGATTTTCTATTATGCTTTTAAGATGGTTGTTAATGAAATTCCAGAGGTCATCGACTGGTTGGTTAATGTCTTTTTCTAATAAGAATGTTTGTTGAAAGTTTAGTGCAGCTTGGTGTAGTTGTGTTAGGTTACATTTATTCCAGAGTAAGATTTTTCTTTTGGGTTTTGTATTGGCTACTGCTTTTATCTGACTGTGTATTTTTATGATCTCATGGTCTGATAGACCAGGGATAATTTCATAATCAACTACTAATCCAGGTCTGTTGGTTAAGAAGAGATCTAATGTGTTGTTTAATCTAGTTGGCTTTTTAATGATTTGATCTAAACTTAGGTTGTGTAAAGTTTCTATGAAAAGCTCATTTATGTCCTTAAGGTTTTGGTGTTTATCTATGGTTAGTGTTTTCCAATTTATATCAGGTAGGTTGAAATCACCCATAATCCAAAAAACTGCATTTTTATTTGTCTCTTTAAGTGTAGTAATCTGATTACATAGTTCCTGCATGTATTCTAAACTAGAATTTGGTGGTCTGTAAATGCTGCCTATTATTAGGGATGTTGAGGTGGTATTAATTTTACAAAATGTTGATTCTACATTTTTTGAGTTAGGTAAGGTAATTTCTTCTGCTATAAGAGTGTTTTTTATTGCTAAAAGAACTCCTCCATGATTATCAGCCCTATCTTTTCTAAAAATTTCATAATTACTATTGAAAATTTCTGCATTATAAATTTCAGGATGCAGCCAAGTTTCTGTTCCTGCAATTATGTCTGGTTTCTCACATTCTAATAAAATTTCTAAGTTCATGGAAAATACGAGGGCGCCACTAAAATACCTTGCCCCTTACGCACGTTTTGTTCACTACGCCTCTGCATGAAAGACGCGCTATACAGATACAATAAAAAAAAATTAAGATTAAAATTTGACAATGACTTGGCCGAGTTTAAGTCTTGCCTTATACTCCCGACTAATAAATATACGCTTTAAAAAAGTTAAATTTAGAAACATTATGTTGTACAGTTGATCTTTCACCTGCTTTAAGCTTTAAATGCGGGCGAAGTCGCTGGTTGGTGTGAAGGTGTGGTCCACACCAGATGACATTATTCAAAAAGTGATGGCAAAATGAAAGAACTTAGCTTAGTCGGAGACCGGATTGAGTGTATCGTGTCTTAAAACCTAGGCTTACAAAGTATTTAATGGAAAATGTTAGTAATTCATAGGCTGCATAATTGACTATTTTATTTATCATTAACATCTCAGATGAAATGACTTTTTAGAACTGTTTATCATTCAAAAAAAAAAATAATAATAATTAGGCCACTTCCTTGTACGAGATTTTTTTCCAATAGTATTTATGGAAACATGGGAATGTTATTCCATTTTTATGTTTATCTGGGTGGGACTTTAAATCAACCTAATAGCAAGAATTGAAATGGGAAAATACTTTATTATAATTGTTTTAAAGATCATTTCTTTCTGTAAAATAGCGGCCACTGAGTTGATTAGTAAGCTCAATTTTAAGACGAGCGTATTATAATAGGGTATAATCACTTTTCTTTTTCAATGGCGAATCTGTTTCTGTGGCCCACTGTTAACAAGGGTGTCATACGGCCAGCACAACGACCAACCGCCAGGTACCCATTAGAGCTGGGTGGACTCAGAGGCTCCCTGAAGATCCCAAAATGAAAAATCCTATACTATACCAGGATTCGAACGTGGGACCCCGATTTCGGAAGCCAAGCGCTTGACCAGTCAGTCACCGCGCCTCTATCTAGTCAAGTGGTTCCTTCGTATTTGCCCGATTACATATTATACATAAATTCTTTCACCTTTCATACAACACAATGTGAAACCTCTTTTGTATCAACCTTTTACCCAGTTCAATTTGGACTCCATAGACATGCAAACTTAGACGGATAAAGTTAAACAAACGCAGTACTTGTAAAATGTTTGTAAAATGTTTTACATGTTTCGGATGTTCCTTCAGAGTTGAAGATAATTACTTCCTAGTCCAAACCTCCCGCAGGACGACGGGGGATGGGAGCGGGCAGGGTTTGAACCCGGGACCATCGATAAATCTGAACGACAGTCCAGCGCGCAAACCGCACGACCAGGCAGCCATACTTTAATTAAAGGACATTATTATCTAGATTACTGGCGAATAGAAATATTATTCCGAGAAATTTATATTATTAATAAAATAATCTAAATCAACGTTTTGCACATTGCACTTTCTATACAATGCCTGGGGCAAAGTAGGAAATGAAACAATTATTTTTACTTTGCCTGACGTGTTTAGGCATTGTATAGTATACAGGATGTAACACCGTCGGCAAGGTATATATGCCTAGTTAGCTGATGACACATCTTTATTATTATCTGTGTCCAAGTAAAAAGGTTCAAATCATTTGAATATTATATATATAGTTCGTCCATCGTGGTTCGATGATGACCACTTTGTCATCCAGGGGGCTGAGGGCTTTGCACTGGGGTTTTGTGCCTCCTCGTGTGGCTGGTGAGACCTATGTGAGCCCGGAATGTTCGGCTGCACACTGGGCAGGTTATTCCAGCTGGAGCTAGTGTCGTTTGCCTTGCTTTACTTTTCTGGCGTATTTCTTCTGCCAGCTTGGTTCTCTTTTCCTCAGCAACCTGTGCGCCAGTTTTCACAGCGCGACGCCATGATGCTCTGTCATGTGCCTCATGTCTCCCAGGTGCCTGGGTCTATGCTGAACACCTTCAGAGAAGCTTTGAGGGTGTCCCTGAAGCGCTTTCTTTGACCACCTTGCCAGCGCTTTCCTTCGCTTAGTTGAATATTACTGGTATGTGGATCACCTATATCTAAACGAATAGCATGCACATACGTATCTGCGCATTTAATGTTATTAAATCACACACATAATAAGGAAAGCCTGGTAAACCTACACGTTGGTCTACAACAAGTACAGGTAGGAACAGCTAGCGCTGCTGGGCTTATTTTTTTAAAGCTTTACATATTAAATATAATCAACAACTCAAAAGGCAGGTGTCACACAAACATTAAAACTTGCACCGAATAAACATATACACGAATAGTGAAGCACAAAACTAGGACCCGCAACTGAGTTGGGCGTAATAGTCTCCCCTTTTAGGACGACCAATCCGAGTCCTTTACCCTATCCTCTCTCCGAATATAGGGCACAACAATATTTAAAACCTAAATGCGTGTTGTAATGTTTACTGGTACATTTTGACAGCGATGTGCTTTTGAACTTTAGCAGCCAGAGATACAATGGAAATAGAGGACTGATAAAAAGATTAAACCGCCTCCGGCTGAGATAACTTTATTTTAAGAAAGCCTTAACTGTATAATATTCAATATTTATTATATTTTTTAAATAAAGTATGCATGCACGTCCTCACCACTTATTTATCACCTACAGGTCTCAACAATGACGTAGAGGGTTTATTGTCCTTGCTGCACGCTGGATGATACCTTACAGTATTTTATTTTATAAAGAAATCCTGAGACATGAGTAATATAAATGAGTATCAATTAAACCAAAGGACTAACTAGAACTCAGATGAGAACAGAATGATACAGTTCTTTTATTTCACCGCGATCCTGTTCGTTGGATATATAAAGGGCAACCCTACAGAGAGCCCAGTGTTCAACCTCACTAGCTCAATAAGTAGTGACACCAAAGTGACAACCAGCACAACAGCAATAAAGAATGCTGTGACAGAGAGCAGCACATTTATACCAGTTGATCAAGGTAAAGGGCTGTCATTTATTCCATCATTTAGTTCAGCGGTGCCCGCGCATTTTGAGCCAGGGAGTCTTAATAATTTTGCAACATCGATTATATGCGATTTGAGAAGAGGTTTCAGAAGTAGGGCAGTGTTACAGGCTGGATGTGGCCCTCGGTACGTACGTTGGGCATCACTGGTTGAAGGGAAACTCCGATTGTTTTTCAAAATTGAGTTATCCGAGTTATCTACATACTTTAATTCTTCGTACAAATTTGTGACAGTTAACATGTAACCATTTTTATTTAAATGCTTAGAAATATTTAATAAATTAGATTGTAAAACTGGGTTCTTTGAGATTTTGTTTTTAGGTTAGGCATATTTCACTTTTCTCAACAATATCGAGATCGAATATATATAAATATAATAAAATATATAAAAGTATTAGGACATCCAACTCAAGAAAAAAAGTAACATGTTCATTTATACCCCTCCCTGTCCCAAAAAGTAAATAGATCGTTTGTCTGACTCATTCTAACACACTGGTCAGTGTTTGGCTAGCGTAGGCTACGTGTTGTATGTCATGACAAGACAACCAAGTAATAGTTATTGTTGTGTATTGTGTGGTCAGGCGAGAAAATACACACTGCCGTGGTTAATCAAGCATGTAGGCCTAGATGTACTCTTAGCATGTTTTTTTCCGTTGCTTACAAGATCTAGATCTAACTGCATAGACCTAGAACTAGAGTGTAAACTTTACTGCATGATTTTCCGTTATGCAGTGAGTCAGTGGAATAAATTAATAGGTTTGTGTGACGTCACTAAGAAACCCGGGAAAATCTGACCGTTTTGGATGCGCCGAAAAATTACGCGAGAAAAAAGAAAAAAAAAAACATCAATTAGTAAGTTATTATTGAAAATGAAATAAAAATAATTATATATTAATTTTCTGTAAATCAGAACACTTATTATATCAAAAATTGTCAAAAAACCATCGAAGATTTCCCTTTCAGTTTATATACTACATATGTTTGTCTCCGTACAAACCGGGCTTTGTCCGGGAGGTGGGGTTGTCTACGAAGATCTGATTTATGAATTGTGAACATATAATATTGACATAAGATTTGTACCAAATTATTAAATTTTTACTACCTTTACTATTTTAACTGTGAATAGACCTTGTTTTTAATGATTTACCTGTATAGAATTTAGCCCTTGTTATGTAAAGGGAGAGTGATCCTTAAAGGATTACGGGCACGACATAGCCTAAATTGTGCCGATGTGCCTAAACGCGAAACTCAAACTCTCTGTACAAGCCCAAGTTTGGGGATAAATAGTTAAGCTTTCAATAGCCGAGGACACGCTGAAGTGTGTGCACTAAAAACGAAATACTATTAAGAAAACAGATCAATAACTTCATAGTCTGTTTGTCTGTTGATTTAAAGGGAAGGACAGAGGAGGTGGAGGTCACCTGAGTATTTGGTTAAGGACCCTGTTATGTTGTCAACAGGACAGAAGCACTATCAGCAGTTAACCCTCTCCACCTAACAATGTCAGGTGCACAGTAAATCTAGGTGCACTCATGGACACATGTTTTAAAATACTAAATAAAGTGAAAGAAATGTATTACAATGAAATTGTTTGGTTAATATATTTCTTTCTTTATTATCATAGTAGTTATGATGACTTAATGTCCAATGTATCCTGGGGTCCCTTTTTTTAGGTCAAGAAAGAAAAAAAAATCCTTCCTTACGATTTAAAATAATTTAATCCTCAAATAGAAATAGATTGAAGAACGCTATGTATCAAGCAATACTACACATTATGATCCGAAATCAATTATAAATTTACACTGGTAGATTTTTTAGATTTAACGCGAAGCTTCAAACTTATAGAGTTAACAGAGCCCGATATTATCTTGTCTTTCCCTGAACAGGCCCCTATATTATCTTGTCTTCCCCTGAACAGACCCCTATATTATCTTGTCTTCCCCTGAACAGACCCCTATATTATCTTGTCTTCACCTGAACAGGCCCCTATATTATCTTTTCTTCCCCTGAACAGACCCCTATATTATCTTGTCTTCCCCTGAACAGACTCCTATATTATCGTGTCTTCCCCTTACCCCTATATTATCTTGTAAGTAAGTAAAGTTCCCCTTTCAGACTTTGTGGTCTATAGGGCAGATGATGTAAAGGTCATCTGTTTCTGTGGCCTACGGTTAACAAGGGTGTCATGTGGCCAGCACAATGACCTTTACTTTTCTCTAACTAATGTCAGGTACCCCATTAGAGCTGGGTGGACTCAAAGGCGCCCGAAGATCCCGAAATTAAAAATCAAAGTCCTCACCAGGATTCGAACCCCGGTCCCCGGTTCGAAAGCCAAGCGCTTTACCTTTCAGCCACCGCGCCTCCTTATTATCTTGTCTTCCCCTATTTAAAGGTTCTCAAACTCAGTGTTTAAAATTCTATGTAGCAGACACCAATCATCTACCCTCAGATTACCCAGAAGACTAATGGAAAAAAAGAAATACAACGTTATAGTGACAAGTCATGTCAACTGACCTCGCTGACATCGTCGAGGTCATCAGAACAGGAGATTTTCATCATAATCTAAACAATGTCAAAGACGCCTAAATGCCAACTTAAATAAATAAAAGAATTGAGCTAAAACTTTTACAGAGTCTCAATGCGTGACAGTTGATCCGCAGATAAAATCTCTTTTGTCACCGATAGTTCATCGACCATTTGTTTGTAAGTTGCATGTCATAGAGTGAACGTTTCATGTTTCCTTCTTATTAAAATTATTTTATGCTACGAACGGAAAGCTTAGAAAAGTTGAATCTGCAGAGCTAAAAAGTGCACGCAATCATCTGTCCGTGAGGGCCATAATGTACACACAAAAATCTATAAAATACTGAAAGAATCCTGGTTTAGCGAATCTATAGAGCTAATAGACTTAATAAAATATATTTAATAAAAATAATATTCCTTTAGATCTAGACTTAAAAGATTATGCGCAAAAAGTTCCTGAACAATAATTTATTAAACTCTTGAATGAATCATTCCTACATGTGGAAATACCCGAAGACGTCTAGTCCGTTCAAGATAAACATGTTCTCGTTCTCTCGTCAAATTCCCACTTGCAAGTAATTGTTTTCCAAACAATATACAGCAACTGTCAAATTTATAGGAAAATCGCTAAAGCCGTTTTGAGATCCGTGTCTAAGTTTATCCACCCAGGTTCCGTAAAGTTGAATAGAACTTCATAATAGAAGTATTGTAAAAAGTATTTTTTTTTATATTTGCCTTGTTTGATGGATTGATTTTCAAATGTTGCATTGATAAAAGTTTTAAAACTATTTTGTCCTCAGATTTGATCATCACAGTATCTGTTGCAGGATTTTTACTCCTGTGCTTGTTAATCTTCATTATCGCTTACTTTGTACGGCAAGCTACGTCTGAAAAATACAAGCCGTAAGTAAAGGCCACGTCTAATAGAAATTATCAAAACTAAATAGTTTGTTATCCTCATCATTTATTTTGTCATATAATAAAGCTAGTCTTTTAGTCCCAGTATTATTTCATTAGGTTACACTGTCCGTGTTGCGACATATATATATTACACCATCCATGTATATTATATATAGAAACTAGCCGGATATTACCCGCGGCCTGCGGGCGTTATTTTGTGTATTACCAATCTAGTGGATTGGTTTTAGATCTATGTCAAACTAATATAATGTTCCTTTCAAGCTTTGCTCTTATGCCACGAAAATAAAAGTAGTTTAGCGAAAATGGGTTTACCCGTTAAGCCGATACGTTCATATCAAATATAAAATACTATGGAAACGAGTTGACCTGATTTGTTAAAGGTTTCTCTAATAGAGATAAATTTAGCTATTAAAATGAAGGAAGCGCGCGATGAATGGGATATAAAGTACGTCAGGATGTCTAAATTCGCAGATATATAGATAGAATGTATTTAAAAAATGCTTTTGAAACACAAATTTGAAGGATAATTTTATTAATGAAATGAATGGACCATATTTTGTGTTTTAATGTGTCAAAGTAAAAAACTATCTTTGCAAAGTGTAGTTCTTAACCCTTAAGACGCGTGTGTTAGTTTAGCCTCTAAACATTAGAATTGTAATTCCATTCTGTATGTACTCAGTGTAAAAAAAAGCTCAGCAATTTAAGGGTTAAAATTAGATCTACATCCTTTTCATCTTGCCTCATTTAGATATGGCTATATGACCTAGATCCATGAAATACTAATACTTTCATGCAGTTTGGCGAATTTTTATATATTTTATATATTATATATTGACGTTCTTAAGTTTGATTTAGGTCTACTTTACATACGTGACTGTTCCTGTTATTGCCTGCGGAGCATTTATGCCACGTTTCATCAAGATTGGTTAAACGGTTTTGATTTTGATTCGGAAAACAAGTACATACATACATACATACGCCTTACTGTCTACTTTGTAGTATAGATATTTTAATGAATTTAAGGGAGGCAACTCTACAAAGACAAGCAGGGAACCAAAAAAATACGGTTCGTAGCAGTCGTCTCCCTTAACACAATTTAAGTTTGTTTTTTTTTTCACTCCCGAATATTAAGATTTGTAAAAGGGGGAAGGGGGGGGGGACGTCCTTATACGCTATTGTTTTTTTTTCCCCCAATGTTCAGAAAGCAATGGGGAAGGCGACCTTACAACTCACTGCCCGCTTCCTCTCACAAGCTCTAAGGGAGTTATTCCCAGCATGGTTCGTTACTAATGGGGTTTCTGATATCATCCCTTTTTATAATTTACTTTTAAAAAAAGTATTCAATATTTTTTATTTCCCCAGAAAGCGAATACCAGCAACTACTACAACAAACAATTCGACAACAACGCCAGGTCCAGAGAACGGACACTTTAACCCATTCCCACCCAATGCAGCCGCAGTAAAAAATTCAGTTCCAGCAACAGCTCAGAAAACTAGATACATCCAGAAGGAGCACGAGAAACGGGCGGCGCCAAATAGACATTAAAATGCTTCCACGACACAAGTTTATGTTTTAAATAGTGACGAGGAAAAAAAAAGTTGTGTAAATAGTTTATTTATTAAATTGTTTTATCTTGGTAACAGCACAGTGATTGTGGTGTTTTGATGTGTAGCTATTTAGTCAATTTTTGTTTTCAATGATAAATGTTAGTATCACAAAAAGTTATGACCACAGACTTCTAACATTTGTTGGAATGCATGGGTCGAAGGTTATTAGCTTGGTGGTGTAGCACTCTAATTCATGTCTTTTAAACTGATGTGCAACAAGTTCAAATCCAGAAGAGAAACTCTAATTGATACCTGATGTACATACCAGGCATGTGCTGGCCACATAGACCATCGAACACAGAAATTGATAAACTTCAAATCTTTTGACTCCATAGATCGCAAGGTCTGAATGCAATAATTAAACATGTTTTGTCATTAGCTAATGAAGGTTCTTATTGTGATGCTTGATGTATTTATAGTATTGGCCCCTAAATAGAACAGCAGCACACATACTGAGAAGGGGGGAGGGTGTGTGGCTAAATGACACTCTTAGTGACCACTTCCACCTTCACATTCGTCTGTCACTTGGTGAGCCACACATGATCCGCCAGCCATCTTTCTCCATTCATCTATCTTTTGCCTTGGATAGAATTTTTTTTTCAATGACAGGGCCGTCCATTCTTTGATGTCTTTCCATCGCTGTCTTCCTCTTCTTATTTTCCTGGTATTGTTCCATGAAGGAAGTCTATGCGATCTAAGAGTTTTTGGTGTTATTTTCATCAAAGTTTTTTATCTTTTAAACTTTTTCTACAAAATAACAAAATAAATCTAAATGTTAACATTGATTAAAAACCATGTTTTATTTTTTTCTTATAAATTACAGATGTTCATTGAAGATAAAAATAATTGCGTCATGTGTTCATCTAGGGCACGTTTAATTAGTCTTAAACTTTTAAGTCATTGTTTTTTTTTTATGTCTGATTCAGGCAACCCGTTCCATGCTCTGGGGAAGAAGGAAAGGCTAACGAAACATAGTAATGAACGTAATGTAATGTAAATGAAGACTAGTACAATTAACTGACAATAATTAAGTACGTAGAACTGAACTGCCCTGACTAAGTACTCAGTCGAGTGTGACTTGATCTTGTTACTAGTAAACAAATATTTGGATTAGTTTGAAAATTACAAATGATTTAAGAAAAGTAACAGTAGAAGTGGGCTATACGCCTATACCACCTGTAGTTAGCGTACCTCGTGTAGACCTAAATGGTATGGGTCTATGGCAGTGTTTCACAGACTTTTTTCTTTTAACGGAACACTTTCCATTATTGCGGAACCTTTCAATTGTTTTCCATTTGGCTAATAATGATAATAATTAAGACATAATCTAAATAAAGTACAGTTTAATAATAAGACAGCATAAGTATAAACCAATAAGGTTTAATGACTTTCATGGTGCTGTGTTTTTGAAGAGCATAACTTCATGACATCAGGCATGATATTGATAATCTATTTTCTAATATCATCAAGTTGCCTGTTTCTAGATACGAGTATATACCCTGATCCAGTGGCGTAGCAAGGTACCAGTGGGCCCGGGTTCAACATCTCCCCCAATAAGACGAATGTAGTGTGTGACAAAACAATTGAGTAATCTCAATGTATCGGTACATTTATCAAAGGACATTCCAATGCAAGTAGAGTAGCCTTTTAATAAGCTTATTACGTTTGAAGCGGGTATTTCCAGCATCTTTACAGCCCTCAGACAACGCCGCTTGCGCTGGCTTGGACATGTTCGCCGGATGGAGGACAAGCGCATCCCGAAAGTCATCCTCTATGGTCAACTCGCGACTGGCACAAGAAAAACTAGTCGCCCCCACCTCCGTTACATAGATGTAATAAAACGTGACCTCAAATCAGTGAACATCAATACTGACTATTGGGAAGACATAGCTCTAGACCGCAACAGATGGAGAGAGACAGTGACCAAGAAAGCTATGGACAGTGAAAGTGCATGGGTCTCAGCTCAGGAAGAAAAACGTACAATCCGAAAAACGGCCAGCTCCTCTACCACCGAAGCAAAAGCCACCTTTACCTGCGTTATCTGTGGATGGGAGTTTCTCTCCAAAATAGGGCTCCACAGCCACATGAGGAAGTGTGCTCTGAGATGAACCATAGTTGTTCTACGACTGAAGGAGGCCAATAAGAAGATTACGTTTGAAGCAGAACTCCTACACGAATTAAAAGTTTGTATGTTTGTACAATTTAAAAAAAAACAGAAATGAAACGAGTTTCAAAATTTATAAAGAAATGTTTTAAGAGTTCTAGTTCCCATTCTACACCTTGACATTCCTAAAACACTTCTGGGTGTCAAACATTGAAACATTGATACAAACTAGTATCTAGTTCTACGTCCATTATTTAACAGTAAATAGATCGAATATTTATTGACTAACATTTTTCTGGCCTATTAAGTAACAAAGTAAGAAACCAGTGCATCTATTTCTAAATGCGCCAACGTGTTCTTCTGATGAAACAATGCCCCAGAAACCATTCTAGTTTCCAGTCATATTGGAAGCACCATCATAGTTTAAGTCTCGTAGGTTATTTAAGGATAAATGTGAATTATTCAATATTTGGAGCACTTGTTCATCCAGTTCTGCAGATGTCTGGTTCTCAAAAATATGAAAACCTCGAAATGACTAATTGCTATTTCTATACATGTTTCGTCATAGGAGATCACTAAACAGACTGAAAAAAAAAACCTAATTTGATCAACTTTGTATGTCTTGAGTGCTGTGATCAACAAAAGAGAAAAATTGTGTTTAATGGATATCCTAAAGCACCGGTATTTTTGCCAGCATTGCATAGCTCAACAGGTCTATTAAGGCGACGTTTATGCACTACGCAAGACAGCAGGGTTTCTGTCCAGGGCTTTTGCAAGAGAGGATTTGAGACCTCTAATGCCCTCACAGCGATTTTCTGAGATTTTGTGTAAGTATAATGGTGTTAACTTTCTTTAAGAGCTATAAACAAATTTATAGCTAAGCAACAAGCATTTGCCCATATATCAAGAGACACTCTTCCATGATTCCTTTAGTTATCTCTCTAGATCTTGTTATAAAACAGCTCCCCATGTCGGTTTCCTCATTAATTGCAATAGCACAAACCTATTCAACTTGAACGATTCCTTGCTAAATATTTTAATGTTATTTTTATTTTTTAGTTTGTGTACATTTAGATTTCATCCCCGTCTTTCTTTGTATTGTTCTAATGATGACATTCACATTTTTGTACACACTACAGAAGACAACAAAACAATGGGATGAAGAGTTCTGATGATGCAGTCGTCCTGGTAGAATGTTTGACACTATTTTATAATATCAACTCCGTCGGACTTAATAGTTTTTTGAAACGCAACTATTTATACAGTTGTATGTCTACTAAACATAATAGAACTTCAGTTTAGATCTCAGACTTTTTTATTGTCGTCCCCCCCCTCCCCCTTTATTCCCTCCCCGCCCCCTGTACAACACATTAACTCTTTATCTCCGTAATTATTTCCCATGTTGTGACAGAATTGTTCATTTTCCACTATTGTACATTGATTTAACTTCAATAACATTTTTGTTTTCTTAATCAGAAAACGTGACTTTTTGGTATAGAGTTATAGGAGAATGCGTGCTCTTTTTATATAACACAATCACACGTTTATAAGCCAAATATTAATTTTATTTTAATGGGGTCAAATCAAAGACGGTCTCGTTAATTAGGAGACAAAGAGTTAATATTTTCTCACAAATAATGTCCCCATTCCACCCCCTCACCCAATATTCATGTAATCTCTATCAATTGTTTTATGAACAGTGAAAAATAGGCACAATAAGGGCTAGCAGCCATTACAATTTACAATGAACCCGATGGAAAGCAGTTCCTTACATTAAAGCTCAGAACACTGGGTAATGTTTTGAAGTTGCTATAAATTTTGGTAAAGATATTTTTAGGGAACTTTTTAAATTCTATTTTTTTTAAAAGGTTTTAACAAAAGTGCATTTATTTTTCCACTTTGGTGCCATCCCCAAGTTATCATGTGGGCCCCAACTGGCGAAGATTCATGGGGGCCCAAGCGCAACGTTCCACGAAACACAGTTTGAGAAACACTGGGCTATGGTTTCTATAGCACAGAGTTATAGATCAATACATGTTGTTTGTGTGTGGATATTTCTTTAATAGGACAGTGAGTTACGTGGATTGAGGAGACCATTGTTCTCAACATCTGTTTTTATGTAAATTTAAATAAAAAGATTGGTGCCAGTCTAAGCTAAATTCAAAAGCACAATTTAAATATAATTTTAGGTCTCATTTTAAGCTCTTAAATGTCTTTGTTACCAATGGAGAGAACACCATTTAAGATGAATTTGGGTCAAGAGAAAGGGAGACAACCCATAAATTTCGAAATTCAAAATAAGATACATATATTCTCTCCTTTATATGTCTACAAAAATTTTAATATGTCTCTGTTTAAGTAACTAAAGATGACGTACATGTTTGTCGTCTGCAAATAAAACCCATTTTTTTTTAAATTCAAAATCACCATCAACTGTTATCGTATGCATTTAGTGAATACAGAAAATGCTCCCATGTATGCTCAAATGTTCATACCTTCACTAATGAAGACAAGCAGGTATACATCTGAAATCGCATATATATCACAAGATAGCATCGCAAATTAATATTGAAAGTGGCTGAAGTTTTTTTTTTTTTTAATGGATAACTACTAAACCAGCCGCGACCTAAGTATGGAATCACACAATAGTCTGTAAGCCAGGACTAGAATGAATAGTTCTGTACATAGTTGTAAGTCAACGATCAAGTACTAATGTAATTCTCAGTCGACACAACTCAATAATTTTATTGCACCACTGGAGACATTGTTAAACTTTGTCTAAATCAGCGTTTCTCAACCTTGGGACCGGAACCCCACGTGAACTCGGCAGATAAATGGGGGAAGCAACGGACCTCATTCACCAGAAAGAACGGTCACGTGACGACCATTTATGGTAACTTCAAAACAACGGAAAAAAACGGTCACGTGAGTGTTGATTTGAATTAGGTCGTTAAGATGTTTAGGAGAGATAGAGAAGCATGTGGCTCAATGTTGTTTACTATTGGTGAATGAGGTCCATTAGCGAACCGGTTACACGTTCATGACTATTTTTAAGATGGCACATAAAGGAGATGTGTTTTTGTTTTTGTAAAGTGTTTTTTACATGTTGTAATGTACTAGTTTAGAGAGTAGGTTAGTTTTGTTAGACACATATATTGTGTATAGTTTTAGCGACGGTAAAAGTAGTGACGTAGTAAGACAAGACTAATGACGTAGTATACTTAGGCGAACAAGAGACCAACATGGCGTTATGTTAGAAGTAGGCTGTGTTTTGAATAGTAGTTAGAAATAGCGACGTTTTAGGAAGACTGGACGGATTTCCCAGTGGTTAATAAAGTCTCATTTTATAGAACTGAATGTTGTTATCAACTTGTGGCTAATGTTAAGTAATAATTGATACATAGTCGAAGTCAGATTAGATTAGCCCACAACAATGTTTCGGATGTTCCTTCAGAGTTGAAGATAATTACTTCCTAGTCCAAACCTTCCGCAGGACGACGGCGGATGGGAGCGGGCAGGGTTTGAACCCTTGACCATCGATAAATCTGAACGACAGTCCAGCGCGCAAACCGCACGTCCTACCCAAACGATTTAAATATCGAGAAACCAAGACTTTAAAGTAGAAACAAAATACTTGCTCTTGTTGAAAGTCGGAAGAATGGATCCATCTGACAGAGGCCCGTACATTTCATTGGCCAAACCAGGAAGTACGCTTAAGGAAATCGTTTGAGAATCACTGATCTTAACCATCTCGTCTAATAAAGGAGAGAGAGCGTGCTCCGTTACAGTGCAATGATTTTGATGTGTTAGCGACGTTCTTTTAGCGACAATCGCTTTGCAACACGGTGCTAGCGTGGCTGCCATGAACTTCCTCCTTTGGTTATAAGGTTGTGGCCGAGATAAAATACTATTTCAATACTTTCACAGTCAACGGTATCACGTCTGTTTTTGTTTTATTTGTAACATTTGGGACTCGCTCTACATCAAGCCTCCTGCATGACGGCATGTGACGGAAGCGGGTAAGGTTCCAATTTAATGTTACGACCTTCATCGCATTATGAATTTCGGTATCACTATGTTTATGTGTGATATAGAAATAAATTTAAAATTGTTTTTTTTATTTTATGAATAAAACATTGTATTCGATTCCCAAAACGCGG
Source organism: Biomphalaria glabrata (assembly GCF_947242115.1). Lineage (NCBI taxonomy): Eukaryota > Metazoa > Mollusca > Gastropoda > Planorbidae > Biomphalaria > Biomphalaria glabrata. The sequence continues at coordinate 2,182,704 of NC_074721.1, read as the reverse complement.
GATGAATCCATTATTGGCATGATCGCGCAAAGCCACGTGAGACCTGCTTATTTTCCACATGTGATGCAGACAAATCCGTTCAATAATCACAAACGTAGCCCACGAGATTTAAAAAGAAATTGTTGAATTCTGGTCTTCTTTACATAAAAAAAGAAGGTAACTCTTGCAGAACTTGCATACTTAAGGCAGAGGAAGTGAAGCGTATTCGTTTATATGGCCGACGGTAAGCGAGCATAGTTGATTGTGTATAAGCGCATAGCGCAAGTTTCATGCTACAAAGATGATAAATCTCGTGTTGTACAATTTCTGTTGTGGACCCGTAGAAAGCAGAGGGTGGGGGGAGCCCTTGAGGGGGTATCTGGGACTTCACAAACTTCCCGTTTCTATTTTATGAGTTTGAATAAAATTATGTGTAAAGTTCATTTTTTCCCCCACTCACATTTGAAATGTTCAAATTACTTGTATCGTTTTCACAATATTGATTTTTAAAGTTTTCCTCAAGAAAGATCATCCACTAAGAAGCTATTAACCTTTAATTACTTCCCTTGCATATCCCACCCAAATAAGATTTGAGACAGCTGATTTGGCTGTTCACTAAACTGTAATTAATTACTTAGATATAACATATAGATGTTCTCTTTCAATGATATAGTCGTTATTTATCTCGACATGGATTTGCGGGGGACAGAGGATTTTTGGAGAAAAAATAGATCTTGTCTAATTAAATGCTAAATCTTCACTCGCGAGCTATCGGTTAGGAAGCCAATGGCTTAGACACTCGACCAGCAACGATTATACAAATCATCAAAACATTTTCCTTAAACTAGCCATGTTTCTTCCAATTAACTTTACATTCCCTGTAACATAAGAGCCTGTTACATAAGAGCCTGTAACATAAGAGCCTGTAACTGTAACATAAGAGCCTGTAACATAAGAGCCTGTTACATAAGAGCCTGTAACTGTAACATAAGAACCTGTAACTGTAACATAAGAGCCTGTAACATAAGAGCCTGTAACATAAGAACATGTATCATAAGAGCCTGTAACTGTAACATAAGAGACTGTAACATAAGAGCCTGTAACATAAGAGCCTGTAACTGTAACATAAGAGCCTGTAACATAAGAGCCTGTGACATAAGAGCCTGTGACATAAGAGCCTGTAACATAAGCGCCTGTACTGTAACATAAGCGCCTGTAACATAAGAGCCTGTGACATAAGAGCCTGTGACATAAGAGCCTGTGACATAAGAGCCTGTAACATAAGAGCCTGTAACATAAGCGCCTGTAACATAAGAGCCTGTGACATAAGAGCCTGTTATAAGAGCCTGAACTATTGGACTCTGTTCTACACCATACATTCCTTCATCTTCCCATCTGCTTTCTCTGTCTGCCTCTTCCTCTTTTTCCTGGTACTGTTCCCTGAAGGAAGGTTTTTGCAAGCTCCGAATACCTGGTAATATGGCTGTAGAGTTTACATTTCTGTTTTTTTTTTATTTGTTTTTCTACAATATTTAGCAGGTCATCGTGGGGTCCAATCGCATTTCCCCCATCGGACAAATCAATACTTTTTCTTTTTGTATTATAGTTAAGAAATTACAAAATTTAAAAAATCGGTCACTAATATAATTTATATATACTGTAAATTAAATTCTTATATTGAGTCGCCCCACCCCTATTCTTTAATGCCAAATGCAATCTTTAGCAGAAATTATTTAAGCAGCGAGGATTAATCGTTTTCACTCTACCGCCCCTCCCATTTCCAGACAATGTTCACATGAATTTATCATAATTATTTTAAGTAAGACTTTGCATTGGAAAAGTTAGAATTGAAACGAAAATTTTCAATATAAGAGCCATGATTGAGATGAGTTATAAACTCAAATAGTACTGTCATAGTCGCCTTTTTTACCAACCTTTACTCAATCTGATATTTTTCTAGTTAAATAAATTTGGGACTATAACTCAAAATTTATGCTTCAATTTTATTGAATACTATTTATTGAATAATTTTTTTTTCTGCGGCGATCCCCAAAGCCAAAATCTAAATATGTGGGGTATCTTATCTTTTCAAGGAACAAATCGGTTTTATTTGCAATGTATTAAGGACCTATAAATTCATATTAAAATAATTTTTAAGTACAACATTATTCAAAAGTTCCTTTTTTAATAGTATGAATAATGAGCTTCGAACTCCATTGATGAATAATGAGCTGTAGAAGTCAGGACAAGGCCCTTCTGCAATGAAGAATGCAAGAAAACGCTTTTGGTGTCGGGGCTTCGCCCCGAACTCCATTGATGAATAAAGAGCTGTACTTGTCAGGAGAATGCGCTTCTGCAGTGAAAAAAGCAAGAAAACGCTTTTGGCGTCCCGAACCCCACAAGAGAACATTATAGCGCTACCCCAGTTGATTTGTTTTTCGCCGAAGGTTGAGAAATGCTGCTTTTTTAGAATTCTCAAATATATATATGTGTGTGTGTGTGTCACAGTGTGTGTGTGTACTGTACGCACGTTTATGCATAGGGTTAGGGTTTACTGGCCCTAAGGGTTAGGGTTTGGAAAAAAATCGCCCCCCCCCCACTCCAAAGTTCTGGATCCGCTAGTGGTGGAAAGACAGCCATGGCTAACGAGCCCCTACTGCCAAAAACTTACTGATTTAGGCTCCAGTTACTCGCCTTTGCCCCTTCTCCTGTCAGTGATAACAATTTCATCTGACCCAAAATCTGAGCCACAAGTGAAGGCCTGTATAATATTTAGATTACTATTGAAATTTAAATGAAGTTGTACACTTGAATGTTCTCATCAATCAATTCTGTTCTTCTGTTCATTTCAGGCTTCTTACAATTAAATGATTTTTGAAAGCAGAATAAGAGAAACTGAAGTCCTGCACTTGGTGGTAATGTCGACATGAAGATACAATCATGAACTAATACAATTACACAAACTAAACAATACATACAGGCGATGAGATACACTTTCTCTACTGATAAAGTCTTTAAGACAATGAACTAATAGAGTCTAACACAATGGAGTGCGTTTATTTTAGTGTGATTCTATTTGTTGGTTCTATAGACATAGCAACATCATGGACCCAAGAAACCTCAACCGGCGCAGGGACGTCAAGTTTGGGTTTTAACTCGACACACACCGTCATAAACAGCACAACAGCAATCATCAATCCTACTGCCAGCCCATTAGAGCACAATACAACAGCTGTCATCGCACAAGACGAATCAACAGCGACCATCAATTCCTCTATCATAACTGTAACGAACAGCACAACAGCAACTACCAAGTACACGTCACAGTCCAACAGCGCGAGTTCAACGTCACATGGCAGCACGCAACCAATCGGAAGCGATATAGTGGTCTGTCAAGTGTATGACCGCAATTCACTGATGTCTCTACATGAGAATTGTACATTGGTAAACTTCACGTTTGGCGAATGTTACTGCTTGGTAGCTGAGTACTGTTGTTTCAGCCTCTACAACTGCTGCCCAGACAATTGTACATGCATAGAGAAATCTACCTCCATAACTTTGGACGAAGGTAATATCTGGCTACCACACACTTTAGCAAGTCGCTTCATTTTGGCTTTTGCAAACAAAGTTTTAGCACTAGTGGGGCAGCAGGATTCAAGAGCATGGTGGTGGTTCTCCCTCCGTAAGATCTTTTAGTTTGAATGAGCCAAAACCAAACCGGGTCATCCTGCATGTATCAGTACTTACTCTGATATGAAGAACGCTTCTCTTATTCAGATATCATTTCAATAGGCATCTCCCGCAGTTCGAAAACAATTTTTTCAATAGGCATCGCCTGTATCTTGAAAGATATTTATCAAAAGAAACATTAGGAAGAAACATACCGTTACCTTTCGTTTGTGGTGCCTTACATAAGTGTAGAGAGGTGAGATATTTTTTCAGGCGCACCGGCCGCCTCGATAGAACCCACCACATGAGTGAAATTACACATTTTCTATTGAATTGTTGTCTTTTTTAGTCGGAAATAGAGGGGGGGGGTGTGGAGTTGGAGTGCTAAGGATGATAAATATGTATTTTTATCTACCTTGTTTCGTAGACATGTGACAGATATTAATTTTTATGGATATTTTAGTAAGTAAATGTATTACATACTGTCGCTACCTGGTTTTGGCTGTAGGCGTAGCGGCGTGGGTGTGTCCGTGTGTTGTAGGTACCTCTTCTGGTACGACTATAATACTCCTCTTAACGAGGTACTTTATCAGACGCACTAGATTTGCAAGTGCGCGACATTACTAATATACTAAAGTCTCCAACGACAACATTTGGAATTACTGATGAACACACTGGTAGCAGACGTAAAGTTTATTATATATAAGATAAATTACAGAAAATACTGGCGACTTCAGCCGTCACAAAATATACACCAATAAATACTGGCTGTTCATGCCATGTGGAATAGGTAATCACATCAATTAAATGTTCAAAATATAAGTCCAAAGAAAACTCTCAAGTTAACAGTAAATCATATTCATTAAGGTACATATTACAGACAGAGAAAATCGTACATCCACTCTCTGCTGGAGTTCTTCACTAACTAACTTTGACCCTTATTTCAGAGTCCTTTAACTTATTCACATAACCTCGTGCTTGCCCGCACGGAATGTTACAATAGGTGACTGAGTGTCACTTCATGTCACAGAGGTTCTAAAACTGGACTGTGACACATACTACTGTTACTATATCAAGAGGCCCGAACAAGACTCTGGCCCTAGCATCAGTCTAGAGAACAAAAACTATACTGAGAACTGCCTGATCTTGAAAATACTGCGCGGTTTATCTAGGACAGGGGTTCTCAACCTGTGGGTCGCGACCCCTTTGGGGGACGATTGACGATTTGCCAGGGGTCGCCTAAGACCATCGATAAATGGATTGCTTTTATCAATTCTCCTAATGCTTTGTAATTGTGGATGGGGGGTCGCGGAAGAGTGGTGGGTGTAAAAAGGGGTCGCCGAGCTTAAAAGTTTGAGAACCGCTGATCTAGGATGTAAGATTACTGCTATGAAGAAGAAGAAGACACACTACAGTGGCGTGGCTATGGTCGGGGAAGTGGGATCTCCAAAATTGAAAAGCCCACACTTGAGGGTCCCCCAAATGAGTGTCCGATTTTTGTTTACATTAAATATTAAGCCAATGCCATGTTGTCTTGCTATTCATGTTGTTATGTAAATTAGTGACCATGTCATGTCATGATGTCGAATTGAATGTCAAAATACAGGGACCCCTAAAAGAAGCCAAGCCCCACGAGCTCCCCTAATTCCTTGCTACGCCACTGACATACTAACCATTCAGTACGCTTCATCTTTCTGAGTACAAGCTGTCGTGTGACTCAGTGAGGACACTTGCTACCAGAGGCGTAGTTGTGGAGTGACTCAGTGAGGACACTTGCTACCAGAGGCGTAGTTGTGGAGTGACTCAGTGAGGACACTTGCTACCAGAGGCGTAGTTGTGGAGTGACTCAGTGAGGACACTTGCTACCAGAGGCGTAGTTGTGGAGTGACTCAGTGAGGACACTTGCTACCAGAGGCGTAGATGTGGAGTGACTCAGTAAGGACACTTGCTACCAGAGGCGTAGTTGTGGAGTGACTCAGTGAGGACACTTGCTACCAGAGGCGTAGTTGTGGAGTGACTCAGTGAGGACACTTGCTACCAGAGGCGTAGTTGTGGAGTTGTGGCACACCCTCCCCCCTCCATTTTCCACGACCATCACATAGAAATATAGGCTTATAAAAAAAGCATTTAATAATAATATAACACTAAAAACCTTAGAATGTGTTACATAACTTAAGTTTCTACTATAATTTTTAGGCGCCTCTCTGCACGTGGCGCGCGCCCGGGGCATCGTGCCCCGACTCCACTACACCTCTGCCTGCTACACTAGACTTCTGCCTCCTCCACTACACCTCTGCCTGCTACTCTAGACCTTCAGCCTACAGTACATTGCCGAATTGATTATTGTTTCGTATAGTTATAAATGAGTTTTTATTTGTATTTTTCTCACTCTGTCCTAGATCTGATCATCACAATCTCCGTCGCAGGATTTCTACTTCTGATGATGTGCACTTTCGTTATCGCTTACTTTGTACGGCACTCCACTTCCAAGAAATACCAGGAGTAAGTAGACATAAGTGAAACAAAAAGTGCAGCTAAATCCCCGTACTTCTTTGCAGCTGTCATTATATACTCTGAATTTCTTTCTATTTTAAATAATTTATTCTTATGTTCTATTTCGTCTTCCGCTTCCTTTCACTTCCGGTGAGTTCCAGTTTTTAGAAGCAAAAGTTACTGTAGAAGAGTTCTCGTAGCTAACGACAAATCATTGCCTTCCATTCATATTTCAGATTACTACACAAACTCAGGTGTGATTTACATAATGACAATGGCGTAGCAAGGTATCCGGTTCAAGAATATCTAGGTGGGCCCCCTCCCCCTTAATAAGACTTTTTAATTGCTTTTACGAAAATGCAATTATGAATTCCAGTTTGGTGTCATCTCTAAGGGCTCACGTGGGCCCCAACTGGTCTATAAATCCCTTTACGCCATGGTTGGTACGCCTCAGACTGTGGGCCCCTAATGGTCGTGGGCCCGGGTTCATTGAACCCCTTGGATGCTACGCCACTACATAATAATAATTTGCTGTAGCTGATGCAGACAAAAGGTCCTAATTAAGTTTTCATTTCATTTTCTGCTCATGTCTACGACAAGCGTTTTTCTTTTGGGCTTCAAAAGACATCGTGAGAGCTTTTCTGTCTCTTTCAGAGGCCAGCTGCTTTGATCTATGCCAGTGAGGGCAAAACGGCACCATTGATCTTTATAGCACTTGTAAATAGTAGCACCTGTAAATGTCTAAGGTCTACATTGTTATAATTACAAACAAAATAAGTTAACCCATTTTTATTGTCACTTTCACAGTACAGCTCGTTTAACAATTATATTAATTACAAAATAATAACTAGAAATTTCATTACCAAAACTTCAGATCATATAATTTCATATTAATAAATAAAATCTTCGTCATGTGTCGACTTCCTCTCGTCTGACACCATTTTCATTCAGACACATATTTGCCCCACTTGCACTACTTTCTTGTGCAAGAACATCTGCAATTTATAAGTAAAGATTCTGAATTATTTCAATAACATACGTCTATATTTCGCTGCTGGTGGTTTATTTTGTGTTTTATTTGTAACGAAACTTTGTAAAACATTTTTGCCTTGTTTCACAGACAACTCAAGCCTACAATGTCAGCTTCGTCAAACAGTTCGGGAGTAGCTGCAGCCTTAACAACAGACACACTGACAGCAGGACGAGCAACAAACGGTGTGAGAGCAGCAACAACAGCAACTACTGCGACACCGTATGCTCGGATGAACTCCCATTGGGGTCAAGCCTGGAGGGATTACTCCCCTCCTAGAATCCTGACAAGAAACCCCCACCCTTATCGACATCAGCAAGATCAACACATGCTGTGTTAATGACGAAAATGTCAACGACTGTGACAACAGCTTTGTTCACAGCAACTGTCACAGCAACATGTGACAGGCAACATGACAATAGGAGCACCAAAAATGCACTCTGACAACAGCGCCAACAGCAAGTACTCTGACAGCAGCCTTAACATTAAGTACTCTGACAGCAGCCTTAACATTAAGTACTCTGACAGCAGCCTTAACATTAAGTACTCTGACAGCAGCCTTAACATTAAGTACTCTGACAGCAGCTTTAACATTAAGTACTCTGACAGCAGCCTTAACATTAAGTACTCTGACAGCAGCCTTAACATTAAGTACTCTGACAGCAGCCTTAACATTAAGTACTCTGACAGCAGCTTTAACATTAAGTACTCTGACAGCAGCTTTAACATTAAGTACTCTGACAGCAGCTTTAACATTAAGTACTCTGACAGCAGCTTTAACATTAAGTACTCTGACAGCAGCTTTAACATTAAGTACTCTGACAGCAGCTTTAACATTAAGTACTCTGACAGCAGCTTTAACATTAAGTACTCTGACAGCAGCTTTAACATTAGGTACTCTGAGAGCAGCCTTAACATTAGGTACTCTGACAGCAGCTTTAACATTAAGTACTCTGACAGCAGCCTTAACATTAAGTACTCTGACAGCAGCTTTAACATTAGGTACTCTGACAGCAGCTTTAACATTAAGTACTCTGACAGCAGCTTTAACATTAAGTACTCTGAGAGCAGCCTTAACATTAGGTACTCTGACAGCAGCTTTAACATTAAGTACTTTGACAGCAGCTGCAGAACAGCTAAGGGGAAACTATCAAAATAAATATTTATACATCAAGCGATGTGCAGTTATCTTTCTTTAATTCTTTTTTTTCTTTTTCTAACTCAAAATTTTTGAACTCTGTCTATATTGAGAATGAGTCAAACAAACACAATTGTAGGTTTTACATTGTCAAAAACAAAACAAATATCATGGTTTCTCACGACAACCAATAGCATGTATCCCTAGTACATAGTTCATTTGGTTGTCCTATTTTCACAATGTGCGTATAGTAACTATTTTTCTCTGTTGTAGACACATGTACGAACACATGTATTCTACATGCCCTGACATGCCACACGATGAAACAGGGATTCTTTTGTCGGTTACTGTCTTTAGTTTCTATGGAAGCCTGGAAGCAAAAAAAATAAAAAAAACCCAGGAAACACAATCCTAAATGTTGTTGTTTGTGAGTTTACCAACTGACAGATCAGCGCGAATTTCTATTGTTCTAATGTTGTTTATGTCCAACACTATATACTTAAGCTGGGCCAATCAACGCATTACTCAGTCATCATCACGGACGTATGTTCGTCGCCCTTGTAGCCTATACAGGTCGAAAGGAACTAAATTAATCTGTTTTTTTCCACATCTTTGCCGCTCAAAACAATAATACTAAAATTTGGGAGTCTCGATTTCAAAGTATAAAATATCTGCTGAAGACCTGTTATATTAGAAAAATTAAAGATCTTATTTTGGTGAAATAATATTTGGTTACGTATTGTAACATACGTCTTCAGATTATTGAAGAGGATTTAACTCTAGTCCAAACCTTCCGCAGGACGGTGGGAGATGGCAGAGGGCAGGGTTCGAACCTCTTTGAGTGATGAAGGACAGCGGGTTGCCTAAGCACTCTTGATGTGGCTGTTATAAGCCGAATGAAAGCTTTTTTATTGTTGTTAAATTCTAAGATATAGATAGATAGATAGATAGATAGATAGATAGCATTAGATAGATAGATATTATTCTTGCCGTGCGTTGGCTTGTAGCACTAGATCGCTGGTAGGCATCTAAACCGCTGCAGGCGTATTATATCTTAACCAATAAACTTGAAATAGCTTTAGTAACCTCCTTGTGAACAATACTAAATATAACTTTTATTATAATATAGACAAAATCAACTTGTGATAAAATGAAATAAATATAGCATCGATAGATAGATAGATAGATAGATAGATAGACAACATAAAAAAAATGGAAGAGCCTGTAATTGAAAAAAGATTCTATCCAAGTCACAAGACAGAGAGGAATGGAGAACGACGATCAACAGATCTTAAGTGGGGCCTCAACGTTTCAACAGAGTAAGAGATGGGTGATGGGAATCGTCCTTAACTAAGAGATGGGTGATGGGGAATCGTCTTTAACTAAGAGATGGGTGATGGGGAATCGTCTTTAACTAAGAGATGGGTGATGGGGAATCGTCCTTAACTAAGAGATGGGTGATGGGGAATCGTCTTTAACTAAGAGATGGGTGATGGGGAATCGTCCTTAACTAAGAGATGGGTGATGGGGAATCGTCTTTAACTAAGAGATGGGTGATGGGGAATCGTCTTTAACTAAGAGATGGGTGATGGGGAATCGTCTTTAACTAAGAGATGGGTGATGGGGAATCGTCTTTAACTAAGAGATGGGTGATGGGGAATCGTCTTTAACTAAGAGAAAGCTCTGCTCGTGCTTCACAGAAGTCGGGTCATTTGTTCCTCTGATGGCGTCTATTCTGCCTCGAGAAGAAGTGCGCAGACTGTAATAGACTAAAACACTATGAGCTTCAATAAACACAATGATTTTTATTAGTCTCTACTTATGTTCTTTACTCCAGCCACTTGTTCTCTAAACCGACTTCCTTTTACACACAGTCCTGACACACTGCTGTTCCATGTACACTCCAGGTCCACTGGTCATTTCATACACAGGCACACACACACTGCACTACCACCAGCCACTCAAAACACACACACTTACTATCACACAGACTTGCAATGTTCTGGGTAGAAGAGACTCAACTAGTTCAAGCAATGTAATGCTAATTTAAAGCAAACATCGCTAATTTGGGGAAAAAAAATATTTTAATGATGTAATGATCGTTGCTGGTCGAATGTCAAGCCATTGACTTCTGAACCGAGTGGCTTCGAGTTCAGATTCAACAATTAATTAAATAAATAAATTATGGCTTTTATAAAGCGCCACTTTCATGCTTATAGCATGCTCATGCTTATAGCATGCTCAGAGCACTTTGGTCCAATCTTATCTTTTGATGGGGGGAGGGGGGAGGGGAGGGAGAAGGTTTTTCCGTGATTCCTTCAGGGCCTAGTCACGTGTCGAAGCTCGAGCCCCCTTGATAGCCAAGCCAAGTTCAAGCGCTCTTAGCCTCGCGACCACGCTTCCCAGTGGACCTCACTCACCAACCGTAAACAAACAACATTTAGCGCGTGGTGCTCTATCTCTTCTATATAATTTCATGATGGTTGTCACGTGACAGTTTTTCCCTTTGTTTTATCAATAAGATCACGTGACTAAATGTTGTTTGTTTACGATTGGTGAATGAGGTCCATTCAGGGCCGGCCCTAGCATTTGCGGGGCCCAATGCGAAACGGACCGCGCGGGGCATAGTCTGGGTAGGGATAAGCATAATGTCAATTTTTTTTTTGAATCAGAAAATTGGCCTACTTTCGTCTTTGCAATACAATTTTATCAAATGAAAGCTCGCAATGCCACTTTTTATTTATTGGCACCCCAAAATGTCAATTTCGTCTATTCTTCAGGAGATTTAAATAAATTCAAAAAAAGTTCAGGACTTCGTATATTTTGCCTTTTCATGAGATTTCCTGGAGGCCCTGGAAAATCAGGAGGTCGCGAACACCCTGTTATTTTATATACGTTATAATGGTTTATTTTAATAATGTACACTTAGAATTAGCGCGGGGCTTACGAAAGCGCGGGGCCCACTGCGACCGCCTAAGGCCGGCCCTAGGTCCATTAGACAACAAGATCTATTTTCTCAAAAGTCCTCTGTCCAAACTATCCATTACGTGATATGTAACAACTATATCAACGAACAAGAACATTCGTATTTAAGTAACCAAGTGTGTATTAGATCGTATGAAGGTTAGATATCAAAGGAGGTAATTAAGGACAAATAGTGTTTTAGGGGATGATCTTTCTTGAGGAAAATATTAAACATGCGGGAGGTGCTGAGATATTAATGTGGTGCTGAGATATTAATATAGTGTTATATTGAGGATTTGATGAGACCATTGTTAAAAATTTAAATTAAATTATTATAGTTACATAGTTAATTAGAGTTTATAGTTGTGAATTATGAGATTTGTTCTGCTTGCTTCGTGGAACCTAATATAATAATGTAGGGAATGATAATATGGATGTAATTTTGCTGTTGGAATTTATTTTTTCTTTTGCTGTAAGACTTAGACTTTGACTTAGGTCCTCCCGCGCTGTTCGGCGCATTTGGCGGCAAGCTGTCTCCATAAAGATCTGTCATTGGCAATGTCTGAAGCCTCCTCCCACCTGGTGTCCACTGTTCTGAGGCCCTCCATGAAGGTATGTCGCCAAGTAAAACGAGGACGTCCCTGTTTGCGCTTTCCTCGTTTTGGCTTCCATGTTATCCTAACTCTTGGTGTGCGTAATTCATTTTGACGTTGGACATGTCCCGCAAACCTCATGCGACGCTAGGTCCCAACCTCACTAAGTGTTCGACTCCCAGTTCGGCATAGGAATTAGTGTTTGAGACCCGATCTGTGTAACTGACTCCTAAAGTCGGTCTGAGCCATTTTTGTTGAGCCACACTTAGTCTTTTCTCAATTTTGACAGATGACTTCCATGTCTCACATGCGTATGTAGCAGTTGGAATGACGATTGTGTTGAGAAGGTGTATTTTTGCTGTGAGAACGACGCCCCCCCCCCAAAAAAAAAATAAATAAATTATTTATACTTCTAAACTAGTGGAAGTGTAAAAAAAAAATGAATTTTACACAAATGTTTATTCAAAGTCAAAAAATAAAAAACGAGAAAATTTTGAAGTCTAAGATACCCCCTCCAGGCCCTTCCCGCCCATCGTTTTCTACGGGTCCACAACAGAAATTGCCCCACACGAGGCTGACCATCCTTGTAGCATGAAACTTGCGCCTTACACAGTCAACTATGCTCGCTAGCCGTCGACCATAGAAAAGAATGAGCTTTACTTCCTCTGCCTTAGGTATGCAAGTTCTGCAACAGTTATCTTACTTTTATGTAAGGAAGACCGAAATTCAACAATTTCTCTTTTAATCTTGTATGTTTGTGCTTATTCAACGGATTTGTCTGCATCACATGTGACATAATAAGCAGGTCTCACTTGGCTTTGCGTGGTCACGTGAATAATGGACTCATCCCGAGTAATCGAAATCGACTACAAGGTTTTATTCTTAAAATGGAAAACCTATTTTAAATCTAATTCTATTCTATACCTCTATATAAAGAAGGATAAAGACATTCTTCACACTGTAAAACTACGAGGTTTTATTCATATAATAGAAAATCAATTTTAAATTTATATCACTACATAAACATAGTGATACCGAAATATAGACATGCACCCTACAATGCAAAGATAAAGGAACGTTTCTTATGCTAGGATAAATGTGTACAAATGCTCCTTCTTCCCTAGTGCTATTAGAGCATGGAATGGGTTGTCTGAGCCAGCCAGGAAAACCAGTGACGTTCTCTCCATGTAGATCTATCCAGTACTATTTTTTCCCAGCTGCTAGTGTCGATTTTTGAAGAGCTTCATGTCGCGTTTGCATACATCCTTATAACGTAAAAGTGGGCGACCAGCGGCTCTCCTGCCTTCTATTAGATCGCTATACAGAATGTCTTGTGGAGGTCGACCTACTGGCATTCTACGAACGTGGCCAAGCCAGCTAAGGCGTCTGTTGCTGATAACAGAGCGGATGTCCTGGCATCCTGCTCTTCGTAGCACTTCCTCATTGGTTATTTATCTTGCCAATTTATTTTAAAGATCCGCCTTAATAAGATAAGATACACATTAATACTAACCATAATGGTATCTAATTGGATGCCGTCATGCAGGAGGCTTGAGTTAGGGCGAGTCCCAAATGCTACAAATAAAACAAAAACAGACTTGAGAGAATTTACTGTGAAAGTATTGTAACATTATTTTACCTCAACCACAACTTTATCACCAAACGAGGAAGTCCAGAGCAGCCACGTCACAAAGTGATTGTAACTTAAGGAACACATTAAAATCATTGCACTGTAACGGAAGTGTTTGTGATGATCACACTTGCCGGGGATTATATGATCAAACTTGACAATTCAATGAAATGAAGAAAGAAACATCTCTCTGTATTTTCTTCAAACTTCTTAATAACTTCTTCAACTTTCACATCAAATTAACTTCTTAATTCAATAACAACTTGACACTTCATAAATAAAACTTAAAGATACATAAAACTTCACTTAGTATAACTTCAACTTCAACTACTAAAACTTTACTTAATGGACCCGCTAATATCACAAAACTTATTACTAATCAAGAACTGAGCGAGGACCATCGCTCTACAAGAACTACTACTATGCGAGGACCGAGCGAGGACCCCGTCTAACTGACTTTCCCCTTATTTATACTTTCTTTGATCGTACGTTCCAGAATCATGGAACCTTCTCAGATAATTATTTTAGTAACTTTGACCTTCTAGAAGCTGACGTGTGCTATTTTTTCCCTTAACCTCTTTCTTTGATTGGATATCTAAAATTAACTTGTTTACGCTGGACACTTGCACTGGTTTGAACTTGCTTCTAGAAACTGGTCGAAATAGGTCACAGACTCGACTCGTGACATTACCCCCTTGCCTTTTTAGCATTTTGTATGCAATATAAAATGCGTAAAATAACATTATTTCTATCATAATATATGCACACAAAAATCTAAAAGAATTGTTCCTATAAAGTGCAGAATTGATAATTCAAATAATTGTTGCATTACATTTACATTATTCAAAATTCAAAACATTGTACATATTCAGCATATATAATTAATATTATAGAAAATACATCTTAGTTCCATACATCACTTGTTTCTACATGATATTTGAGCATGAACTTTCTAACTTTTGTAACTCAAGAAAATATCAAAATTATACAACTTCACAATACTGAAAAATACATGTCATCTCATCATATTAATTGCCAATACAGAATATCTGAATATTAACTTACTTTTCAATATATGAAATCTAAACATGTACAATGTCAAATTACTCATTTCTAAAACTCTTATAACAACAGTATTAATGTAAATATACTAAGTAATAAACAATTGCATGACATAAGTATTAAAATAAATCTTGACCCAGCTGTACAGTCTTGTTAGATTTGCTACTTCCTTCTTTCCAGGTACTTGAAACAATTCTAGTTTGTCTGTACATTTCTTCTGTTCGGTCACTTGAAACAATTCTAGTCTATCCGTACATTTCTTCTTTCTTGGTTCTTTATAGTTCAAAATACGTTTAACAATATTGTCATGTGTTTTCAGAGAGATTTGTTCAACTCTGCTGTTGAAAAATGTCACTTTTGGTTTCAATACATACTTGCTTAGTTTAGCTACAAATGTACGTTGTTTCAATTGGTCCAAAATGTCTCTCAGTTCATGAATACGTTTCATTCTAGCTTTAAGCAACATACAACTATTGTCCTTATAATATTCTTTGCTTTTCATATGTTCAAATAAGAACTGTCCAAAATCGACACTAAATCTTTCTTTTAGTGACAGTTTACGTTGTAAAACGATTGAAGTAGAAAACGTTGAGTTTGAATGTTCATGTATGCATTGTTCTAATAAATCCTTTAAGTCTTTCTGCAGTAAATCTCTATTGTGCAAAGTTAGAGAATGAACATTTGAGTTGGCAAGTATGTCAGTTTTTAAGTTAATCACATTGTCTATAAATGTTGATATGTCAGGAACATCATGAAATATCTCAGTATATTCTTCACTTGTATTCAACATGTCTTTCATACTTTTCATCTTTAAATGATCTATGTCAATGTCTTTGATAGATTCAATTTGTTTAGATGTCGTTGGTAATAGTTCATTTATATTGTCTTCATTTTCCTCTTGAATTGTTTCTAAGCATGTAACATTGTCTTCTAGTTCTTTTGATAAGTTTTCTTTATCTGTATACTCGTTGTATTTGTCAAGCAGATGAACATGAAACACTTTGATACGTTTGTTTACGTTGATTTCATAAGTTACGTTTGAAATCTTTCTGATGATAGTAAATGGACCTTGCCATGTATAAATCAGTTTATTTCTCATGTCAGGTAACCATAACTTCACTTTGTCTCCTTGTTTAAAATTTCTAAACTTTCTGTATTCATTTAATGCTCTTTCATTTTCAATGTTGACTTTAGCTTCTTTAGTTTTTTCACATGGCTCTATGACTGTAATATTTATATCAAAACCATGTTGAAATGTTTTATTTTCTGATTCATCTTGCTTTGACTTTGACATTGATTCATTCGAAACAAATATGTTCAAATCTGTATTTGATTGACTTTCTGTGTAAGTACTTATATAACTTTGTTGCTGAGTCATATCACGGTTGTTGCATAAATTGTCCATCAATGTCAGAAGATTTTCTTTCTTAAAGTTAAATGTAAAATTGTTTAATTCATCAACATTTGAGTCATTTTTGTCTGCTATAATATTTCCAACTGGTTCGTAATTTTGTTCAACTTTCATATTCTGCTCATGAACTTGGTTTCTCTTAGAATTGTTCATTTGACAAACTTGACATTGACTAACATGTTTCTTTACATCTTTTGTAATACTCGGCCAATAAAATTTGTCAAGAATTCTTTTCTTTGTCCTCGTCACACTCGCTAGTTTGGTATGTAGAAAATTGTGATTCTTTTCAATGATGTCTTGTGTATATTTCAGTGGTAAAATGATTTGTTCAACAAACTCATAGGTATCATAATTAACACTTTTCTTCACAAGTATTCCTTCTTTGAAATAAGGTACATTAAGTCCTGGCTGCTTTACAATTGTTTGTGCCTTCTTGTACATTCTTGTCAAAGTTGTATCTTTCTTCTGGTCAGATTTAAATTCTTCATTATTAAATAGTTGAAGTTCAGTAGTATTCTTGTTGTACTCATAAATAATGTAAGGTCCTTCAGTAATGTTTGTATCTTTTTCTTCAGTTTCATTTCTTTCTTCTTCTTGTATTTCTTTAAGTTTCCTTTCTTCTTCTTCTTTTCGTGATTTAAGTTTTCTTTCTTCTTCTTCTTGTATTTCTTTAAGTTTTCTTTCTTCTTCTTCTTGTATTTCTTTAAGTTTCCTTTCTTCTTCTATTCTTGCTTTAAGTTTTCTGTCTTCTTCTTCTTCTTGTATTTCTTTAAGTTCTTCCTCTCTTTTTTCTTTGCGTGTCCTCTCTTCTGCCTCTATGTCTACTTGTCTTCTTTTGTCGTCTCTAAGAATTTTTCTTTCTTCTGCCTCTTTTTCTTCTTGTCTTCTTTTTTCTTCTCTAATCCTATTTCTTTCTTCAGCCTCTTTTTCTTCTCTAATTCTTTTTTCTTCTCTAATTCTTTTTCTTTCTTCTGCCTCTTTGTCTTCATTACGTCTTCTTTCTTCTGCCTCTTTGTCTTCTTTACGTCTTCTTTCTTCTGCCTCTTTGTCTTCTTTACGTCTTCTTTCTTCTGCCTCTTCGTCTTCTTTACGTCTTTGTATCTCGTAATTTACTTTTTGAGTGCACCATTCCTCCATTCTTTCTTGTGGCATGTTACCGTAAGCGGCCACTTTGATGTATGCTTTCCACAGGTACGAGACTAAAGCCATTGTAATAACTTAATAACTTTTCTATTTATAAGTACTGCCTACACTAGCGATGACCGACACCTGTCCACAGGTGAGAGGTTAACTATGGCTGACCTAGTTAAATATCGATCGGCGTCTCCTCTTGAGGAATGCAAGTGGTCAGTATTTGTAAACAAACTAGTGTACAACTAGCTTTAGTAACGTTGCCTTCACAGCTTAGTAGATATAGCTTTCACAGCTTGGTAAATGTAGCTTTCACAGCTTGGTAAATGTAGCTTTCACAGCTTAGTAAATATAGCTTTCACAGCTTAGTAAATATAGCTTTCACAGCTTAGTAAATATAGCTTTCACAGCTTAGTAAATATAGCTTTCACAGCTTAGTAAATGTAGCTTTCACAGCTTAGTAAATATAGCTTTCACAGCTTAGTAAATGTAGCTTTCACAGCTTAGTAAATGTAGCTTTCACAGCTTAGTAAATATAGCTTTCACAGCTTAGTAAATATAGCTTTCACAGCTTAGTAAATGTAGCTTTCACAGCTTAGTAAATATAAAATGTAAGGTACTGACCTTAAAACAGATGATCTGTCTTGCAGGACGTCCTCTATGTCAACTATTATGTAATCTGTTGACTGGAAATTTCAATCATAAAATACTTTTCGTAGCAATGAATGTACGTCCTGTTGAAGTTTTCTGAAAGAGGCTTTTCTTGTAATGCTTAGTTGAGGCTTTGTCGTTAAGAGAGGCTATGATGTCTTTGTTAGAGGCTTTTCCTTTTAAATTCGTAGTACTTGCTAGAATGTGCCGACTTTATTCTTTGAAAATGCAGTATGTGATGCTTGTCTTCGTCGGTGCCTTTATTTATAGATGCCTTTTTTCGTCAGGAGGTGCCAATATATGTGACGTATGTATTCTTCGATGTCGCCTTTATTTATCGGAGGTGCCATAAATGTGATGAACTGCCGAACGATTGTATTAATAAGTTGATGAATTCATATGAAATGACGAAAGAAACATCTCTCTGTATTTTCTTCAAACTTCTTTAATAACTTCTTCAACTTTCACATCAAATTAACTTCTTAATTCAATAACAACTTGACACTTCATAAATAAAACTTAAAGATACATAAAACTTCACTTAGTATAACTTCAACTTCAACTACTAAAACTTTACTTAATGGACCCGCTAATATCACAAAACTTATTACTAATCAAGAACTTAGCGAGGACCATCGCTCTACAAGAACTACTACTATGCGAGGACCGAGCGAGGACCCCGTCTAACTGACTTTCCCCTTATTTATACTTTCTTTGATCGTACGTTCCAGAATCATGGAACCTTCTCAGATAATTATTTTAGTAACTTTGACCTTCTAGAAGTTGACGTGTGCTATTTTTTCCCTTAACCTCTTTCTTTGATTGGATATCTAAAATTAACTTGTTTACGCTGGACACTTGCACTGGTTTGAACTTGCTTCTAGAAACTGGTCGAAATAGGTCACAGACTCGACTCGTGACAGTGTTTCTCAAACGATTTTCTTAAGCGTACTTCCTGGTTTGGCCAATGAAATGTACGGGCCTCTGTTTGATAGATCCATTCTTCTGTCTTTCACTAATAGCAAGTATTTTGTTTTGGTCTTTCTCTGCGTCTTGTTTCCTGAGGGTTCCACTCTAAGCCCTGCCTAGCTCTGTTGTTGGTATCTTTTCTAAGGGTGTGACCAATCCATCTCCACTTCCTCTCTAGGATATGCCCTCTTTATTTCACTGCCCACCCCATCTCCCACAGTTTGGTGTTTTCTACTTTGTCGTACCAGGCATCTGTTGATGAAGGTCTGTACCAAAAAGAACATGGCGACGCAGTGTACTGAAGCAAAGAGAACAAGGAAGAGCTGGGAAGCCATTAAAAATCTAGCAAGAGACCGTGGAGAGTGGTGCGTTTTTACTGAGGCCCTAGGTTCCTCGAGGAACTCAAAGGAAAGAGGGATGATGATGAAGTATTTGTTATACTTTAAAATGTGTGTTTCTCGGTATTTACATCTGTTGAGTAGATCCAAAAAGGGCCCGCAAAAACGCCCTTCTTTATGCCAGTACGTTCAGAGACTCAAAAAAACAAAGATTTACTGCTGCAGGGGTAAACGACTGTATTCTTTATGCAAGTACGTTCAGAGACTTTAAAATACAAAGATTTACTACTGCAGGGGTAAACGACTGTATTCTTTATGCAAGTAAGTTCAGAGACTTTAAAATACAAAGATTTACTACTGCAGGGGTAAACGACTGTATTCTTTATGCAAGTAAGTTCAGAGACTTTAAAATACAAAGATTTACTGCTGCAGGGGTAAACGACTGTATTTTTTATGCAAGTAAGTTATTAGTAGTGTATATATACACACAAACACGCACACACATATATATATATATATCCATATATACATATATATAAGGATTAAAGCCGCATTTTTTTGTCCCGTTTGTCTGTCAGTCTGTCTGTCTGTCATGTGAATATCGAAAAAAAAGACTAAAAGCTACTGAAAATCTGATTAACCTTTAATTTCCCTTGCTAAACATCGCAATAGTTTTAAGTATAGATATTTCTGATATTTATATACATGTTCCCCTTTCAGACCTTGCGATCTTTAGGGCAGATGATGTAAAGGACATCTGTCTTTGTTGCCCACTATTAACGAGGGTGTCATGTGGCCAGCACAACGACCTACCGTCTTTACTTTTCTACTAATATCAGGTACCCATTAGAACTGGGTAGACTCAAAATCCCAAAATTAAACATTTTAGTCTTCACCAGGATTCGAACCCGGAACCTCCGGGTCGTGAGTCAAGCGCTTTACCGCTCAGGCACCGCGCCTCCGTTTATATATATAATGAGAGAACAATCGAATTCCAGATAAATCTAATACCGTTAATTAAATTTTTGGGATGGTCTCGTATGAAAATTAAATGTACCATGGCCTTGTGAAGAGATTTTCAATTGGTGTTAGGAAATTTTGTTTAAAAATAGGAACACAATATTAACGATAATGTGGGAAGCGTGGTCGAGAGACCAAGTGCGTTTGAACTTGGCTTGGCTTGGAAGGGGGCTCGAGGTTCGACACCCGACTCGGGCAGAGTTGTGTTTACTGAGCGCCTAAAAACAGCACGGAAAACCAACTCCTAGATTCCCCCTCCCCCCCTCCACTGGTCCACAAATGAGATTGGACCAAAAGCGCTCTGAGCATGCTATAAAATGCTATAAGCATGAAAGTAGCGCTATATAAAAGCCATAATAATAATAATTTGATTTTGTAACGTTTTAGCTAGAAAATTAAATGTAGTGTAAGAGAGAATTGCTATTTCATTTAGAGTTAAAATGTTTTTCATAAAAAATCCGGAACTACCGATTTTCGTAAATGAGAATATTATTTCTTTTATTAGAGGGATTTCAAACGTTAGTAGATTTTTCATATACATTTTGGAACAATTTCGGCGACAATTTGTAATGTAGGCCAATTTCTTTTTCAAAACAATACCTAAAAAAACAACAACTTCTGTTATGTTTCAGCAAGAAAATTAAATGTAGTATAAACCTAAAAAGTGATTTTCATTCATCGTTTCTAGTAAATTACTTTCTTTTTTTTAAAATCCTGAACAACCTATTGTCGATATTAAAAAAAAAAAAAAGTCATTTGACCTAAATTTATTGAAAATACGGTCTAATTTTATATCGATAATTAAACTATAGTGACGTATTTTCCAGAAATATAAGTGTAATGTAAGTCAACAATGCGATTTTAACAATTATTTGACATAATTTATTTTTTTATAAAACATTGTTGTGTATTTATGTTCTTGTTGTGTGTTGTGAACTGATCTGTTCTTGTGTGTCAAAAGGTCATGGTGTCCAGGTCAGCTTGTGTGTGGGAGTACCGTGTTATCGTGAACTGTTTTGTCATTCGTGTTCAATAAAGCATAGAATCAAGACGTGTCTTCCTGTAGTATTTTATTAGGTTACTACAATCAATATCCAGAATAACTTTATGGTTAATGAAATACAAATCATATAGAGATTTTCATTTAGCATTTATATGCTATTTACATAAAAAAAAAAATACACAACAACATATGATTGGTCATGTGTTTTGGCAACGTTTAAGCATGGAAATTAAATGTAATATAAGTTAGAAGAGCAAATAAACTTTCATTAACATTAATTGGTTTTTAACAAAAAACATCCGGAACAATCTATAATAGATACTTAAAACTATAGCAATGTTTCGGAAGGAAAATTTAAGGTTAAAACAGTTTCAATGGCTTTAATTAATTACATTATTTTTAAAATTTAAATCAGTATAAGCAACAGACGAACACACAAAAAAAAAAAGAAAATAAAATCTGATTATTTAAAACTGTTGATGAACTAGTTAAGTACCATGTCTTGCCGCGGCCGTCACGCCACTGCACGAAAATGGCTGCATAAAAAAGTCCATTTTAAGAAATGTGCGTGAAATTTACATACATACAAAGTGCATTCTTAGCCTTTTAAAACAGAAATGTTTTCTTTTAATTTCATTAGCTACTTGACCAGAAAAAAAACACAGTTAACTAATATTTATATTTGTTCTTATCATTTCTTTGTTTCTATTGTCAAATATCATCTTCCTTACATTTATGTATTGTTTTAGAATTGGTGTAATTTTCATGAAAACATTGCTTGCATAATAAAACAGTTTACCTTTAGACTACAAAAATTAGCCGTTGCACCTAGACTTTGCAAGCCGCATCACATGGTGAAATAATATTTTACATTTCTCTTCTCCTTTTTAAGATCTGAGAGTGACAGACAAACAGACGGAAATTTTGCAAAACCTAATGGCGGCTTTTCCCCCTTTCGGGAATTGCTAAAAATTAAAGTAAATTAAATTTAAAAAGTTTATATACTTTATTCTGATGCCTGAAAATGTATTGTTGAATATGTAAGGAGTATTTAAATAGTTGTTAGTATGAATTGATCTTTTATTACAAAAATGTTTTTTATAGCAATAAAAAAAGTTATTATGTCATTAGATATGCTATGCACGAGATTAATGTTACAGCCAAGGACATTACTATGTTATTAACTGCCCATCATTTACTCAACAAGAGTTATAGAACATTTACATGCGTACAACATAATCTATTATCACATTTGTTACCCTACATCATGGGGCTGTAAGTAATAGAAGATGATTTTTTGGCAATTCCAAAATGTGATCATTCCGAAACATTTCTCTTTGGCAAATTTGCATTACTTTTATATGGTTTTATATAAATCTTACTTCAAATTATTGTTACCTTACATCATGGGACAGTATGAAATAAAAGATCATTCTAGATTTATTTCTAATTATGATCATTCCGAAACATTTCTCTTTGGCAAATTTGCATTACTTTTATATGGTTTTTTATATAGCTTACTACAGCGGTTCTCAACCTTTTAAGCTCGGCGACCCCTTTTTTACAATCCCCCATTCTGCAGCGACCCCCCCCCCCCCGACACACACATACAGCAATAGAAGAGTAGACAATAACAATCTATAATTTCGATGGTCTTAAGCGACCCCTGGCAAATGGTCAATCGACCACCATGGGGGTCGCGACCCACAGGTTGAGAACCCCTGGCTTACTACAAGTAAACGCTTACACAACATCTACTTACCTATTGACCTTAAAACAAAATTAACATTGAGGATAAAAATAAATGAAAAATCCTGCATACAAAATATTTGCAGTTTTAACCGGACAATCTTGTAAAGATTAAATACAGGGTCTCTTGTTTAATTTGTTTAGATCAGTGGTCTTCAACCTTTTTTTGGCCAACCGCGCCAAAACGGCAGCGCCAAAACGTCACATATCGCAAAAAAAGACTCACGTAAAAACTGATGTAAAATACTTCTTTACATACCAGCGAGTTTTCGTATCAACATTTTGTCCACCTTTTTGTTTAAAAAAGGTTAAATTATTCTATTTGAATGTAATCTTTAAATGTTTTTTTTTTAAATTAACATTTGCATATCAATTTATTAGCATATGTAGATAAAATAAACTATAATCAGAAGGCGTATTACCTAGTTTGATTATCAAATCTTAAACGTTTAGGCGCGCAAGATCTAAGGACAATAGACAGTCATGATTTATAATAACAGAGCAAGAATTTTAAAATAGAA
Organism: Biomphalaria glabrata; assembly: GCF_947242115.1. Taxonomy (NCBI): domain Eukaryota; kingdom Metazoa; phylum Mollusca; class Gastropoda; family Planorbidae; genus Biomphalaria; species Biomphalaria glabrata. The sequence continues at coordinate 2,159,353 of NC_074721.1, read as the reverse complement.
AAGGGGATTCCCGAACTCAATTTCTAACGTTGTTTCTGTTCTTAAATTAGAAGCAAGCTAACTATAATTTGTCTATATTTAGTTTGCCAGCTTTAATTTTGAGGAAATTCTTTATTTCTTTTGTTTCAGTACACCTCTAGTTCTTCTTTCCCCTTTATGCCCAGCGCCCCCTACCTCCCCCTATTGTGCCCTGCTCCCCCTACCGTCTCTTAGCTCCCAGCGCCCCCTAATTTCACGAAAAAGCCCCCCCCCCTCCCGGGGACGATAATGCCCCCGTTGAAGACCACTGATTTAGATTCCACTTTCATTTTCACGCGGGTCAATGTGGCAATATCTTTTCGGCAGAAGGTCCCCGACTTGATCATCATTGCCAGGTTTCTTCTGATAAATTTTCTCAGATTTCTGGTTGTATTTCTCAGTTTTGTGGTAGTTTTTCTCCACATGTTTAGGCAAAGGTTCGCCAGATTTCTTCTCAAGCTTCTTAGGGTAAGCCTTCTCAGCGTCTGGAACTTCAGGAGACTTGAACAGTCTGCGCAGACCAAAAGGCTGGGTTGCGAACAAGAGATCGTAGCACAGAGATCCAGCGACAGCGCCAATCATAGGCCCAACCCAATAGATCTGTAAGAATTAGAAAAGAAAGACTTATCATATTGTAAAAATGTTTTACATGTTTGTGTTTGTTTGTTTTACATGTTTGTTTGTGTTTGTTTGTTTTACATGTTTGTTTGTTTTAAATTTTTGTTTGTGTTTGTTTGTTTTAAATTTTTGTTTGTGTTTGTTTGTTTTAAATTTTTGTTTGTGTTTGTTTGTTTTACATGTTTGTTTGTGTTTGTTTGTTTTAAATTTTGTTTGTGTTTGTTTGTTTTAAATTTTTGTTTGTGTTTGTTTGTTTTACATGTTTGTTTGTGTTTGTTTGTTTTACATGTTTGTTAGTTTTAAATTTTTGTTTGTGTTTATTTGTTTTACATGTTTGTTTGTGTTTGTTTGTTTTACATGTTTGTTTGTTTTACATGTTTGTTTGTGTTTGTTTGTTTTACATGTTTGTTTGTGTTTGTTTTACATGTTTGTTTGTGTTTGTTTGTTTTAAATGTTTGTTTGTTTTAAATTTTTGTTTGTGTTTGTTTGTTTTAAATTTTTGTTTGTGTTTGTTTGTTTTACATGTTTGTTTGTTTTACATGTTTGTTTGTGTTTGTTTGTTTTACATGTTTGTTTGTGTTTGTTTGTTTTACATGTTTGTTTGTGTTTGTTTGTTTTACATGTTTGTTTGTGTTTGTTTGTTTTACATGTTTGTTTGTTTTAAATTTTTGTTTGTGTTTGTTTGTTTTACATGTTTGTTTGTGTTTGTTTGTTTTACATGTTTGTTTGTGTTTGTTTGTTTTACATATTTGTTTGTGTTTGTTTGTTTTACATGTTTGTTTGTGTTTGTTTGTTTTACATGTTTGTTTGTGTTTGTTTGTTTTACATGTTTGTTTGTTTTAAATTTTTGTTTGTGTTTGTTTGTTTTACATGTTTGTTTGTGTTTGTTTGTTTTACATGTTTCGGACGTTCCTTCAGAGTTGAAGATAATTTGCTTCCTAGTCCAAACCTCCCGCAGGACGACGAGGGATGGGAGCGGGCAGGGTTTGAACCCTGGACCATCGATAAATCTGAACGTCAGTCCAGCGCGCAAACCGCACGACCTGTGGCGTAGCTGGGGTATATGATGCCCAGTGCGGCAGTTCCTCATGATGCTCCACTCCCATTCCTCCCCAAAATAAAATAAAAGAAAACAGCGAAAAGATGTTGTTATCATAGTCATTACTTAATTAATGGTGATTTCAATTTACAAGAAGCGGTGAATTCTTTTCAAAATGCCTGAAACTAAATTCATACTAGAATGTGTTGTTTTAAACTGAGAAAGGTTATCCTTAAATTGATGCACCTCACCACTTGGTGCCCTTCACCACTTAATGTCCCCTCACCACTTGATGCCTCATCACCACTTGATGCCCTTCACAACTAGATACCCTTCATCACTTGATGCCCCATCACCACTTGATGTTTCATTACCTCTTGATGCCCCATCACCACTTGATGCTATTCACCACTTGATGCCTCATCAACTCTTGATGCCCTTTCATCACTTTATGCCCTTTCACCACTTGATGCCCCTCACCACTTGATGCCCCATCACCGCTTGATGCCCATCACCACTTGATGTCCCATCACCACCTGATGCCCCTCACAAATTTATGCCCCATCACCATTTGATGCCCCTCACCACTTGATGCCCCGTGCGGCCCGCACTACCCGCACATAGCTATCTACGCCACTGTCCTAGACCTTATGATCTATAGGGAAGCAAATAGTCCCATTACCTATTTCAATGGCAGATGGTTAATGACGGTGTCATGTGGCCAGCACAATTGACAACCTCCTTTACTTCGCCCCAGCTAATGATTTAGGGTCGCCAGCTCCTGATTTTTCCTCAGGGTTGACTTTTGAAGCCTTTCCCATTATTGGGTATAGCTGCAAAGCAGTAGAGGTTTGGATTCAGAGTTTTCCTTCTCCTTGGTGGGTAGCCAGCCTTGGCTAACGAGCCCCTCCTGCCCGAAACTTACTGGTTTAGGCGCCAGTTACTCGCCTTTGCCCCTTCTCCTCTTGGTGAAAACAGTTTTGCCGGACTCAATATCTGAGCCAGACGTGAAGGCCAGGAGTTGAAGTGGTTGTCAGAGGCTATTTGAGACGCATGCCATTAGGAAGTATTTTATAGGTAGTGGAGTGCTTACATCCATTACCACTTCCGGCATTGACAACCTATATCAAAATATACTCAAAAAAGAATATTCATTCTATAGAATACGAACAAGGCCTACTAGCTTTCCCTTTTTTGTTAGATATTTTGTATTATCAGAATTGTGAGTTATTTAGAAAAAGGGGAGACAATACTTTCCAATACTTGTCTGACTAGTTGCAATAAATATTGAAAACTATCTCCCCTGTGGTCTATTTTTAATTATACACTTTCACGGTCATTTTAATTTCCTCTTCTTTAATGACTGTAATAAAGTATTCAGGATTGATTATGGACATTGTTAACACCCTACATCCTCATTTTTTTACACAAGAAAGCTGTAGTTCCCCCTTTCAGACCTTTGTGATGTATAGGGCAGATGATGATAAGGTCATCCGTTTCTTTGGCCAATAGTTAACTAGCCAGGATGTCATGTGGCCATCACAATGACTAACCGCCTTTACTTTCTCCCAACTAATGTCAGGTACCCATTAGAGTTGGGTCAACTCAGGGGCGCCCTAAAAATCCCAAAACTGAAAATCCCAGTCTTCAATAAGATTTGAACCCAGGATAGCAGGTTTGGAAGCCAAGCTCTAAACTACCCAGTCACTGCGCCCACACAAGATAGCCGTGGCTTCCAATATTTACCTTTTAAAGCGACCTACATTTGGAGCATGGCTTAACTATTAATTTACCAATGTCTAATTATTATTTTTAAAAATCTATATTTCCTAATACATTTGTAACCACAAAATGGCAGAATAAGCTTAAGTTCAACATCAGTGGCTAAAGCAGACATACCCAAGCATTTTCGTATGTTTCCTGAATCACAGCAGGTCCCAGACTTCTGATTGGGTTCATGCAGCCTCCAGATATTGGAGCCTTTAAAAGAAATGTTATATTTACATTATAGATAATTTTCGAATTAAACAGGTCAATATTTTGTTTCTAATTAGACTAATTACTATTTACAAAATGAATAATTAAAATAAAATAAATGATAGCTTTTATATAGTGTTATTTTTATGCTTATGGCTTGCTCAGAGCGCTATGGTCCAATCTCATTTATGGAGCAGTGCCTGGTGCACCAACGGTCCAACAGACTAAGGGATAGGTAAAGGTAAGGGGGGGGGTATCTGGGAGTAGGTTTTCCGTGCTACCTTTAGGTGCTCTATAAACACAACTCTGCTCGAGTTGGGTGTCGAACTTCGAGCCTCCTACATAGGTAGCCAAGCCAAGCTAAGTTCAAGCGTACTTAGCCTCTCGTCCAGGCATCAAACTTGTGCTTGAGAAAATTGTAATGAAAAGGATCGTTGGAATCAGCAGTGTATGAATTATAATATTTTTATCCAAACATTATTATATTTTTATCAATGGTGTCAGTTACTGGACTCAATAGGGGTACTTTAAAATACTATGACTTTGTTCACTTCAGATCGATAACATACATATGATACTACTCAGTGGCGTCACTATGGGTGCGGTCCGCAGCCGGGGGACACCCGTTAGGAGTTTGTAAATATTTTAGAAAACCATGTAAAAAATGTACTTAGAAGAGTCATAATTATTATATTTTATTGGAAAGCACACCTATTATGGAACGTACTGATCAGATTCATAAGTTTTATATTTAATGTACAATAACTTTAGCAGGAAGAGTACAATAATTCTCAGCGTAGCTAATTTATAATATAATGAGTATTTTTACTTATATGTATAAAAATTTAAACATTCAAAATATTTAGACCATCACAAACGTAAATACAGCTTGAAATAACAGAGTAAAAATACAATTTTAAAAATCTATTTTAAACCATAAATACTTTGCTCTTATTGTTGTAGAAATTTTAAAAAAAAAAAAAAAAAAAAAAAAAAAAAAAAAAAAAAAAAAAAAAAAATATTACATGAGACAATAAAAATTATGAGAGACAAATTACTTTTGGATATTTGTACTTAAAGAATAAGGCATTAAAAGTCAGTCCATACAACATAGACCTTAAGTTAACAATCAAAACCACAATAACACAGTTTAACAAATGCTTATCATTTTTATAGAGAAGACCGAGTCGTCAAGAATTATTTTTACCGAGAATAATTGTAATTTGCATGAAAAGGGAGTTAAGTATTGTGACTTACAGCAAACAGTGAATCGACTGTAGCGATCAGGCCTATCATGAAGGGGACATAACCTTGCGCGTCTGGTCTTCCTGGATCTAGCTGAGAACAGACAAGAGTTACTCACCATGAATTTTTATTAGTGTGTGTGGAAGTCTCAACAAAGTTTAGTATGAACCCTTGTCGTCAAGCCTTCATTAGGTTAAGTCCCACTTTATTTACTTACCTAAACGTTAGATTAGTAAAACTATAGCTCCACTTTCAGACCCAATAGTTTATAGCAGTGATGCCCAAAATACGACCCGCGGGCCAGATCCGGCCCGCCGAAACGTCGGCACAAAAAAATATAGAAAATCCCCCCTCCCCCTAAAAAAAAAATGTTCCAAAATTTATCTTTACATACGTTAGGGCCTTCACTTTTTTTCTAATGGATTACTACCAAAGGGATTTCACGTTTGTGCGTTCATGAAATAGTGCCATAGAATCAATCTACTAGGAAAAGTGAACGGATCTTTACTTTTTTTTTGTAGAACATGTCTGACAGTTGATACCAATGCTAGCCAACTTGTTTGTTTTTATAAAGAACGTGAGGCTGTTTAAAAAACAACAACAACAACAAAATATAAACAGAACTTACGCCAATTTTTAAGTGTAAAGAGAAAATTCAAATCTCCCAATACTTCCATGTAAGTACTAGATCCTCGGGTTTGAAATAAAAATAGTTTCAGGTCTATTTCATTAAGTTTTTGTATCTTTTCCATCATGTGGCCCGCGACACTAGTGTTGAAAATTAAAATGGCCCGCAGATTGAATTAGGTTGGGAATCACTGGTTTATAGGGAAGCTGATGCAAAGAAAATGAAATAACGCCTGTATTGTATAAGATAGGACACAATGACCTTTACCAACCAATGTCTGGTACTCATAAGAGCTGGATGAACAATGAAGCTTATAATTATGTTTTTGTTAAAAATAATATGAAGATATCGCAAACCTATTTAGATACTGAAATTCTATCATGTAAGGATGATAAACTCGCCTAAAGTACAACGTAGTACAATACTCACCATGGCCACGGTTACAAATAGCAGCAGAAAATTTATGATGATCTCAGCACCCAGCGCCTCCAAGGAGGAAACGCCCTCACCAGGAGCAATTACACCAAGTGTGCCTACATAGGAATATGGGACAGTGATTTTGAGTAGTCCTGCACCTGCTATAGCCCCTGCACTTTGAAATGTAATGTACACCAGACACCTGTACAGAAGAATAGAAAATTGGGTGTTAATAAACATTATGATAATTCGTATTACATTAGTGGACCTAATAAATAGACCTAGACAGAGTTAACATGGTAAGCACGTTGCTTTGTTTATGTGTGGGAGGGCCCCAGTGAGGGGCGATAAAGTTTACAGGCGATTTCATCTTTTTTGTAAATGTATTTATCGTTGTGGGGGGATGGAGGCTGATTAGCAAAACACTTGGCTTCAAAACCGAGGGGCCCTGGGTTTGAATCTTGGTGAAGGCTGGAATTTCGAATTTCAAGATCGGACGCCCCTCAGTCCAACCTACTCTACTCCGTACCTGGCATTAGTTGGGAACAGTAAAGGAGGTTGGTCATTGTGCTTGTAAAATGTTTGTAAAATGTTTGTAAAATGTTTTACATGTTTCGGATGTTCCTTCAGAGTTGAAGATAGTTTACTTCCTAGTCCAAACCTCCCGCAGGACGACGGGGGATGGGAGCGGGCAGGGTTTGAACCCTCGACCGTCGATAAATCCGAACGACAGTACAGCGCGCAAACCGCACGACCAGGCAGCCACATAACATCTTCGTTAACCGTCGGCCATAAATCCGTATGACACAATAATTTCCTAAAGGAATATCTGGAATTTATAAGATAAGATAAATACTGGCATATAAAGAGTGGTCGTTAGAAAAGCAGAAAATGTATCAAGCAGCTGTTTATTTTTTCAAGGAATAACTTTTTACAAACTTATTTAAAGGCATATATGTTATATTATAATCATAGATGCTCCAAATGTCTTCCATACACTTCAGAGCATTGTCTTAACCTAGAAATCCAAGCTGGTGTAGCATTAAAAGCAATCTATATCTAAAGCTGTTTCTGTTCTTAAATTAAAAGCAATCTATATCTAAAGCTGTTTCTGTTCTTAAATTAGAAGCAAGCTATATCTAAAATTGTTTCTGTTCTTAAATTAGAAGCAAGCTATATCTAAAGCTGTTTCTGTTCTTAAATTAGAAGCAAGCTATATCTAAAGCTGTTTTTGTTCTTAAATTGGAGACAAGCTATATCTAAAGCTGTTTCTGTTCTTAAATTGGAGACAAGCTATATCTAAAGCTGTTTCTGTTCTTAAATTAGAAGTAAGCTATATCTAAAGCTGTTTCTGTTCTTAAATTAGAAGCAAGCTATATCTAAAGCTGTTTCTGTTCTTAAATTGGAGACAAGCTATATCTAAAGCTGTTTCTGTTCTTAAATTAAAAGTAAGCTATATCTAAAGTTGTTTCTGTTCTTAAATTAGAAGCAAGCTATATCTAAAGTTGTTTCTGTTCTTAAATTAGAAGCAAGCTATATCTAAAGCTGTTTCTGTTCTTAAATTAGAAGCAAGCTATATCTAAAGCTGTTTTTGTTCTTAAATTGGAGACAAGCTATATCTAAAGCTGTTTCTGTTCTTAAATTGGAGACAAGCTATATCTAAAGCTGTTTCTGTTCTTAAATTGGAGACAAGCTATATCTAAAGCTGTTTCTGTTCTTAAATTGGAGACAAGCTATATCTAAAGCTGTTTCTGTTCTTAAATTAGAAACAAGCTATATCTAAAGCTGTTTTTGTTCTTAAATTAGAAGCAAGCTATATCTAAAGCTGTTTTTGTTCTTAAATTGAAGACAAGCTATATCTAAAGCTGTTTCTGTTCTTAAATTGGAGACAAGCTATATCTAAAGCTGTTTCTGTTCTTAAATTGGAGACAAGCTATATCTAAAGCTGTTTCTGTTCTTAAATTAGAAGCAAGCTATATCTAAAGCTGTTTCTGTTCTTAAATTAGAAGCAAGCTATATCTAAAGCTGTTTCTGTTCTTAAATTAGAAGCAAGCTATATCTAAAGCTGTTTTTGTTCTTAAATTGGAGACAAGCTATATCTAAAGCTGTTTCTATTCTTAAATTGGAGACAAGCTATATCTAAAGCTTTTTCTGTTCTTAAATTAGAAGCAAGCTATATCTAAAGCTGTTTCTGTTCTTAAATTAGAAGCAAGCTATATCTAAAGCTGTTTCTGTTCTTAAATTAGAAGCAAGCTATATCTAAAGCTGTTTTTGTTCTTAAATTGGAGACAAGCTATTTCTAAAGCTGTTTCTGTTCTTAAATTGGAGACAAGCTATATCTAAAGCTGTATCTGTTCTTAAATTAGAAGCAAGCTATATCTAAAGCTGTTTCTGTTCTTAAATTAGAAGCAAGCTATATCTAAAGCTGTTTCTGTTCTTAAATTAGAAGCAAGCTATATCTAAAGCTGTTTCTGTTCTTAAATTGGAGACAAGCTATATCTAAAGCTGTTTCTGTTCTTAAATTAAAAGTAAGCTATATCTAAAGCTGTTTCTGTTCTTAAATTAGAAGCAAGCTATATCTAAAGCTGTTTTTGTTCTTAAATTGGAGACAAGCTATATCTAAAGCTGTTTCTGTTCTTAAATTGGAGACAAGCTATATCTAAAGCTGTATCTGTTCTTAAATTAGAAGCAAGCTATATCTAAAGCTGTTTCTGTTCTTAAATTAGAAGCAAGCTATATCTAAAGCTGTTTCTGTTCTTAAATTAGAAGCAAGCTATATCTAAAGCTGTATCTGTTCTTAAATTAGAGACAACTTTAGGGCCGCCGCTACCTTTTGTGCCATCTGTGCAATGCACGCAGGCGGCCGAAGTTAAGGGGGCGGCCAAATCATTATTCCAAGGTTATTTTTTTATTTTTTTTTTAATAAAAAAAATTACTTAAATATTTTATATAATTTCTAATTATTCCACTATCCTTTAAAAAACTTAAAATAAAAGACAACTATATACATAAAGGTATTTGGGAAAATTTATAAAATTAAAGTAAAAGTAGGGTAGCGTGGTAAGGTTTTCCACGGAATTTTCCATAGTCGCCTATTCATTTCTGACCTTGAATTTTCAAGGATTTTTTGTAATATTTGTTTTGAATGACACAGAAGTAGATCAGTCAAGACATTTTTATTACTTCATAGTATCTACTTACTGCATATAACTATTATTGTTTAGTCGAATAGCCCGCCCTGTAAGTAGATCTAGTAATTTAAAAAGTCAATGTTTAAATCATTTTCACGTTTATTTTAAATGGCTGTTACTGAAGCAATGCTAAATCTCTGTATATTGGGAAGCGTGGTCGAGAGGCTAAGTGCGCTTGAACGTGGCTTGGCTACCTAGAAGGGGGCTCGAGCGCCTAAAGGCAGTACGGAAAACCTAGATACCCCCTCCCCCCCCCCACTGGTCCACAAATGAGATTGGACCAAAAGCGCTCTGAGCATGCTATAAGCATGAAAGTAGGGCTATATAAAAGCTATAATAATGATAATATTGTTAGAACAGTTCTATTGAGTTCACCAGAGAAAATTGTTCAAGTTATTTAAAAGTTTATTTATTAAAAATATTCTACGCCTACGTCGGTTCAGCTGTATTAGATGTTTGGAGCTCCACGCCAACTACTGACCAACAAAAAGGTGGGGGGTTGGGCGGCAAAAACAAATTGTGCTTATTAATCCATGTCTCAATATTATTAAAATTACATAATTACCAATGCTTTGAAATTGTCACAGTCTTAGTTGACATTGCATGATCTAAAGCTCACGTCATGTTAATAGTTTAAAAGACACGTGGAATTCCTGATGTAGAAAACAGGAAGTAGAATGAAAAGTTGACTTTGAGTTCAGTCAAGTCAAATCAAGTCAGTAAGGTCTTGCTCCCGGTACAGGAAGGTTGGACGTTCCCTCCTGGACTGGTGGATATGTATGCATATAGCATGAGAGTCGAAGGACTAGTCATTGTTGATTAATAATATTTGAGAGTTGATTTCATAATGTGCTTATTGGATATTAAAGTATTATTCGTATTTCAATGGATATCTATAGTTGAAGCTCCAGTGTCACTAGTAGTAATTGTTCTTATTGTTACCCGCTGAGATGCGGACGTGATTTGTTGTTAACGTATTGGATACTTTTGATACCGCTGTTATGCGGATATGATTATTATTTCTTGACTTGTAGCACTAACAAGGAGTGCAGTATATTATTATTATGTTGTAAATAAAATCTTCATGTTGTCTGCTGAACGGACTTGAGTCAGTCGTATAGTGTTTGTCTCGTCACGTGTCTAGAGCACTTCAGGAAGTAAGAACCCAGTATTACACCATTGAGTCAGTCGTATAGTGTTTGTCTCGTCACGTGTCTAGAGCACTTCAGGAAGTAAGAACCCAGTATTACACCATTGAGTCAGTCGTATAGTGTTTGTCTCGTCACGTGTCTAGAGCACTTCAGGAAGTAAGAACCCAGTATTACACCATTGAGTCAGTCTCTAATGTTCGTCATGTTATTCATTGACAGAAATTTAAATATCTTTAGTAAGAGACGTTGTTTCCTCTTCTAATAACGAATAAGATCTTGTCAAATGTAGAACATTTTCGCGGTGTTAGCAACGTTATGGGTCAAAAGTTTTTGAGGAAAACATTTCAAAACGTCTCCGCTAATCATTAATGTGATTCATCCGGATTTTCTTTGTCTCAGAATGGTCGAATCTCTTCCGGCCATTGCACTTTATTATTGTGACGGCTTTGGTTTGGAAAAAAATGGTCCGCGACAGAGATGTACTTAACACGAAGATGGTCTTTAAAAAGATCACACCCATTACAGAAATCCATGCAATATACGTACCTAGAATGTCTCTCGCATAACACTATTGACCAGACTTAATGTAGCCCTCGAAGTTTGTTTTTTTGTATAGGATGAACAGTGAGTTTTGAAAGAAAACACATCAACACTGGCCTTTTCGATATTTCACATTTTACTACAAGAAAAAATGCGGTGTAGACTCTAGGAATTTTTGAAGATGTAAATGCCGGAATGCGCCGGGGCCCCGTTCCGACATCATAACCCCTTGTCGACTTAAGCGGAAACCCTCCGCATCTTCAGTTCTATCTCCAGGAAGAATTTTTTGCAACGCTTAAAAATTGTATAGGCAACATTATTTCTGAAACAAAAAAATCTTCTAACAACTGACTCTTTTATTGAAATTTCAATATAGAGTTTGAGATTGTTTTGAGTTTTTGGCACATCAGCACAATTTAGGTCATAGGGCCTATATATTATATACATATATATATATATATATTAGTTGGTTGGCCTCATTCTGTCGTAGAACGACTATGGCTCATCTCGAACACTTTTTCACGTGGCTGTGGAGCCCTATTTTGGAGAGACACTCCTGTCCGCAAATACTGCAGGTTAAGGTGGCTTTCGCTTTGGTTGTAGAGGATCTGGCCATTTTTCGCATTGCGCGTTGTTTTTTTTTCCAGAGCTGAGGCCCATGTTTTTTTTAGCTGACCATAGCTGTCTTGGTCACTGTCTATCTCCATCTGGTGCGGTTTAGAGCTATGTCTTCCCAATGGTCAGTATTGATGTCAAATACAAAATTTGACCTATTGATTTCATTATTTAATAAAACTAACCTTCAAATTTGTGTTTCAAAAGCATTTTAACCTAAATTCGTTCCTTATATCTGCGAATTTAGACGTCCTGTTGTACATTCTATCATTAGACAAGACTGAACGGTTACGTATGAGCAGAACTTTTATCCTCTCGAACCCTAGGTCTAATTTAACTCTAAGATGATAGAACTTCTCTTCTCAAAGATAGTTTTATACTTTAACACATGAACATACTAAATATTGTCCATTCGTTTCAAATTTTAATCAGACTACAAATTTGTTTTTTTTTAAAGCATTTTATATGCATATGTTTGCTATAGTTGCCAATTCGTGTTGACATACATTTTAATAGTTCGTGATTTACATTCGCAGTGTAAACACACTGTGATTGGAAAGGCCAATAAGGCTCTAAATGGGTGATAGTAACTATTCTAACATAAAATAATTAGTAACCTTTTTGAAACTTAAATTCAATCTTAAACTGATTGATCAAGAATGTTTAGTGAAAGTAATGTTTTACATGTTTCGGATGTTCCTTCAGAGTTGAAGATAAGTTTACTTCCTGGTCCAAACCTCCCACAGGACGACGGGGGATGGGTGCGGGCAGGGTTTGAACCCTCGACCGTCGATAAATCCGAACGACAGTCCAGCGCGCAAACCGCACGACCAGGCAGCCATTCAAGTAGATTTATTTTACTTAATTTAACAAATGAATCTAAGTTTAATCTTGGTCAAAAACTATATTAGACTCCAGATCTAGATCTCAACATATAGATATGGATTTAAGTCGACTAACTATTTTAATAGCACCATTTATACTATTTTTCCATTCACGCATTCGCTTTACTTATAACATTATTATTTTTTGTTTAATTGTTTCTAATTATTATTGCAGCTCTACTTTCATGCTTATAGCATGCTCAGAACGCTTTGGTCCAATCACATTTGTGGACCAATGAGAAGAAGGCATCTGGGTAAAAAATTTCCATGCTTCCTTTAGTAAACACAGCTCTTCTCGGGTCAGGTGTCGAGCCCCCTTTATAGGTAGCCAAGCCAAGTTCAAGTGTACTTAGCCTCTCGACCACGCTTCCCAAAAACTATTCTGAAACACTATACCAGTGACACGCATATTAAGACCCGCGGGCTATTAGAGCATGGAATGCGTTGCCTGACCTAGCCACGAAAACCTGTGAATTTAGGTCATTGGTTAATATGCATGACTGAATGAATGACGCGTAGGGCGTAATCATCTTTTTTGAAGTAACGTCTGTATTATATAAGAAGACTAGCCATAAGTTACCCGCGGCCCGCGGGTCTTAATTTGCGTATCACTTTCGATATAGTCACTGAGAGTGCTTTGTAAACAATTAAACGAAATAATAATTTTATAAGTAAAGCGAATGCGGAATGCGTGAATGTAAAAATAGTATGAATGGAGCATTCGAAATAGCTACTCGACTTCAATTCATTTCTCAAATAAAAACATTTGCTTGTAGGCCTACATATATTTGATTACAATTTTAAATGAATAGACTTAAATTTGTATGTTCATGTGTTGAAGTATAAAGTAGATCTTGAGTTAGACATAGATGTAGATCTAGACTAATCTTGGATATAGTTCATTCTGCGCGTGCGTGAAGGCTTCGCTCTGCACATGCGTGACCTTATTAGATTACGCGATTCATGAATGAAACTATTAGAATATATCTCAACACGGCTTCGCAGCTTTAGCGAACGAATGTATGAAAAATGCTTTAGAAAAACAAATTTGAATGTTAATTTGATGAAAATATGAAATGAATGAACTATAATTAGTATGTTCATGTGTTAAAGTATAAAACTATCTTTGCGAAGAGAAGTTCTATCATCTTAGAGTTAAATTAGAGTTTTAGACCTAGGAATAGAGAGATGTGTAACCTTTCGGGTAATGTCTAATGAAAGAATTTACGTCAGGAATTCTAAATTCGCAGATATAAGGAACGAATTTATGTAAAAATGCATTTGAAACACAAATTTGAAGCTTAATTTTATTAAATATTGAAATCAATAGACTATATTTTATAATTTTCATGTGTCAAAGTAAAAAACTATCTGTGCAAATTGTAGTTATTAAAATTAGATCTAGATCTAGATCCTTTCGATCTTTTCTCATGTAAACATGGTAAACATGGCCTAGATTTATAAGATACTAATACTTTCATAGAGTTGGGCAACTTTTTTTTTTGAGGGTCTTAAGTTTGTTTGAGCTACAACACATACACTATGGTCCCAGTTAAGTGCCCAAGGAACGTTTATGCCAAGTTTTATCAAGATTGGTCAACCAGTGCTTGTGGTGCGTACAAGTGCACTATTGAACCAGAACTGGAAGACGCTGTATGAGAGGAACGAACGGTGTATCACGTGATTAGGAAGAGTCTGAATTGCTGAGAACTAAGGTCGCCGTCTGTTGTGCTGCCTGAGGACTTCAATAGGGACCTGGAGAGAAGTAGGGAAGTTGATCCGTATTCAGGTTTGGTGGAGAAAGGACTGAATTAGGAACAAGACTCTTTGGATGTAGAAACCGTAATCTTCAAATACAAAAACAAAATTTAATAAAATACTCTGAAAGACACAAAGATAAAGACACATTCCTCGTCCCATATGCTAGGACAAATTTATACAAATACTCCTTCTTCCCCAGTACTATTAGAGCATGGAATGGGTAGCCTGAGCTAGCCAGGAAAACCAGTGACTTGGCAGAATTTAAGTCATTGGTTAATATGCATGGCTAAATGCATGACGCGTAGGACGTAATCATCTTCGTTTTTGAAGTAACGTCTGTATTATAAAGATAAGATAAGATAAGATAAGAAGGCTGTTATGTGTTTGTCCTGGTAAATAAACCCAACTATTTATTTACTGTAGAACTTCGTTGAGTTGCCTGCCTTGGATTAACAACAATATATATATATACATAATTTGTTAAAATTTGACTCTCTGGTGACTTGTGAGATACGTTTGTTTAGAAAATACCATCAATGAAAGAAAAGGAAAGATAACCAATTCAAAAAGTAAGAATACGCGTAGCAGACGAGCTGAAAATGACCAATTTTGGTACAAACTAAAATACAAAATAGAAAGAAAACTATATGGAGAGCACTCTGATTTGGAAACCACTGCGCAGTTCATCTCATGTATTGGTCTACTCAAACATAACAATGAGAACGAGGAAGAAGAAGAAGGTGCAAACTACATTGAGAATAAACCTTTCTTACTCTAGTAATAGTCTACATGTGTTGTAAGAAGAATTCAGAATTTCAAGTGACTACGTAGACCCACACTTGCGACCAACATATTTGTCACGTCGGCCGCAAAATAGCCCAAAACTCACTACAAGAAGTAAAATCAAATAATATGTAGTAACCTAGATAAGTTTAGAGAGTATGTTGGTTTTGTAAATAAATAAATTAGTTCTTTGTTTCTAGCGACGGTAAAAGTAGTGACGTAGTCAGACGAATGACGTTGCAGAATACGGGTACATGATAGAAGAATAATATGGCGAGGGTTTGTAGAAAGATGAATATTGAATAGACTGCTAATTAAAACGACGGATAGACAAGGCGATCATCGCCATCTGTAGATAAACATCAGTTGAAGTCCACAAGTTTTATCAAGTATATTTAATTGTTGTGTCCCTTGGACGTGTTTGAACTCACATTTAGAATAAGTCCAAGCGAGGGCAAGTAACAGACCATGCTGGGGTCATTCTACTTCTGGTTTTTTTTTTTTATTAATTATTATTTTTTAATTACGGTTCATTGAGCAGTGTGATCAAATGGTCTCATTTCATTGGTTAGTGAAAAAAGAATCGGAGGCAGTGATGCTTTCAGCTGTGGCAACTGTGGGGGGGGGATAATATTTTCAACCAGCCTCTAGTGTGTGCTCACCGCCCTAGACATTAGTAACACACTGGCATATTAACTGCGGTAGCTAATTGTGAGTTATGCAACAAATGAAGCATGGGGGGGGGGGGGGCAAGAGAAAGAAACTAAAGGAGCTCAGGTGAATCAAAAATCAGATGTCGCTGTGCTGATGTCAACCTTATACAACTTTGTGAGAGGACGACTAAGTCCTACTAGTGAGATTCAAGTTGTGTTGTCTTTTAGTTGTGTTGTCTTTTAGTTGTGTTGTAATTTAGTTGTGTTGTATTTTAGTTGTGTTGTAATTTAGTTGTGTTGTATTTTAATTGTGTTGTATTTTAGTTGTGATGCATTTTAGTTGTGTTGTATTTTAGTTGTGTTGTATTTTAGTTGTGTTGTATTTTAGTTGTGTTGTAATTTAGTTGTGTTGTATTTTAGTTGTGTTGTCTTTTAGTTGTGTTGACTTTTAGTTGTGTTGTAATTTAGTTGTGTTGTATTTTAGTTGTGTTGTAATTTAGTTGTGTTGCATTTTAGTTGTGTTGTATTTTAGTTGTGATGTATTGTAACATTGACTGTTTTGTTTAACTGCCAGTAAAATTACATTTAAATTGAAGCATAATTTTATTTTCAATCAGCCATCAGCTTATAAGTATTTGTCTTACGGTATTATTAATTACGGAGGCGCGGTGGCTGAGCAGAAAAGCTTTTAGCTTCCGAACTGGGGGTGCAGGTATCGAATCCTGATGAAGACTGAGAGTTTTAATTTTGGGATCTTTGGACGCCTCTGAATCCACCCAGCTCTAATGGGTACCTGGCACTAGTTGGGGAAATGTTAAGGCGGTTGGTTGTTGTGCTGGCCAATTGACTCCCATGTTAAAAATATTACCCCCCACAGATTCCACAGCTGAAAGCATCAATACCTTCGTTAACCGTGGGCCACAGAAATTTGTATGATGTACTGTATGACTTCGCTAAACGCAAGGCTCGTAAAGTAGTTATGTACGTATTGTTGTGGTTGTTTTGTAATAAATGTAAAGTAGATCTACTCTAGGTCTAGATGAAGTCTTGTCTTCTTCATAAATAATGGAGTTCGATTACAACCAAAACAACATATATTAAATTCTATAAAAATACTTGATAAAACTGTTTATACTTGATACATGATATTTAATCCAAAATTGAAAGGGCACAGTCCAAATGTCAACAGTTACTAAAGATGATGTCTCGCCATTAAAAGAGGAGTGAGTCGTTCGTCCTGTCCGTTAAAAATTATCCCATCATTCCTATTTCCGTTTAACATAGTCTATTATAGTCTCGTCAAATTACCAATTAAATTAAACCTATAACAGTATAGAATGAATAAAATGCAAAGACGAATTTCTTTTCTAATACAAACTCTTAATTTTCACTAATTATCCGTAACCCTACCCAAATTTGGCTCCGCGAAATCCGTTTCGCATAGGGCTCTACAATGGTTTAGTCCGGTTCTGCTATTTAGTGACAGATGAATACTACCCCCCCCCCCCCGCCCCTCTTTTTTTTTCGCCTCTTAAATTACCTAAGATAACTCCCTCCGTCTGAGTTGCAAAAATAAAAGAGTGATCTTTCCATGGTGTCCAAACTCTTGAGCGTGCTCTGTCGCCTCGATAGTTATTACAGAGTAGATTACTTCCCTCCCCCCCCCCATTTTTTTAACGTGAGGTAGGAAAAAAAAGTAATATTTCTCGGTCCAAGCTCCTTAATCTCTTATAATAGATCTAGGACTTGTTATATTATAATTCTTCAATATCCAAGCTCCTTAATCTCTTATAATAGATCTAGGACTTGTTATATAATAATTCTTCAATATCCAAGCTCCTTAATCTCATATAATAGATCTAGAACTTGTTATATTACAATACTCCAATATCCCAGCTAGTTTATCTGTCATAAAAGATCTAAGATCTAAGATCTAGAACCCTTCGATATTAATACCAAGAATGATGAAGAGAACGAATTAATAAACATAAAGCATGTATGGACTTACTTGGCCAAACTTATCTGACCAGTGATCAGACAGCCGACAGTGATGGCGGGATTGACAATGCCACCACTGACTGTAGACAGAGCCTTGATGATGACTGCTAGTACGATACCCCCACCGATAGCCACCTGAAATCAAGTTATATTTGTTATTATAAAAAATAATTTCACATTAGAATGGTGCATTGTCTATTTTACAATGCTGTCTTGCCTAAACCTTGTTTCCGCAATGTTGTCAATGCCGGAAGTGGTAATGGATGTAAGCACTCCACTACCTATAAAATGCTTCCTATTGGCATGCGTCTCAAATAGCCTCTGACAAACAGTCCAACTCCTGGCCTTCACGTGTGGCTCAGATATTGAGTCCGGCGGAACTGTTCTCACTAACAGGAGAAGGGGCAAAGGCGAGTAACTGGCGCCTACACCAGTAAGCCTCGTGAAGAAGGGGCTCGTTAGCCAAGGCTGGCTACCCACCTAGGAGAAGGAAAACTCTGAATTCAAACCTCTGCTGCATTGCATCTATACCCAATCATGCTCTGGGAGTCAACCCAGATGAAAAATCAGGAGCTGGCGACCCTAAGGCAGTTTGCAGCACCGAGTGCTACGCCCTGGCAGAACCTGCGACGCCGCTGACCCCAAACTGTATCGGGACTGCCGTTCCTTTGGATACATCAGCTGCGAGGAGAGGAGGGAAGTGATGTGTGGGCGACATCGTTTTCGACCAGGCATTCATCTAATTTCCGTATGAATCCTAGTCGCTATTCGACTGAATGAAGCCATAGATCAGTCAAAGTTTACGTGATAATCTTAGAAATTAGTAATAAAAAAGTTAAGTACATCTTTCAAATCTAGCGATCTATAGTGCAGATTGTCAAGTCATATGTTCCAATGGTCGACGATTAACAATGGCGTCGTGTTGCCCAGCAACCGACTCCACTTTCCCCATCTTTCTTTAGGTACCTATTAGAGTTGCATTCAGAGAATTCCTAAAAATTCAAAATTCCCAGCCTTGACCGAGATTTGAACCAGAGACCCCCCCTCATCTCGGAAGCCATGTACTTTACCACCACTCGTGTAGTGAACTCGCTCAAGTATTCTGTTATGTGAAGACAAGACAGTCACAAAGAAAGACAACCCCCATGCAAGGGCATAAACTATGTACGTTTAAATAAAGCTTAAAATAGATTTTAATAATTATTGCCTTTGTTTGAAGGGGGTCTTTTTTTTTTCATAAAAAAACGTATTAAAAAAAATCCGAGCGCACATTTTTAGAAACATATTAAAGCTATTTATGTTACATTTCTTCTTAGAGAATATGATACATGATATATCATATAACCTACGAAAACAAAACAAAACAAAAAAAAATTCTACTGTACAAAGCTGGAAAAATTTTTTAAGGTTATGATGAAGAATGGAAATGTACCGTGAGGAAATGACTAGAAAACTTTCGAGGTCCTTTCAAAAAGATCTGGCATAGTTAATTGCTGCCAGGGATGTAATGGGGTCAGCGCGACGACCACCATATCAAGCGAACAATGTATTTAAAGTACGGAAAAGTTTCAGCATTAACAGGAAGGGGCAGGGAAAATACCTACACACACACACACACACACAAAACTCTCGACACAAAGAAGACACGTTTAGCGTCTAGACCAGCGGTGTTAAACTTATTTAACCTTGAGATCAGAAGCAGTTCAGTCACGCATGTGACACAGCATCACCCGCCCCCAAAAAAATGGTCAGTCCAGTTACATCACTGATATAATGCACCCATGGGAAGGATGGCTGCCTGGTCGGGATGGCTGCCTGGTCATGCGGTTTGCACGCTGGACTGTCGTTCAGATTTATCGATAGTCTCGGGTTCAAACCCTGCCCGCTCCCATCCCCCGTCGTCCTGCGGGAGGTTTGGACTAGGAAGTAATTATCTTCAACTCTGAAGGAACATCCGAAACATGTAAAACAAACATTATACAAACATTTTTTGGGGGGAGGGATTTTTTAGGCGGAGGCTAAAATGAATTAGGCTGGATAGGACCTGCGGGTCTTTGTGCATCGCCGGTCTATACAGTGTTAAATGAGCTTTAAAAGTATGTCGTTTTGTTTTACCTGCAGAAGTGGAGGTCCCTCTGTTCCGTCTTGCTTCAGACCCATTCCTACAGCAAATACAATTAAGAGAAGACAGCCCACGAACTCGCCGACAACACCTTTCCAGAAAGCTATGTTCTTGAGGTCATTGAGCTCTCTGTTGATTAACCTTTGACCTATGGTCTCTCCTTCGTGACATAGGCTAAGCTCATCGCAAAGCCTGTCTGGGATGGACGCAAGGGACATTGCGCTGGATCTATGAACTCACGCTTCGAGCAACTGAAATATAGACGTTAGAATAGTTATGATTGGCGGATTATTTTTAGATTATTATGATTCGATAAGAGAATAGTTTTTATTGGACAACTTCCAGGATTGAGAATGGCTAACGAGGTCTCAGCCAAATGACTATCTTTACTTCCACAACAAATACTAATTTGTCAGGTACCGTACTAATTAAAGTTAGGTGGCTGAGTGATAAAGCACTTGGCTTCCGAACCGGGGGGTCCCGTGTTCGAATCCAGGGGAAATCTGGGATTTTTTATTTCGCGATCTTTAGGGCACCTCTGTCGACCTGGCTCTAATGGGTATCTGACATAAGTTGGGGAAAAGTGTTGAAATATGCACTGCAGTTAATTCGCTGTAGCACTTACATAGAAATGACATCATAGACTCATTTGATTTACAAAAACAAAAAATCTGGCCACTTCTGCATAAAACCAATGTAAAAAAAAAAGATTTGTTCAGTTCAATGCTAAAGAGAGTTCGTGGACCAAAACGCATTTTGACGCTTCAAATGTTTTAATAATAATAATAATCTATATATATATAATTCTCTTCTTCCCTCAAGAGTTTGGACGAGAAGCAAAAAGAAAAGGAAAGATTACTCTCTTATTTCTGTGGATAGTCATTCCACGAAAAAAAAACAAGATTAGGGGGGGGGGGGGAAACACGTTTTCACAGCTCGCTACCGATGGCTGCGCGCTGGACTGTCAAACCCTGCCCCTCCCATCCCCCTTCGTCCTGCGGGAGGATTGGAATAGGAAGTAAACTATCGTCAACTCTGCAGGAACATCCGAAACATGTGAAACATTTTACAAACAGTTTACAAACACTAAATAGCAGACTTAACCATTGTGGGGCCCTATTCAAAACGAATTTCGTGGGGCCAAGTTTGGGTAGGGAAGCGGACAATAAGTGAAATTTAAGAGTTTGTATTAGAAAATAAATTCGTCTATGCATTTTATTCGTACAAAATTACTTTACGAGCCTTGCGTGTAGTGAAGTCATACAGTATATCATAATAATTTTGTTTCCTACATGGATCACGCTCAATAGCAAGAATTACCAAATGTTTCAATCTATCTTTGAGAATTAATGACCTCAAGTAATTCTTCATTAGTTTGAGGCGCGAGAAGCTTCTATCACCAGATTACACAATTACGGTTAATGCATAATGCCGTTTTTATATATCACGCTGAGGATTGGCGATTTCCATATTGAATGACACCCCCAAAATGACAATTTTTGTCTCTATATTTCCGAATATTTTAAGGATTTTTTCGTATATTTTGTAATTTCGGGAGATTTCCATGAGATCCTGGTAAATCGACAGGAGGGCGCGGGAAATCTTTTGTAGGTTTAAATACGGTTTAATTTAATAATTTATACACCTTGAATTAGAGCGGGTCCTATGAAAGTGCGGGGCCCCTGTGGTCGCATAGGTTGCAGTGGCCTAAGACCGGCCCTGCAAAATAGCGGCGTATGTTACGCCGCCTGTCAACTGGTAACCTTTATTGTCCATAAGGAAATTTGTCTTACTTTTGCGAGAATGAAAACCAGCTCATTGTCCGGACAGAAAGTGGGAATTATGAATTCCAAGCAAACAGAGTGCGCAAGAGGACAGGGGAAGTTTTCACACACGACATTTGTTAGAGTTACTTCTCTTAATACTGTTAGACACTTAGTATAGAGACGCACCCTAGTTGACAGACTTTCAACGCCATATAAAGTGACATCATGGATTAGTGAGTTCTATTTTATGTAATTATTAGAATTTCGAGGATATAACTTCGTATTACGAAAGAAGACTCGACCGTGGCCCTTTCAGTATTATGCTTCAATTCTATAACGGTCGGCACTTAGTCCTTTAACCTTGTTACGTGTGTATGCCTTGTTTCTTAGTCATTTAAACGCATCTTAATACACCTGTACAAGAAATCCAAACATCTCCAGAATAATCTGTCGAAGTCAGACAGCCATCAACAATTATACAAGATCAAGACCTTTCGCAATACGCCTTTTAATTTAAACTTCTAGTTAACATTCTTTAAGCAAATAAATACTGTAAGAGAGATAAAGAAAAGAAAGCGATACGGAAACAAGAAGATGTTTTTAAAATACTTAAAAAAAAAACAAAAGCTTACATTAGGTGTACTTGTATCAATTAGTTTGGATCAGTTGTGTAATTAAACTTGTAACAGATCTAGACAAACGATAAAAAAAGCAGTTAAAACAATTTTAAAATAGCGTGGAACGACCTTGATTTCGAACTCATGGCTAAAGCCTTCTTATGATTCTCAAGCCAACACGATAACCACTCTGCTAGTGGAGAGCTTATGAACATGGAAGATTGTTTGTTATTGTTATTATTATTTAGTTACAAATTTAGAAGAGTTAAAGGGAAGCATCTATTTGACATGTAATCCAGTGGGACCTTTTTGTAGCTTTTGAAAATTAAGTAAATTTGCTGATAGATTGAGTTTCATCTTTTCTAACAATCTACAAAGTTCAGAAAAAATGTTCAGAGATAACAAACTTACAGGACGGTTAGCACCAGGGCCGGATTTACTTTAGTTCAAACTTTTTTTTTTTTTTTTTTTTTTAGGGTACATTTACATAGACTGTATTACTTAAAAAAACAGTTTTAAAACAACTTTGGATTTTCATTATGTACATTTTCTTATAGCCGCGGCCTCCACTTAATTAAATCCGGCCCTAAAAATAAAGTTGAGAGCCCTTTCAGACCTAGCCATTGTTGGGGGTAGATGATGTAAAGGTCAACTGTACCTATAACGAGGGTGTCATGTGGCCAGCAAAAACGACCAACCGCCTTAACTTTTCCACAACTTATGTCAGGTACTCATTAGAATCGGGTGGACTCAGGGAGCGCCCTTGAAATCCAGAAATTCAGATCATCACTGGGATTTGAAACCGAGACTCAGCCACTACTACCCTAAATCCGGCCCTGATCATAACATAACTTTCGATTTAATAAAATGTTTCTACGAACAGCTGTAATCATAATATCATCAGCATCTTCACTGGTCCAATAATGTATGTACGTTTACTGTCTGAGTGAGTTGCTTTCTATGAGAAGTAACTTAATAAGACATTACAAAGTGTGAAACAAGTCCCCCTGGCCAGACCGCCGCACATTTAAAAACAAGTATTGCGTTTTATCTGTCCAGAAACAAAAAGTTTTGCCATAGCATCGAAAGGTGAAGGTTATTCTGAGCAGCAGCGAAATCTGTATTACAGATTTAACCATTTTTTTTAAAAATCCATTGGCGGTTCTCAAATGTGCACTTTAAGACTACCTTTATAATGTAGCAAATATAGTAATGGCTTTTGCCTACTTAGTATATATAATATATATATATCAGAAGTTACTTTTAAAAAAAGATAATTACGCCCTACGCATTTCATGTGTCAATCTAGTCATGCATGTTAATGACTTAAACTCAAGTTGTTGGTTTTCCTGGCTGATTCAGGCAACCCATTCCATTCTCTAATGGCACTAGGAAGAAGTATATTATCGTATATTATATATTTCAGACGTTACTTTTAAAAAAAAGATAATTACGTCCTACATATTTCCATTCATTAAGACTTAGTAAAGTAATGTTCCCCTTTCAGACCTTGTAATCTATATGGCAGATGGTGTAAAGGTCATCTGTTTCTGTGGCCTACGCTTAACGAGGATGTCATGTGGCCAGCACAACGACTTACCGTTGTTATTTTTTTCCCCAACTAATGTCAGGTACCCATTAGAGCTGGGTGGACCCAGAGGCGACAGAAGATCCCGAAATTAAAAATCTAATTTTTTCACCAGGATTCGAACCCGGGATCCCCGGTTAATAGGCTAAGCGTTATACCGCTCAGCCACCACGCCTCCATGCGAGCATGCTATATGCGACGCGAAATATTTAAAAGTGTAAAAGACCCGCTAACAACATTCCTAAAATATGATATTCCAAGCAAAATTATGTTTTAAACTCACTGTGCAAAATTTTAAATATATTTCATAATTACATGATTTTACGAAGCAAATGGGGGCTGGATTGGACACGCAATGTGAAGAACAGCAGACGACATTGCAAGACTCTAGACTGGAACCCACAGGAAAAGAGGAAGTTTGGGAGACCAAATCAAAGAATAACTTTAAGTGTCAGAGAGTTACAAGGTCCACAAATGAGATTGGATCATAGCGCTCCGATCATGCTATACGCATGAGAATTGCACTATATTAAAGCTATTTAAAAAAATACAACTTTCTTTTGCATGATAAGAAATTAAAGATATGATAGCTTGACTCATACCTAAACCGAATGAAATACTCAAAGACACAAAAGGTAAAGGCACATTTCTTATTCAATATGCTAGGACAAATTCATATAAGTGCCCCCTCTTTCTTACTACGATTAGAGCATGGAATGGGTTGCCTAAATCAACGAAAAAAACCAATGACTTAAAGAGTTTAAGTCTCTAAAACGTGCACCTGATTAGCACAATGACGTAAATATCTTCTCCTTTGAAGGAACGTCTGTAATTTACAAGAAAAAAATATTGCAAGAAGACATCAAATGACAATACTAGGAGGAATCGAACTCAGGACAATCAGATCAAGCTATCGTGTAGCCAAAACAAAACACACAAAAAATTCTCGAAGCTACTTACAAAAATCCACTTATTATGCGAAAAGCACTGACATAGATGATTGTGTCAAGTTCTTTTCGGGATTCGAAATTCAGTTAACCAACTAGAAATGTTTAGGCCACTGCCGAGATATCCACCAGATCAACAATGTGGAAATCCCTTCACTACTAAGTGGTCATTTTTATTTTATATTAGACATGATATTCAAGAGCGAGTGTATTAACAGGGCAAGAACAAAGCCTAATTCGTCCGAGAATAACAACTGTAGAATAACAGCTTTCATAACATACCATGAGCGTGCTGGAAGTCAGCGGGTCTTTTAATTTTGTTATTACGAGACGTACAATAACAATGTTCGATTATTCTCCATTGTCAATGCTGAATAAAACATCCACATGGTCGAATATGGCTCTACATAAAGCCTGTTCAGCTAGTAACAGGAACGTGGAAGCGATATTCTCATAAAAATACACCAATTTTAAAACAATTTACATAAATGTAAGGGAGATAATGTTACAATATGTTAACGAAGGAGATGAATTTCTTTTTGGTATCACTAAGTCAAATACATTTATAAAATATACAAGAAATATTTACAACAAATATAAATATTAATTAAAGGTGTTTTTTCTGGTCAACTGTCTGCTAATATTAAAAGAAAACATTTATGATTTTTTTTATAAAGGCTTTTAGAAAACCAAAAGTAGCCGTTGCACCTAAACTTTTCAAGCCGCATAGCATGGTAAAATAATATTTTTCACCTATAGTTCTCGAGACCCGAGTGTGACAGACGGACAGACGGACATTTTGCACAAACCTGATAGCGGCTTTTCCCCTTTGAGGGGCCGCTAAAAATTCATTTAAAGTTCTCATCCTTTTCCTTAGCAATTCAATTTTAAATCAAAATAAAATATTTGACTGATTGATAAAAAAAAACGATAAGATGAATATATCATTCGCATATGCTTGAAATGCAGTGCTGGATATACCTGTAGGCAAATTAAACTTTAGCTTAGAGCCTAGGGGGGCACCCAAATATTGTTTTGAAGATAAAGCAAAGGACGAAATTACCCAATTTACGCCAAAGGCAGTATTTTTTTTGGGTGAGCTAAAAGGTGCCTTTGCTGGCATAGAAGAGAGCACCTGGTTGCATGCGGCCTCCTAACGAGACAACTAGACGTCACGAAGGCCGCGGGATACACATTTGAGACCAAAAAAAAATCCGCTGCCGAGGACAGACGCAGACGGCGAAAAGAAAATCTAAATCGGCCACCTGCGGACAATGGTTGTGCTTACCTTGGGTGTGGCAAAATATATAGCTCACAGCTGGGGCTGCGCAGCCACGGGAAATACTGCATTCCTCACTAATCTTCGGAGTCGGAGACAAGTCTTATTATTATTATTCCACCAGAAAAGTACTTTATACGTTTTTGTTACTAGAAAAAGCAACAACAACCCTTTCTTAATATGGCTGCCGGTTTTGTGGTACGCGCTTCGGACTGAAGTCCGATATTTGTCTCCAAAATGTATTAAGTACGTACCTTAGCTTCAGATCTTAAACTTTAGTAGCCATTTTTTTTAATATATGCCCGTACATATAAAAATTAAAAAACAAACAAAAATAGTTGCAGTTTGTGGTGGCCGGCAACTTCAGTATGACATATTACAGTGTGTTTGAAATCGCAACAGCCCGGCAGGGCCACCCAGGAGTTAATGAAAACTCCTTTAACATTTTTGTTTTTTCTTGTATTTGAAACTTATTAGATTTTTTTTTAGATTTCTCTCATCTCTGTTATTGTGTAATTTTTAATAGCACAAAGAAGATACAGGCCTTAACCTAGTGGTACAAGTACGAAGTGTACCAATGTACGTACAATTTCTACTCTCCCATGCAACGCCGGGTACACATGATTAACTCTTTCTCTCCTACTCGACGATACCATCGTTGATTTTGACCTCATTAAATTGAATTAATGTTTAATTTTTTTAACTGGGCTTTGAATTATATAAAAAGAGCATGCATTTCCCTTTAATTCTATACCAAATACAACATTTTCTGATAACAAACAACAAAGTTATTGGTGCCCAATCATGACAGGGGTAGTGAAACAGTGATAAGCAAATAAAGAATTCCTTCAAAACGTGGAAAAATAATTACGGAGAGAAAGAGTTAATAATAGTAAAGAAACAATTGAAACGAAAATATAACTTAATAAATTGGTCTTCAATAAATAAAGCAACATCCATAACTCGAAATAAATAAATAGATATAGCAATGTATAGTAGGTCTAATAAAAAAAATATAGGTCTACTTTTTTAGTATCAGTATGAAGTACATGACATATTATTAGGCGGGAAGGTCGACCAGGGAAACTTAGTACCATATCCAGATTTAATACGTTTGAACTTGATTGGATTTTATTTCCCTACAGGATGCATTGAATACCCACACTTTACATAGATATATGAAATGAAGTACCTGGTAGGTGGATGTTCTGTTCTCTAAGTCCCACTCTGGGTAGAAGTCGATATCTGATGTTTGGTAGATTTCTAGTCCAAATGAAGAATGTGACACCAGCACTGGAATGGTTGTATTCTCACGGTGGACGCACCGCTTCACTAAGCAGGTGATATATTTAGCCCGTTGAGGGAGAAGCCTCCTTTGTGTGTGTATATGTGTATGTGTGTGTGTGTGCGTTTTTTGTCTCTCTCTCTATCTACCATGGGCGTAGCCCGGAGGGGGGTTGGGGTCCAACCTCCCCCCCCCCGAAATAAAATCTCCCCCCCCCCGGGCAGGGGGGTCGGAATTAAGTGACTGATTTTTTGCGTTGATTTTTTTTTTAATTTTTAGGAGAGATTTTAATACTAAGCCATCACTTGCCCCATCGCAGCCATGTGGATTTTGAGTTCAAAACCCCCTACCAGGGGTTTCACTGTTGAATTCCCCTCTTTAATAAAACAAAACAAAAAAATAATAATGTAAACGACTATTCCCGAATTCCAAGAGCATAGCTAAGGGGTGTTTTGATTTAAAACCCCCCTCCGAAATTTGCGATAAAACCCCATCTTCAAAATAAACCTATTTATACATCAGTCGTCAGATTCTATGAGCGTAGCCAAGAGGGTTTTACCCCCCCCCCCCACCTCCATCGGGGTTTGAAGTTAAAAAATACCTCTTAAATATAAAAAAAAGCAAATTACACACTCAAAATTCTATCATCATAGCCAAAGGGCGTTTTTTAGTTTAAACCCCCCTTCAACGGGGTTTGAAGTTCCATAAGGCTTTTTTCAAAGTTTAAAACCCTCCAGATGGTTTTGAGTTTAAAATCCCCCTACAGAGAGTTTTGAGGTTGAAAACCTCTCTCTTCAATATTATTCTAAAGCAAACTAAATTCACCAAATTCTATGACCGTAGCTAGCTGGGGTTTTGAATTTAAAAAAAAAAATTCCAGAGATTTTTTAGTTTAAAACCCCCCCCAACAGTCCCCAACAGATGATTTTGACGACAAAACTTTCCTTTTCGATATAAAATCTAAAGCAAACTACAGTCACTTAACTCCAAGAGCGTAGCTACAAGAGGTTACAAATTTCTACCAGTGGCTGGGCTCTATTAATAAAGTGCAGTGAATAGTCATCTGCCGAAATTGAAAAACACTAAATGTGGCTCAACAAAGATGGCTAAGACGGATTTCAAGAGTCAGTAATAGAGATCGGGTCTCAATCAAGGAAATCATTTTTCGAATTGGGAATTGACCCCCTTAGTAAGGTTGTGACAGACCGTCGGATGAGGTGAAAATAGCAGATAAGGTTTTTGAAATAAAACTTTTTTAATAGCCGGATCATGCACTCAGAATATGCATTTTGTTGGCTTTCCATACCGGAAATAGTGTATTGCGGCGGGGCTCACAGCGCTCCCCCAGACCCCCTTGCTGGCAAGGGCGGGGAGTTGTAATTTTCCACTAACTGCAGGAACAACATATTCTAGGGTACAATAAACGTCTTCCGAAAGAATCAAGTATGAAGGGTCAGAATGTAATTAAGATTAATTATGCAGACACACACACGCTCTCACACATATATAATACACACACACAGACACACACACAGACACACACACACATACATACATACATATATATATATATATATATATATATATGGTGGGGGGGGGGAAATAATTACCCCCCCCCCCCCGAAAAAAAATCCTAACTATGATGCCCATGCTCTCTCTACTGTAAACATTCTCTTGGTCTGTTTTAACGGCCCCAGAAATGGGAAAAGACGCGCTATTAGTTTTGTGTAGCCTGTCTGTTCGTCTGTCCGTCCGTCCCGTTCAGATTTCAGAAACTAGAAGAGAAAATAAAAATCGGATATCATGATATTTTAGATCATTCAAAGTTCTGATGCAACGGCTACTTTTTTTCTTTTCCGAAAGTGAACCATCTAATTTTTAAAATTATATATGTAAGCAGATTTTTCAAAAAATTACACCACTTTTCAATGAAAAACTGAAGGGGAGGTAACTTTTTTTATAAAGGTCATGGACTTCTTCATTAATAACTCATGCGCATTGGTACAAAAAATGTGCGTATTTTTAGGTCTATCGAGTCATACATGTTAATCAATGACTTAATTTCTGTAAAGTCATTGATTTTCCTGGCTGACTCAGGCAACCCATTCCATGCTTTAATAACACAAGGAAAGAAGGAGCATTTGTACAAATTTATCTTAACATGTGAAACGAGGAATGTGCCTTTATCTTTGTCTTTCTGAGTATTTTATTAGATTTTGTTTTTTTATTTGAAGATTATGGTTCAGTTTTTTATTATATGTTTTTATATGTTTATGTGGAAAGCGTGGTCGAGAGGCCAAGAGGCCAAGTGCGCTTGAATTTGGCTGGCTTGGCTACCTAGAAGGGGGCTCGAGGTTCGACACCCGACTCGGGCAAAGTTGTGTTTACTGAGCGCCTAAAGGCAGCACGGAAAACCAACTCCTAGATACCCCCTTCACAAATGAGATTGGACCAAAAGCGCTCTGAGCATGCTATAAGCATGAAAGTAGCGCTACATAAATGCTATAATAATAATAAAAGTATAATTGCTACTTTATTTTTAAATCTTCTATCCTGAAGGCTTTCTAAATTCAGTGATTTTACTAAATGTCTAAACAAATGTGAATATTCCTTTGTTATATATCTCACTGCTCTATTTTGTGTCTGCTCCAGTTTCTTGAGTTGAGGGGATCCCAAACAGAGGATGAATATTGTATTATTGGCCTAACCAAGGTAAAATAACATTTTAGTTCCGGTTTGCAAAACTGTGGGTCGGAATGCACTGATCTGAACTGTTTATTGGATTCAAAACAGAGTTTTACAATTACTAACTTTCAATCTCCTAAGCTTATCTTGCGTGGGCACCATCAAATAAAGAGAGTCCAGTGGATAGAAACTTCTGGAATGCATCTCGCAGGACTTTGTGTTGTCATCCATACCCGCGCTGGTCAATACATAAGAGTTTGGAGGTTTGATCCTGGGTCAGTTTGACCTTGGTTTGACACATTTCAGCTTTTTTTTTTTCGTTACAGGTTGTTTTTGTTTAGTTGCGCACAGAGGTCACGTTGTAGCTGTCACCCGATACTACCTCTACATTTTTTTAAATCGCAGAGACTAGCGTGAACTTTTACGCACGCAGGGTCCCCCATTGAACAGATTGTCGTGCTCTAGAATGCATATGCTAATTGGGGTTCTCGTCATAAAGGTTTTTCGCAGTAATCTGCTCTTTATTTATATTTACAAAGCTTACATCAACTCTGTCTGTCAGTCTGTCTGTCTGGTAAAAAACGTGTACACTTTATATCTCCCAAATCTATTCTCGGATCAAGTTGAAACTTTGCACAATTATTCATTGGCGTAAACAAGACATGAATCCATTTATAAAATGAAAAAAAATAATTACTGGCAATTAATTATTTTGGTTGATATCAACAAGGGAAATTAATCCTTCAGTATTCCCAAATTATGGATAAATCTGTAGCGTTTAGTCCCCTTAAATAATTGTTAACGCCATTTCTTCCACACCCATTCTCCGATCAAGTTGATACTTTAAACAATTATTTCTTTTACCTGTCAAGACATAATAATAATAATATTAATAGCTTTTATATAGCGCTACTTTCACTCAGTGCGCTCTGGTTCAATCTCATTTGTGGGAGGGGATATCTGGGAGAAGTTTATTCGTGCTGTCTCTAGGCGCTCAGTAAACACAACTCTGTTCGTACCTCGAGCCCCCTTCATAGGTAGCCAAGCCATGTATACTTGTACTTGACCTCTCGACCACGTTTTTTTGGATGGCTACCTGGTCGTGCGGTTTGCGCGCTGGACTGTCGTTCAGATTTATCGATGGTCCAGGGTTCAAATCCTGCCCGCTCCCATCCCCCGTCGTCCTGCGGGAGGTTTGGACTAGGAAGTAATTATCTTCAACTCTGAAGGAACATCCGAAACATGTAAAACATTTAAACATTTTTACGTTTCCCAGACATGAATCATTTTTATAAAAAAAAAAACTACCAATTAGTCAAATAATTACCGGTAATTAATTATTTTGTTTCATCTCAAATAAGGGAAAAGTTTTACATTATTGATACATATAGTTGTAAGGGTGGAATTTTTCCCCATGGATAAGCTTTGTTTTTTTTTTTAAAGGATTTTTTTTTTCATAGTTTGCTTGTTAGATTTCTAGGATTCGGATTATAATCTCGAAGAAAAAATACAGTAACATATGCAAAGAAGAGAAAGTGATATTGATGTCAAGTGGCCGCCTCTTCTCCCCCTCTAAAAATAGCTATAAGTTTAAGAAACGTTACGCAGAATGAAAAGGTCAATTAGAATTGTGGATGAGTGGAAAAGCGTTTGGGTTCTGAACCAGGGGGTCCCGGGTTCGAATCCTGGTCAAGACTGGGATTTTTAATTTCGGGAACTTTGGGCGCCTCTGAGTCCATCCAGCTCTGATGGGAACATAAAATTATCCGGGAAAAGTAATGGCGGTTGGTCGTTGTGCTGGCCACATGACACCCTCGTTAACCGTGGGCCTCAGAAACAGATGACCTTTACATTATCTGCCCAATAGATATCAACGTCTGAAATAGGAATTTTATTAGAATAATAAGCAAATGTGTTTCTGGAAAGGGGGTGGGGGGTCACTATGGCTCCAAATGGGCTTGATATCTCGAGAAGATAAAACAAAAACTGATGTTTCTTAAAGCTGTATTTATACCAAGAGACTTTTATAAAGTCATAGTATTAAAGTCACTTGGCTTTAACCTTCGGGAAAAACACTAGGTGTTTATCAAACCTAATAGGAAAGGATGGGGGGGGGGGTGGATAAATGACGAAAATTGTTTGTCGGTCGGAATGACGAGCGAGTTTTCAGTTTACGAAATGTTTACCAGCTTAGGAACAGTATATAGGTGATGCTTTATTTGTGGATTTGTATTAAGCTCAGAGATAGCTTATGTGATAACATGTTCATTATTTTTTTTTGTTAATGAGAGCTGCATTATTTTTGTTTTGTTTCGTTTTACATGTTTTTGAAAATTTTTTCAGATTAGTGTATCCTAGCCCAAACCTCCAGCGGGATAGTGGCGGGCAGGATTCGAACCCGGGACCGTCGAGATGACTGTTCAGAACAGAACAGAACCAGGTATTCATTTCATTTTCTTTGTATGTGACATCTGGGCACTATGTAATGTATGATATACTATTAGAGGCAACGGCTAACGAGGACGCAGTGCAGCGAACACAATGATCAATGTTCTCAAAAGCAAATCTGCCGGTTTTAATTTTCACTGTTAAGACAATGCTAGTCCACTGGTAGAGAACATTCAAATGATGCATGCAACGCCCCCTGGGGATCACTGCGTGGGAAACGACAAATGGGGTAGTTCCGGACCTCTTCTCAGTCACGTGGGTGTGTTGTTTACATTAATGACCTCATTGATTTCATTGTAATTTAAACATGAAAATAGTCTAGATCTAGACATCTTTAAGTAATAAAAAGTATGTTACAATAATTAACTCATTTTTTATTTAGTAGGTCTATTAGATCTAGGCTAGCACTAAATCTAGATCTACATCTTATCATAGGAAGAGATTGCCATTATTGCCATGCATAAGACCACAGTCACGTGACTTTTTATAAAGTAGATCAGAGATTCGGAACTACCTCATTGTGTACAAAACAGGACGTGGTCTAGGTGTCTATCTCCGTTACCTTGAATGGAGTCCAGTACGGAATCGGGCGCTTGTTACGCCATTATCCCGTTGATTGTTAGAAATGCTTTTATCCAACTACCAGACCTGGACATGGGGTTCTCCACATCTGAGGGCTCCCAGCAGTGACGGCCAAAGTGACTGGGCTAGAAAGTGGACCGTACCGCGTACACGGCGCGCCGTCCGGGTTTCTGGGCCCCACTCGCTATAAGTGGCCGAGAACAGCGCTAACTATTGGGAGATCGCCTACTGTTACAGCCACTGTTCCGTGTAAGGACCGCCCCTCCGCTTCACGGCTAACTGATGGCGGGCCCCCAGCGTGGAACAATGTGGCAGACTTGGACTGGGTTACTGGCTTTTGTTCAATCCCAACCCCGAGTGAGATAAAAAAAAAACGAAAAGCTCACCCAGGGTATCCTGCTGGGGCCTGGTTCGCTACTCGTACTTAGCCTATCTAGTTCCACTACTAGATGTTTCCACGGAGGTCCAACGCTGAGACGACGGGTAGCTGGAATCCTCCAAACTTCGTTACCAGATTAGCTCCATTGGCTTTCAAATTTCTGATCGAGTTAAAGACAAGTCAATCTTCAAATCTTGACCGTTGCCAAGGTAACGGTAGCCAGGTCGATATGCAAGCATATTCGCGATACGTTGTTACATTAAAACGTCACAGTACGATACTCAGCCTGGTCAAAACAAGTCAATGACATATTTCGCCCAGAGGCGTAGTGAGCAATACGTGCGCCCGGGGTAAGGTATATTATTGGCACCCCCTCCCATTTTTCATAAACACCACATAGAAATATAGTCTGCATGTGGCGCCCCCCCCCCACCAAGGGTGGCGCCCGGGGCATCATGCCCCCTCTCACTACGACTCTGATTTCGCCCTTCCTTTCCCTTTTTTTTTTCAAACTGCCGGTGAACACCATTTGGGGCTCCGTCATGTGTCATTAATGTGGGCTGCCAGTATAACTTGACTAAATAATATTATGCTTGAGAACATTCGATGCCTATCTGATTTTGTTGTACGCGCTTGGTCAGGTATTCAAACCCTGCCTACAAAGGATTGGGGTAACGACGTTAGAATCTCGATAGAGAATTGCACGTATGAAACAGAGAATGCTTAAGTCGGTAAATAAAATAAGACAAGATATGATAAAATAAGACAAAATCAGATAAAATAAGATAAGATGAGATAAAATAAGATAAGATCAGATAAAAGAAGATAAGATCAGATAAAATAAGATAGGATCAGATATAATAAGATGAGATTAGATAAAATAAGATAAGATCACACAAAATAAGATAAGATTAGATAAAATAAGATGAGATTAGATAAAATAAGATAAGATCAGATAAAATAAGATGAGATTAGATAAAATAAGATAAGATCAGATAAAATAAGATAAGATCAGATAAAATAAGATAAGATCAGATAAAATAAGATCAGATTAGATAAAATAAGATCAGATCAGATAAAATAAGATAAGATCAGATAAAATAAGATAAGATCAGATAAAATAAGATAAGATCAGATAAAATAAGATAAGATTAGATAAAATAAGATGAGATCAGATAAAATAAGATGAGATCAGATAAAATAAGATAAGATCAGATAAAATAAGATCAGATTAGATAAAATAAGATCAGATCAGATAAAATAAGATAAGATCAGATAAAATAAGATAAAATCAGATAAAATAAGATAAGATAAGATAAAATAAGATAAGATCAGATAAAATAAGATAAGATCAGATAAAATAAGATAAGATTAGATAATTGTATTGTTCCAAGTAAACGGAAATTCAGTTTGACTACAATAGTCCAACGCAGCATACCTACTCTAATAATAGCAATACAGATCGTTAGTTGTAGAGCAAAATGGAAAACTTCTCTGATAACGGTCCCAGGTTCATAGAATTGGGGAAAACTTGAAGAGAGAGAGAGAGAGAAAGAGAGAGAGACAAAGAGGGAGAGAAAGAGAGAGAGAAAGAGAGAGAGAGAGGGAGAGAGAGATGTAGAGAGAGAAAGAGAGTGAGAAAGAGAGAGAGAGAGAGAGGGAGAGAGAGAAAGAGAGAGAGAGAAGGAGAGAGAGAGAAAGAGAGAGAGAAAAAGAGAGAGAGAGAGAAAGAGAGACAGAGAGAAGGAGAGAGAGATAGAAAGAGAGAGAGAGAGAAAGAGAGGTCGAGAGAGAGAAAGAAAGAGAGAGAGAAAGAGAGAGAGAGAGATTACATTTCGTCTACAGTTGACGGTTTTTAGTGTTATGTTATCCAATATATTAAAATCCATCTTTTAAATCCAATATATTTCATTGTCTCGTTGTCAATCAGGCTGTCTACATAGTCAATTTATATGCAACAATGAAGTATCACCCATCTAGCTTTGAAAGAGCTTCATAAGTGAAGTGTCCATAATATCAAAAGAACCACAATAGAGATTCTCTCAATCTACAACGCAAGTGGAAGGCTAAGGAAATGATGGATGGCTGAAGTGAAAAAAAGCTCAAGAGAAGAAAAATGTCATTGTTTTTATTCAGGCCTATCACCTAGCTACATATCTTTTGTTATCTAATTAAATAAGTAATAAAGTATACAAATCGCAAGTAATGAGTTAACACTTTATAAGCTATCCCGACAAGATCAACGTCTAATCTTTCGCCTCAGAACCGGACACAACAAAATGGTACAACATAGGTTTTCCTGGCTGACTCAGGCAACCCATTCCATGCTCTACTGGCACTAGGGAGAAGGAGCATTTGTTCTAATTTTGCCAAGCATAAGGGACGAGGAATGTGCCTTTATTTCTGAGTATTTTTATTAAATTTTGTTTGTGTATTTAAAGATTATGGTTCAGTGTTTTATGTATAATTGCTACTTTACATTTGGGTGTTCTCTCCTGAAGGCTTTCTAAAGTTAGTGATTTTACTAAAGGTGTTACTCTAGTCAAATGTGAATATTCGTTTGTTATGAATCTCACTGCTCTATTTTGTGTCTGTTCCAGTTTTTTTTTGCTTGTTTCAACAAACTAACAAGATAACTAGCAATAATCACATGAATTATGCAAATCGTTACTTGTTTAGCTTTCTTTGTTAAAAACGTTTTGTTTTTTAAATTTTAATTATTTAATTGGGTCATCTCGCTGTTTATTTATAGAATTCGCCACTGAACAGTTCGAAGTCACGTGTTCTGCTACGGCCTGGCATCCGGTATGCTATCGATCTGCACGTACGAAAACCCAAAGGGGAATCCCCTAAACTTTTCACGCCTGAATGATTTCAGTTCAAATATTCAAAACCAGACATTGAAAAAACAAAACAAAACAGAAAAAAAAACGCGGTTACTCATACTATAACCTTGTTTCGCAGTTGAACTTGACGGGCCTGTGACGCCCAGGTGAAGTACAAGGCTTTACTAAGTATAGGATATAGAGAGAAAAGACGTGGGGGGGAGGCACTTTATCACTGAGAGTGAAAAATTATATCTTATCTTATATATTACAGACGTTACTTCAAAAAAGAAGATAATTGTGCCCTATGCATTTCATGTGTCAATATAGTCATGCATGTTAATCAATGATTCAAACTCTGCCAAGTCGTTGGCTTTCCTGGCTGATTCAGGCAACCTATTCAAAAATCACTAATTAATCCTACTACTTGAGTTTCATATGACCTATATTTCCTATAGCCATGTTGGTATGAAGTAAGGACATTATGCTTGTCTTGGTGGTTTCTGATGTTGCTACATATTATATGTTCTAGTATTTTATATGTGATGCTGGTCTGTAGTTTCCCCGGATCAGTGGTGGAAGCAGAATGAGAAAGAGAGGTACTCACAGTATAACGCAGATTGCTCCATTGAGATCCCAATAAAAGCCCAATGTCGCTCCCACCGACAGACCCTCGCCTGCATCGACTAACCTTGTAGTGACACTAGACGCGTAGAAGTTGACTTTAATCGGGTTTTTCCTTAGTGACGGGACGAGTAATTAAAAAAGTGGTATTATGAACTAGGGAGAGAAATGGACAATACGCCTTAGAGGACGACAGAGGACTGTGCCCTTTTTATTGTTCACCAGATTGTTTGAAGTTATCAGCCTGCGTTATCAAGTATATTCATTGTTATTCTGTTGTTGTGTCTTCAATGAACTCGCATTCAACATCAACATCTAGAATCTATAATTATCAACAAACAGACTATCAAAAACCTCCACTGCCCATGTCGTGAGGTAGATTTTGTCCGGGACGGACAAATCTTGAGAAGGGGGCAGTGTTATAACCCTATTGGCGACGCGATAGGGTTAACTGTGAGTGATCTGCTGACAGATGCAACACAGGCCAGTAATACAGTTTAGCATGCTATATGGAAGGGCAAGGGACAGTACTGGTATGAACCTTGCACGTCAATATGACCGGTGTTATGGTCATCTGATCATAAGCCTGCGTGGACCAGAGTCCAGGACAGCAAGGTAGTAGGGACTGTATGTTAGAAAGTGAGTCCTTGAAAATGTAGCTGTGTGAGTCTAGAAATAGACAGAGAATGATTTGTAGTGTTTAGTAGGCAGTTGTATTGTGTAGATCTTGTTACTAATTATTATCTTCCTTATATCCAGCTGCTGGACGTTTACTGAGAGACTACTACCCCTGTATGTGGATAGTGACAGCCAGATCAAATTAGAGGACAACATCACCGCGTTTCAGAAACCGAGCAAAAATTACACACCTTAATCAAAACGGTAAAATGCTTTAGTGACGATATCTGTATGTCTTTTGGCCTGGATAAGTGTGGCATCATAAGCATTAAAAAGGGCAAGGCAACGAACACCAACATTGAATTTGAAGGCATCGAGGAATTGAACTCCGCCTCTATTTATAAATATCTTGGAATAAACCAGAATGCCAAGATAAACCATAAGAAATTAAAAGAGGACTTTCTTGGCAAATATAGGCAAAGAGTTAATAAAATCCTCAACACCAAACTGTCTGGCAGTAATCTCATCACTGCAATTAACAGCTGGGCCGTCCCTGTGCTCCTTTACACGTTCGGTGTGATCAAATGGACTGACACCGACCTACATGACATTGACAGACTCACTAGAAAATTACTAACCAAGTTTCGATGTCTACACCCCAAGTCCTCCACCATAAGGTTATACCTGCCCAGGAAGGATGGGGGTCGTGGACTGCAGAACATCTTCAAATTGTGTAAGATGCAAGTTTTAAAAATACGATCAAAACTGCTCGCCTCCAGCAATAAATTAGTTTCCTTCCTACGGAAATACGACTCCGATGCAACCCCTCTGAACCTACACAATGCTGATGTCAATATCGGTTTGGACGACGTAGGGCATGAGATTCGCCAATGGGAAGAAAAAACACTCCACGGAAAATTTCCGGCTTCATTACATGGGGACAACATCGACAAGGCTGCTTCCTTAACATGGCTCAAAGCAGGTCATCTCTACCCTGAAACAGAAGGCTTTGTTACAGCAATACAGGACAGAGTAATCAGGACAAAAAATTACGAGAAGCATATCCTGAAACTCAATGTTGTCGACAAATGCCGAAAATGTGGAAATGTGGGCGAGTCGATTGAACACATTATGGCAGGATGTCCAGCCCTATCAGAATCAGCCTACCTAGGTCGCCATAACCAAGTTGCAAAGTTAATACACCAACACCTGGCTTTGACGTACAAATTGATCGGTAAGGACACTCCCCCTTATTATAAATACTCTCCGCAAGAGGTTCTCGAGTCTACTGAACATCTGCTGTACTGGGATAGGCCTATTCTGACCGACAAAACGGTAGATTTCAATCGCCCGGATCTGCTGTTCATCGATAAAAAAGAAAAAACCGCTACCATTATCGATATCGCCGTACCACTGTCTCATAATTTAAGAAAAACTGAGATAGAAAAACAAAGAAAATATGGGAACCTAGGCTTGGAGATTAAGCGTCTATGGAAATTGTCCAAAATAACAATATACCCCATTGTTATATCAACCGAGGGGATAATAACAACTGACCTCACAGACACCTTCAAGGCCCTTAACATTTCTAGGAACATCTTCGTTGCCTGTCAGAAGGCGGTACTGCTG
This sequence comes from Biomphalaria glabrata, assembly GCF_947242115.1. Lineage (NCBI taxonomy): Eukaryota > Metazoa > Mollusca > Gastropoda > Planorbidae > Biomphalaria > Biomphalaria glabrata. The sequence continues at coordinate 2,120,441 of NC_074721.1, read as the reverse complement.
CAGACCTGCCACATCACCAGAAAATTCCTCAGTGGAAACTGTTAAAGGGACTACGATGAATTTTGTTTCTCTTTAGCGAAACTCGACCCTGGCAGCGCCAGAGAATGACTACTCGTTCATTTCTAACATAATAATAATAATAATAATGGACGAGAGAAATGAATATAGACATAATCAAATCGTTCTTCCGTGTTAACATTTGTGATGATAAACCTCTACCAGGTTATAGGCAAAAACTACTGGGATAGGCCTATTCTGACCGACAAAACGGTAGATTTCAATCGCCCGGATCTGCTGCTCATCGATAAAAAAGAAAAAACCGCTACCATTATCGATATCGCCGTACCACTGTCTCATAATTTAAGAAAAACTGAGATAGAAAAACAAAGAAAATATGGGAACCTAGGCTTGGAGATTAAGCGTCTATGGAAATTGTCCAAAATAACAATATACCCCATTGTTATATCAACCGAGGGGATAATAACAACTGACCTCACAGACACCTTCAAGGCCCTTAACATTTCTAGGAACATCTTCGTTGCCTGTCAGAAGGCGGTACTGCTGCAGACCTGCCACATCACCAGAAAATTCCTCAGTGGAAACTGTTAAAGGGACTACGATGAATTTTGTTTCTCTTTAGCGAAACTCGACCCTGGCAGCGCCAGAGAATGACTACTCGTTCATTTCTAACATAATAATAATAATAATAATGGACGAGAGAAATGAATATAGACATAATCAAATCGTTCTTCCGTGTTAACATTTGTGATGATAAACCTCTACCAGGTTATAGGCAAAAACTACTGGGATAGGCCTATTCTGACCGACAAAACGGTAGATTTCAATCGCCCGGATCTGCTGCTCATCGATAAAAAAGAAAAAACCGCTACCATTATCGATATCGCCGTACCACTGTCTCATAATTTAAGAAAAACTGAGATAGAAAAACAAAGAAAATATGGGAACCTAGGCTTGGAGATTAAGCGTCTATGGAAATTGTCCAAAATAACAATATACCCCATTGTTATATCAACCGAGGGGATAATAACAACTGACCTCACAGACACCCTCAAGGCCCTTAACATTCCTAGGAACATCTTCGTTGCCTGTCAGAGGGCGGTACTGCTGCAGACCTGCCACATCACCAGAAAATTCCTCAGTGGAAACTGTTAAAGGGACTACGATGAATTTTGTTTCTCTTTAGCGAAACTCGACCCTGGCAGCGCCAGAGAATGACTACTTGTTCATTTCTAACATAATAATAATAATAATCTTTATTGTCCGTGAGGAAATTTGTCTTGTGCATTACACCAAACAAAACATTGTAACTATAAAACAAAAAATGTTCATTCACACCAGACTCACTCCTAATTTACATGTGACAAAAGTTTATATTAAATTGTTTCTATTCAATGATTTCGATTGCCAGGGGAACAAAAGAGTGTTTGTGTCTGTCTGTCTTTGCTATCGGTGTCTTGTATCTCTTTTGTAATGGTAAAATCCTGACCCAAATGGAGATTTTTTTATTTCTATAATCTTTTCAGCTTTTATGAATGTTTGTCACAAACAGCTGCCCAAATGGGGTTTGTTTTTTGCCAGGTAAGCTAAACTGCTTGTCTCTTGATAAACTTTTTTTTTACAAAGCTTATATCAACTTATTCTGTACGTCTGTTTTGTACACGTTGTTGTAAAATTATTTATTTATTTACGGTTTTTTTTTAGCTTGCCATAGATATTAGCTAAATATGTAAGTGGTGGTCAACGTAACAGAGGTGCCCCACGGAAACGCTTCAAAGACCAGCTTAGACCGACTCACCTTAGCTGACATAGAAGAGACCACCTGGTTGCATGCGGCCTCGGAAGGAAACAGCTGGGGGTCACTCAAATAGGCCGCGGTATACACATTTGAGACCAAAAAGAAAATCCGCTGCCGAGGACAGACGTAGACGGCGAAAAGAAAATCTTAATCGACCACCGGCGGACAATGGTTATGCTTGCCTTGGATGTGGCAAAATATGTAGGTCGCAGCTGGGGCTGCGTAACCACGGGAAATACCTCATTCCTCGTTGATCTTCGGACCCCGAAGACAAGCCTCTTTTTTCTTTAAGTAATCGTGAGTCATATAGGTCAAGGGACAAAGTTTAAGTTAAAAACAATTTACTCATTTACGGATTATTATAATGTCAGAAACCAATTTTAAATTTGACAAATTTTCTTCTAGTTAGAAAAACTTCCCATTCAGCTAAAACAAAACACACACATACCAAATTTATTTTTAAATTTGTGTCACACATCCGCGCAAAAATTAACACCCACATACCAACTAAAAACACAAAAAAGTGATTATGCTTGGTTGTAGAAATTTACTGTTAGCAATATTTTATTATATTACAAGACATGTTCCTATCCAAAATGAACAACTGTAAATGAACAACTTTTCATAGTGTCGTTCATTGATAAAGTCAAATGTCAGTGGGTTTATTTGTAATTTTAGTGCCCTCAGGATGTAGGAGGGACATTAAACTTCCACTATGGCCTCAAAATAAACCACCAAAAAACTAAAGTACTTCAAGTAAACAATAAACAAATTGGAGACATAGAACTGGATTCTCAGACAATAGACCAAGTAGAAAATTTTATATACCTTGCGAGTGTAGTCAGTATATCAGGTGGAACAGATAAAGACATTAAACGTCGTATAAATCTAGCGCGTCAGACATTTACACAGCTAAAACCAACCTGAAAATCTCCTCACATCTCAAACAAGACTAAACTAAGAATCTTTAACTCTAATGTCAAGGCTGTCCTACTGTATGGTTCTAAAACAGGGAGAACAACTGAAGCCACAACAAAAAAAGTACAGATCTTCATCAACAGATGCCTGAGAAATATCCTAAAAAATACACTGGTATGACAAAGTAGAAAACACCAAACTGTGGGAGATGAGTGGACAGAAAAATATAGAAGTGCAGATTTTAGAGAGGAAGTGGAGATGGATTGGTCACACCCTTAGAAAAGAGAGCAGCAACAGAGCTAGGCAGGCCTTACAGTGGAGCCACCAGGGAACAAGACGCAGAGGAAGACCAAAAAGAACATGGCGACGCAGTGTACTTGAAGAAGCAGAGAGGACCGGGAAGAGCTGGGACACCATCAAAAAGCTAGCAAGAGACCGTGGAGAGTGGCGTGTTTTTGTCGAGGCCCTATGATTCATGAGGAACTCAAAGGAATGATGATGATGATGGTCTCTGATATGAGCATAAATACCATATTTTAATCAGATTTGGTCAAGCTGTTTTGATTTCTATGCGGTACATAAATACATACATTTATAAAATAGGCCTACATATACAGTAACCTACTTTCAATATTATATATTACATTAGTTCGTTTTTTCTTTCAAAGGTGCATAACTCCTTCATGAATTTAATGTTATATTTTCCTCACTTACTTACCTTTGATCAAAGCGCGTTCACTTCATACTTGGCCCATATGGACACTACTGGCTACGTCTACATCCCCACTGGCTGTAAGGACAGAACAAAAGGTAAGTAGATCTATAGGGAACTGTTGCATTAGGAGAATAAATATATAGAACAAAAAGTTTGAAATAATTTAAGAGAATACTTTTTTTCCACTTCGAGAGAAATCGGTACAGGAAGCCTCAACCTCTGACCTGCGACGATGTGGACAGTGGAGCGAGACCAATAATTATGGAAGGTCTGAACACTGACCTGCAACGTCACAACCTGTGGGCAGTTTAGACCAATAGCTCGTTGCTGCGTCACAGATATGTACGAGGTGGCAACGTGCTATTGGTCTTATCTGCCCACATGTTGTGACGTAGCTGGTCAATGTTTAGGCCTTTTGTAACGAATGGTTTCGAGTGGAGATCAATAGCTCGTTGCTACGTCACAGTTCTGACGTCACATATATATTGTTGTAACCCTATTCGCGACGCAATAGGGTTAACTGTGTGTGATCAGCTGACATATGTGACACAGACCAGTAATACAGTTTAGCGTCCTATATCGAAGGGCAAGGGACAGTACTGGCATGAACTTGGCACGTGAATAGGACCCGAATCATGGTCATCTGATCATAAGCCTGCGTGGACCAGAGACCTAGTGTGTGTAAGGCAGTGCAGTTCAAGACAAGACAGCGAGTGGACCGGGACTGTTAGTCTGCCATGAAGTCGGTCCTGGTGGAGTCCTGCAGTGAATGTACGAGTCCAGGAAGAGATAGAGACAGTAGAGTTTATTAGTTTAGTACGGTGATGTACAGTGTAGCATTTTTAGTGTTGATGTATTGTCAATTGTGCCATAGTGTCTGTTTTAATTGACCATTATTAAAGCACCAGATTATTTGGAGCCCTGTGATCAAGTTGTTGATGTGTTGTTGTGTTGTGTGTTTAGCAGTGTTTACAGAAGGCCTGATTAGGAGAGAACGTAACAATATTTACAAACTCGTTTTACTATTCCTCCTATAAGCTTGAAACTTCGTGATGGGCGGAACCTGGACAAGGGTTTCGACGATTTTCCAAGACATTTGACAGTTTATGTAAAGCTTTGGGGGAAAAAAAAACAATTTGCCACACATGGATACCCCTGGTTTTATCTTTATAATTTTTCTAAATAAAATAATCTTAAAATGAAATTTGATCTATTTTAAACACGAGACAGTGAGACTCCCCGCATGTATTCAGTAAAGAGTTGAATAATTAAATTGACGTTTAGGGACATTTTGTGCATCGCCTTATGTTGAAATCATTAGCTGGACTGCTAGCATGAATTTGTGACAATATAAGCATATACATAATAATTATTCGATTTATCCATACAAGATATGGAAACTTTGTCTCTAACTAGATCCATCCAGTATAATAGTGTATTATAGACGTTTCCTAGTCTGGATCTATATCACCAAACTATAATTTTATGTACTCTGAGTAGATTTTATACATGGGCGTAACAGTATTTTTGTCTAATGATGCAATGGCCATATAATCAGGATTAATTATCTTTTTAATAATCATTTATTAATGTAACTTGTTTGAGTGAAAATCATAAAGCAAATTGTATCTATATATTATACAACAAAGAAAGAATGACAACCAAAATAACAACACCAAATAAGTTTTTAAATTTCAATTAGATTGTAAATATTGTGAATGTGACATGCAGCCATACATTATAATTTTTATTTTTTTAACAAGATGTTTTACGAAGTAGAAATCTCTGCAGCACGACTAAGGGGAAACAATCAAAACAAATATTTATATATGAAGCAGTGTAGAGTTTTCTTTCTTTAAAATTGTACCTCTGTTTTTTTCTTTACCCAAAATTTCTGTATTCTGTATTGAAATCGAGTCACTCAAACTCGCTTATATCTGATAGAGTCTTTGACGCTCGAAACGTTACCATGTCTTGTTGAACTGTATTCAAAACATTGCTGAAGACCTTTATATTTGAAAAAATTAAAGATATTTTTCTGGTGCAATGCTATTTGGTTATGTATCTATCGTACGTCTTCAGATTATTGAAAGTGATTACACCCTTGTCCAAACCGTCCGCAGGACTGTGGGAGATGGCAGCGGGCAGGGTTCGAACCAACTTAATTAAGGAGGACAACGGGTTGTCTATGCACTCTTGATATCGCGCGTATAATCCAAATGAATGATATTTAATACGATTGGCATCCATTCTAGATATCTAAATCTAATATATATATATATGTATATTGTTACGATCTTCTCAGTCAGGCCTTCTGCAAACACTGCTAAACAACATAAAACGTCTAAAACATCAACTTGACAACAAGAGCTTCAAGTAACAAAGTGGCGATTTAATGACAAATTCATCAAAAGCCAAAACAACACAATTGGCTACATCAAATTCAAATGCTTTCTTGTACAATAGAACTGCCCACTAAACACTACAAGTCTTTCTCTGTCTACTTCTAGACTCGTACAGCTACATTTTCAAAGACTCACAAGGTACCATGACACAGTCCTTACGCCATGCTGTCCTGGACTCAACTGTCTTTTCTTTACACATTGTCTCTCGACCGTGAAGGCTCTTGATCACATGACCACAACACAGGTCATACTTGCGGTTATTAGCAGTACTGTCCCCTGTCTATCGACAGCCGTTGACCCGTTGACCCGTGTGATTGGCCTTAGTCGTGTGTATCAGTAGGCCGCACACACATTAACCCTTTCAGTCCGCCACTGGAGTTACAACAATATATATATATATATATAAATATATATATATATATATATATATATATATATATCTTATCTTATATAATACAGACGTTACTTCAAAAAAGAAGATGATTACGTCCTACGCGTCATGCATTTAGTCATGCATATTAACCAATGACTTAAATTCTGCCAAGTTACTGGTTTTCCTGGCTAGCTCAGGCAACCCATTCCATGCTCTAATAGCACTAGGGAAGGAGTATTTGTACAAATTTGTCCTAGCATATGGGACGAGGAATGTGCCTTTATCTTTGTGTCTTTCAGAGTATTTTATTAAATTTTGTTTTTGTATTTGAAGATTATGGTTCAGTGTTTTATGTATTATTGCTACTTTACTTTTGAGCCTTCTGTCCTGAAGGCTTTCTAAATTTAGTGATTTTACTAAAGGTGTTACTCTAGTCAAATGTGAATATTCGTTTTGTTATGAATCGCACTGCTCTATTTTGTGTCTGTTCTAGTTTCTTAATGTTTTCTTGAGTTGAGGGGTCCCAAACAGAGGATGCATATTCTATTATTGGCCTAACCAAGGTTAAATAACATTTTAGTTTTATGTTCTTATTTGATTTATAGAAATTTCTTTTAATAAATCCTAATGCTTTGTTTTATTTTTTTGTAGTTTCATCAATATGTGGATTCCATGATAGTTTTTCATTTATTATAACACCTAGGTATTTTGCGTTTTTAGTCTGTGTTACTGGTTTGCCATGAATAAGATAAGTGGAATTAATTTGTTTTAGTTTTTTTGTTACTCTTAACAACTGACATTTTTCTGGGTGGAAAGACATGCTCCAATTTGATTCCCATTTCTGTAATTCATCTAATTCTCTTTGTAAAATATCTGTGTCTTGTGTTGTTTTTATTGTTCTATATATTATGCAATCGTCTGCAAATAATCTGACTTTTGTTCCTGAACTAATGCAATTTGGTAAATCATTTATGTAAATTAAAAATAGTAGTGGACCCAAGACTGTTCCTTGAGGTACACCTGAGTTTACTGTTATCGGTGTTGATTTAGAGCCATTTATTATTACAGTTTGTTCTCTCCCTATCAGAAAGTCTTTAATCCACTGATGCAGTGGACCATTAATGCCGAAATATTTTAATTTTTTAAGCAAACTATGGTGGTGAACTTTGTCAAAAGCCTTAGAAAAATCTAGTAAGATAGCATCTATTTGTTCACTATTATCTAAACCTTTTGAAAAATCATCAATTAGTCCTATTAGTTGTGTTTCACATGATCTATATTTCCTAAAGCCATGTTGGTATGGTGTGAGGACATTATGTTTGTCTAAGTGGTTTATGATGTTGCTACATATTATGTGTTCTAGGATTTTACATGTGATGCTGGTAAGTGATACTGGTCTGTAGTTTCCTGGGTCAGATTTTTCTCCTTTTTTAAATAGGGGGGTGACATTAGCTTCTTTCCAGTCCTTTGGTACTCTGCCCTGGTTAAGTGAAGCCTGAAAGAGTATTTTGAACACTGGGGCTAGCTCATTACTTAGTTCTTTGAGTAATCTAGCTGGAATACCATCAGGTCCAGAAGCTTTATTTGGTTTGGTGTTGGCTAATAGTTTTTGAATTCCATTTTCTTGTACTACTATATCTTCTATGTTGTCTACTTGGTTCAAATTCAGTAATATGTCTTTGTCTCCTGGGGCTGAGAATGCTGATGCAAAGTATTTGTTTAGAATTTTTGCTTTAGTTTCATTATCATTATGTATTATGTTATGTTCATCTTTTAATGGCGCTACGCCTGTTGTTTCCATTTTCTTAGACTTAATGTATGACCATAGGTTTTTGTTGTTGTCTTTAGATATTACATTGTTTATGTATTCACTCTGCAGCTGTCTGCTTACTTTTTGGGTTAAGTGTTTAATTTTTATATACTTTTTGTAAACTCTTTCTGCATTGTATATATATATGTATATATATATATATATATATATATATATATATATAAATAAATATATATATATATATATATATATATATATAGATATAGATATAGATATAGATAGATAGATAGTATTGCTGTGGGTCGTTGACTTGTAGCACCAAACTGCTGGTAGACAACTAAACCGATTTAGGCGTATTATTTCTTAACTAATAAACTTGAAATAACTTTAGTAATTTCCTTGTAAACAATTCTAAATATAACTTTTATTATAATATAGACAGAATCAACTTGTGATAAAATGAAATCAATATAGCATCGATAGATAGATAGCATAGATAGATAGATAGACAACATTAAATAAATGGAAGGGCCTCTAATTGAAAGAGATTCTATCCAGGGAGGAACGGAGAACAACACTCAAAAGATCTTAAGTGGTGCCTGAACGTTTCAACAAACTAAGAGATGGGTGATGGGGAGTCTTCCTTAATTAAGAGATGGGTGATGGTAAATCGTCCTTTATTAAGGGATGGGTGATGGGGAGTCGTCCTTAACTAAGAGATGGGTGATGGGGAGTCGTCCTTAACTAAGAGATGGGTGATGGGGAATCTTCCTTAATTAAGAGATGGGTGATGGTAAATCGTCCTTTATTAAGGGATGGGTGATGGGGAGTCGTCCTTAACTAAGAGATGGGTGATGGGGAATCTTCCTTAATTAAGAGATGGGTTATGGGGAATGGTCCTTAACTAAGGGATGGGTGATGGGGAATCTTCCTTAATTAAGAGATGGGTGATGGGGAATCTTCCTTAACTAAGAGATGGGTGATGGGGAATCTTCCTTAACTAAGAGATGGGTGATGGGGAATCTTCCTTAACTCGAGATGGGTGATGGGGAATCTTCCTTAACTAAGGGATGGGTGATGGGGAATCTTCCTTAACAAAGGGATGGGTGATGGGGAATCTTCCTTAATTAAGAGATGGGTGATGGAGAATCTTCCTTAACTAAGGGATGGGTGATAAGGAATCGTCCTTAATTAAGAGATGGGTGATGGGGAATCTTCCTTAACTAAGAGATGGGTGATGGGGAGTCTTCCTTAACTAAGAGATGGTGATGGGGAATCTTCCTTAACTAAGAGATGGGTGATGGGGAATCTTCCTTAACTAAGAGATGGGTGATGGGGAATCGTCCTTAACTAAAAGATGGGTGATGGGGAATCTTCCTTAACTAAGAGATGGGTGATGGGGAATCTTCCTTAACTAAGGGATGGGTGACGGGGAATCGTCCTTAACTAAGGGATGGGTGATGGGGAATCGTCCTTAACTAAGAGATGGGTGACGGAGAATCGTCCTTAACTAAGGGATGGGTGATGGGGAATTGTCCTTAACTAAGAGATGGGTAATGGGGAATCTTCCTTAACTAAGGGATGGGTGATGGGGAATCTTCCTTAACTAAGGGATGGGTGATGGGGAATCGTCCTTATTTAAGGGATGGGTGATGGGGAATCGTCCTTAACTAAGAGATGGGTGATGGGGAATCTTCCTTAACTAAGGGATGGGTGATGGGGAATCGTCCTTATTTAAGGGATGGGTGATGGGGAATCTTCCTTAACTAAGAGATGGGTGATGGGGAGTCGTCCTTAACTAAGAGATGGGTGATGGGGAGTCGTCCTTAACTAAGAGATGGATGATGGGGAATCTTCCTTAACTAAGAGATGGGTGATGGGGAGTCGTCCTTAACTAAGAGAAAGCTCTGCTCGTGCTTCACAGAGGTCGGGTCATTTATTCCTCTGATGGCGTCTGTTCTGTTTCGAGAAGGAGCACGCAGACTAGTACACTGCGTACAAACACACACACAGAATAAACTGTTTTTGTACAAATGCTGCACGCATACCCACCCCCCCCTTTTTCTGACAATTCATTCATCCAATCGAAGCTACAACTGATGGAGGGTACATGGAGGGTACATCGAGGGTTCATGAAGGGTTCCATCCAGATCTCTCCTGAGCTTTTCGTCTCCAGGCACGAACTCTGCATCTACCTTTTCATTCCATCGTCTTCGTGGTCTTCCATTGTGTCGCCTGCCTTTTGGTTTTTACAGGTTTACAATATCTGCTCCTCTGTTCTCTGATATTCTTTCAATATGACCAGCCCAGCGAAGTCTGTTCTTTTTTAGTTTCCTCCACTGACCACTTGTAGACAGGTCAAAGTGAAGACACGGTTGTGTGCCTGTGTTTGTGCGTCATGAAAAACCCGTGACTTTATAGCCACCAGAAGTGTGTAGAGAACAAAAGACGTTTTGTCCTGTGTAAGTGATTCTTGGACGTCTTTGTGGGAATTCGATGGATTATTGATTTTAGTTCATTCATTCATTGGATTATTATTTCATGGATATTCGATTCAAATAGTGGATAATGCAAGGCGGTAGTATCCCATAGGACCGGAGACAGGATAATAAGTGAGTATCTTTGAAACATTATTTAAGCGTAATACAAAGACAACTATTATACACACATACTCAAACAACACACTGAATAAGAAGGGTATAACACAGAGGCGTAGCTTACCAAGTGGGTGGTGCGGACCGCATGGGGCATCAAGTGGTTGGGGCAACAAGTGGTGAAGGGCATCAAGTGGTAGATGCATCAAGTGGTTGGGGCAACAAGTGGTGAGGGGCATCGAGTGGTAGACGCATCGAGTGGTTGGGGCAACAAGTGGTGAGGGGCATCGAGTGGTAGATGCATCGAGTGGTTGGGGGCAACAAGTGGTGAAGGGTATCAAGTGGTAGATGCATCAAGTGGTTGGGGCAACAAGTGTTGAGGGGCATCAAGTGGTGAAGGGCATCAAGTGGTAGATGCATCAAGTGTTTGGGGCATCAAGTGGTGAGGGGCATCGAGTGGTAGATGCATCGAGTGGTTGGGGCAACAAGTGGTGAGGGGCATCGAGTGGTAGATGCATCGAGTGGTTGGGGCAACAAGTGGTGAAGGGCAACAAGTGGTAGATGCATCAAGTGGTTGGGGCAACAAGTGGTTGGGGTGTGTTTGGGGCATCAAGTGGTGAGGGGCATCGAGTGGTAGATGCATCGAGTGGTTGGGGCAACAAGTGGTGAAGGGCAACAAGTGGTAGATGCATCAAGTGGTTGGGGCAACAAGTGGTTGGGGTGTGTTTGGGGCATCAAGTGGTGAGGGGCATCAAGTGTTGAGGGACATCAAGTGGTGATGGGCATCAAGTGGTGAGGGGCATCAAGTGGTTGGGGCATCAAGTGTTGAGGGACATCAAGTGGTGATGGGCATCAAGTGGTTGGGGCATCAAGTGGTGAGAATAAACCTTCTCAGTACAAACAATGCATTGCAAATACATGAACAAAGACAAACACATTAATTTGAAATGTTAACTACAAATTTAATTATTAGCTATTATGCTGATCTCTTATGTTCTTCCTTAAATGTAAGCTGATAACCAGGTAGAATCCAATGTACTATATTTATTTATTTCTCGACAATTTAAACAGTACATCTGACATCTCAAAACTGGATCACTTTTCCCAAAATGTTAAGGTTACGTTGTCATGGGCCAATACGGGGTACAGATTTTTTAGTTTTTCACTGGCATCATCTCACATATCGGTTAGATGATTCAGTTCTGAATATTGCGTTTATATGAATAGTTCTGAACCTGGCGGTAAGTGCTGCATATATGCGAGCGAATTTTCTTTTCTGACTTAAGACTTAAGTTGATGAAGAATTAATTGAGATCAATGATGAAAAGATTGCGACTTACTAATTTGGCCAATGATGGAAAAATAGCAATACTTTAACAATATATAAATAGTAGTTCGTAAAGACAACGTCCTTTTGGTGTTGTATTTCGTTTTTTAGCGGCCTCTGAAAGGAGAAAAGATGCTATTAGTTTTGTGTGGAATGTCTGTCCGTCCGTCCCGTTTGGATCTCGTAAACTAGAAAAGATTGTGAAAATCTGACATAAGTTATTAAATTTGAATTATAAAGTGCGTATTATTTCTTGAAATACAGTCTTTGTTTGATATTTAATTAACTATTTTATGTTAAAATAAGTATATTCCGTGAAGAAGAAATTGACAAGCACTTCGTTGGTATAGAGACGCACCCTAGTTGACGGAGTTTGAACGCGACACTTAGTGACGTCACGGATGGTGGGGTTTAGCTTATTTATGTTAGTAATATGCAGGAGGTCTGGATTTAGTCCTTCGCCTTGTGGTAGGATTCAATCTTGTTAGTTATTGAGTGAATAAAGCCTATACATACATACGTAACCCTAGACCGCACTACGTGGAGAGAGATGGTGACCAACACAGCTATGGACAGCGAAAAAACGTGGGTCTCAGCTCTGGAAGCAAAGCGAGCCATACGAAATGTAACTGGCTCCTCTTCCACATAAGCGAAAGCCTTCTTAATCTGCGACAAGGGGGTGCCTCTTCAAGATAGGTCTCCAGTCACACGAAAGGTGTTCTACGAGAAGAACCCTAATCGTCATAAGTGAAGAAGACCTTACAATAATACTAATGAATACACCCGTACATTACGCTGTAACTATGTCTGAGTAATCCGCCGAAGCCAGATGGCCATCATACAACTAAAAGACCAATGCCTATTACAAAATGTTTTCTGTTATTTTTTAGCATATATATCCTGGTGAAGACTGGGATTTTTTATTTCGGGATCTTCGGGCGCCTCTGAGTTCACTCAGCTCTAATGGGTACCTGACATTAGTTGGGGAAAAGTAAAGGCGGTTGGCCGTTGTGCTGGCCACATGACACCCTCGTTAACCGTAGGCCACAGAATCAGATGACCTTTACATCATCTGCCCTATAGACCACAAGGTCTGAAAGGGGAACTTTTTTTTAACATATACAATTATCTCCAGAATCCAATTGGATGCTGAGGTGATAAGGTTTAACTTCTAAAATTGTATTAACCACCTAACTCCACTATGGCATATTCTATCGTTGATGTGTAATTAAAAATGTGTAATTAATCCTATATGATTAGTTCCAAAAAATACGTTCGTAGAATGCCAGAAGGTTGATTTTCCACAAGATATTCTGTATGGTGATCTAACAGAAGGCAGGAGAGCCGCTGGTCGTTCACTTTCACGGTATACGAATGTATGCAAACGCGACATGAAGCTCTTCAAAATCGACACTAGCAGCTGGGAAAAAGTAGCACTGGATAGATCCACATGGAGAGCGAGCATAAAGGAAGGGTCTCGGATTTCAGATGCCATACACAACAGTAGCAGAAAGAAGGGTGAAAGTACAACAGCCCCTGGTGATTACAGATGCCCAACCTGTGACCGCAGCTGTGTATCAAGGATTGGCCTCTTTAGTTACGCAAGAAGTTGCAATTGGAAAATATTGTCTCTCAGACGTAAAAATGCCACAGAGTTCCAAACACACTTAAATTTGAGAATAAAAACACCACAAAAAAACGCCGAATAAAAAAAAGAAAAAATGTTTAATTTTCACAAATAAACTAAAACATATTTTTTAAAAAGTTGACTCTAATCAACAAACAAAAACATAATCCAAGAAACAAATTATAAATAGGATTTAAAAAAAAACATAATAAATAATTTGATGAACACACCAATTCATTCGGTGAATAATGCAAGCAAAGAGAAACAAAGAGAAACAAGGGGAAACAAAGATAAAAAACAAAGCCACAATGAAATGTTTACTTAAAATATTGTGTCAACATTTTAAAAAGTGTTCAGTCACAGCTCTTTAAAGCACAAAGTAAATGAACTCATGAAGACAGATGCTGTAAAAAAATATGCTTACAAATGTGTACTTATGATGACGTTGGTAATACCAAATGATAAGGCTAATAGCTACACATACAGAGCCACACATGTATAAAAAGATTCATCTGTTCATCTGGTTCGAATGAAGTGTACAATTCTTATATCCATATTATTTAGCATATTACATTTGACTACACATAACATGGACATTTGAAACAGATAAAAAAATTAAAAGAAGCATATTAAACTGATTTGAAGCCAACACAGACCTGACTCTCACTCTACAATGACTGTGATTCTACACTGAATTTCATTCTACACTGACTCTCACTCTACAATGACTGCTGCAATTCTACAATGGCTCTCATTCTACTATGATTCATTCTACCCTGACTCTCATTCTACACTGACTCTCACTCTGCAATAACTCTACACTTCTACAATGACCTTATGCATCTTTAGAGGGAGTTGGAGCTCGATATATCGACCAATATTTTAGTATTGAGAGTTTATTTGAGCTGAGTTGTCGGAAACCTCCAAGAGAGCTGCTCCCCACATGTCCACAAAACAGATTGGACCAAAGTGCATTGAGATTGCAATAGCTGCCTATAGCACGAAAGACGCGCTACCTAAAAGCAAGACCCAAAAAACTGTGGGCGATAATCTCTGTACTCTCTAAATTTCTCCAATTCCAATCTTGTAATCTCGAACCCTGGGTGGAACTCAAACTTGTGGAGACATTTGTTAATTAATATGGAAAGTATTGGGCTATTCTTGATAAGAGGAAATAATTTGTTTTATGTGTTGAAGTTTTAAAAATAATGAGAGAATGTGATTAAAAAAATTGAGCTTATCCATACCTTATATTTATAGTTTAAAAAATGTGTGTAGGATGATTTAAATAGGTTTTACTGAAAGAACGTTTTAAAATTTATTCTGATGGAGACAGGAAGACAGCGTGGACGTGTGGAAAACTCCTCCCGGACAGTGGTCACATTGGACCCCAGTTCCAGCCCTGATCCTGGAAAAGGGACGTACTGTTCCTCTTTACTAAATAAACGCCAGACGTGAAACAAAAAGTCCAAAACTTAACATTTGAAAACCTGGTAGCCTTAAAAGTACTTAAATAGGACTTGAGCTCAGAACAATGTACCTTGACAATCATGACGTCGGATCTAAGACGGGGAAACGAGCTATTGGTCTAAACTGCCCACAAGCTGCAAAGTCGAAAGACATTGCTCAGGCCTTCTATAATGATTTTTTCGCTGACCCCCCCCTCCCCTTCCCAGATCTCCTCAAGTCGCTAAAGAGAACGAAGAAGAAAAGTTCTCGGCTTGTTACAAAACTTATATCAACTCCCTCTGTGATTGGGGCATCAAGTAATGGGGGTTTCAAGTAATGGGGGCATCAAGTGCTGAGGGCATCCAGTGATGGGGCATCAAGTGATGGGGCATCAAGTGATGGGGGCATCAAGTGATGGGGGCATCAAGTGATAGGGACATCAAGTGATAGGGGCATCAAGTTATAGGGGCATCAAGTTATAGGGGCATCAAAAGATGGGGCCATCAAGTGATAGGGGCATCAAGTTATAGAGGCATCAAGTGATGGGGGCATCAAGTTATAGGGGCATCAAGTTATAGGGGCATCAAGTGATGGGGGCATCAGGTGATAGGGGCATCAAGTGATAGGGGCATCAAGTGATGGGGCAACGAGTGATGGGGGCATCGAGTGATGAGGGCATCAAGTTATGGGGACATCAAGTGATAGGGGCATCAAGTGATGGGGGCATCAAGTGATGGGGGCATCAAGTGATGGGGGCTTCAAGTGATGGGGGCTTCAAGTGATGGGGACATCAAGTGATGGAGCCATCAAGTGATAGGGGCATCAAGTGATGTGGGCATCAAGTTATAGGGACATCAAGTAATAGGGACATCAAGTGATAGGGACATCAAGTGATAGGGACATCAAGTGATAGGGACATCAAGTGATAGGGGCATCAAGTGATAGGGACATCAAGTGATAGGGACATCAAGTGATAGGGACATCATGTGATAGGGACATCAAGTTATAGGGACATCAAGTGATAGGGATATCAAGTGATAGGGACATCAAGTGATAGGGACATCAAGTGATAGGGACATCAAGTGATAGAGGCATCAAGTGATAGGGACATCAAGTGATAGGGACATTAAGTGATAGAGACATCAAGTGATAGGGACATCAAGTGATAGGGGCATCAAGTGATAGGGGCATCAAGTTATAGGGGCATCAAGTGATGGGGCATCAAGTGATGGGGGCATCAAGTGATGGGGGCATCAAGTGATAGGGACATCAAGTGATAGGGGCATCAAGTTATAGGGGCATCAAGTTATAGGGGCATCAAGTGATGGGGCCATCAAGTGATAGGGGCATCAAGTTATAGGGGCATCAAGTGATGGGGGCATCAAGTGATGGGGGCATCAAGTTATAGGGGCATCAAGTTATAGGGGCATCAAGTGATAGGGAAATCAAGTAATAGGGACATCAAGTGATAGGGACATCAAGTGATAGAGGCATCAAGTGATAGGGACATCAAGTTATAGGGACATCAAGTGATAGGGACATCAAGTGATAGGGACATCAAGTGATAGGGACATCAAGTGATAGGGGCATCAAGTGATAGGGACATCAAGTGATAGGGACATCAAGTGATAGGGACATCAAGTGATAGGGACATCAAGTGATAGGGGCATCAAGTGATAGGGGCATCAAGTGATGGGGACATCAAGTGATAGGGGCATTAAGTTATAGGGGCATCAAGTTATAGGGGCATCAAGTTATAGGGGCATCAAGTGATGGGGGCATCAAGTGATGGGGGCATCAGGTGATAGGGGCATCAAGTGATAGGGGCATCAAGTGATAGGGACATCAAGTGATAGGGACATCAAGTGATAGGGACATCAAGTGATAGGGGCATCAAGTGATAGGGACATCAAGTTATAGGGACATCAAGTGATAGGGACATCAAGTGATAGGGACATCAAGTGATAGGGGCATCAAGTGATAGGAGCATCAAGTGATAGGGACATCAAGTGATAGGGACATTAAGTGATAGGGGCATCAAGTTATAGGGGCATCAAGTGATGGGGACATCAAGTGATAGGGGCATCAAGTGATAGGGGCATCAAGTTATAGGGGCATCAAGTTATAGGGGCATCAAGTTATAGGGGCATCAAGTTATAGGGGCATCAAGTAATGGGGGCATCAGGTGATAGGTGCATCAAGTGATAGGGGCATCAAGTGATAGGGGCATCCAGTGATGGGGCATGGAGTGATGGGGGCATCAAGTGATGGGGGCTTCAAGTGATGGGTGCTTCAAGTGATGGGGACATCAAGTGATGGAGCCATCAAGTGATAGGGGCATTAAGTGATGTGGGCATCAAGTTATAGGGGCATCAAGTGATAGGGCCATCAAGTGATAGGGGCATCAAGTGATGGGGCATCAAGTTATAGGGACATCAAGTGATAGGGCCATCAAGTGATAGGGGCATCAAGTGATGGGGGCATCAAGTTATAGGGGCATCAAGTGATAGGGGCATCAAGTGATAGGGGCATCAAGTGATAGGGGCATCAAGTGATAGGGGCATCAAGTGTTGAATGAAAATTCCAACAGTCTGTCTGTCTGTCAGGTGAAAACGTTTGTACACGCTATTTTCTCCCACACACACATCCTCGGATCAAGCTGCAATTTTGCACAATTTCTTTTACCTGACACAGCCAAACAAAAAATTTTTCTATTGGTATTTAATCACTTTGTTTGGTATCTTGAACAAGGGAAAGAAATTGTACTTGACTGATGTGGTGGTAAAAAATTAATCGCACAGATTTATTTATTATTGTTAGTCTAGCTCTGTTACAAATGTTATTACATGACTGATACATACTAATTTGATACAACTACTTTTGTTGTACTATAAAATATTTTCTTGTTTGTATAGTCTTGTGAATTTAAATCTGTTTTATTCATTCCTAACTTCAACTTGAAAATTTCATTATCAGGGCAAAACTTACAGGAACATTTCACCGACTTACCTCATTCAAAGACATAACACAATCTCCTATTAAAACAAAATATGCTTAATGTTGTCCACCAGTTTTTGGTTTGGAAACCAGAAATGCCATTTAATATTTGAACAACTATTAAAATTTAGACGTAGTAACACTCGCTTGATATTGTTTTAAAAATACATGCAAACATTTAGAGAAACATTTAAATCAAAGGTTTACACAAAGAGTGTCGATTGAAGACATTCATGGCACACTTAGCACTATAGTATTTACACAGATTGAGAACCATTGTCTAACATTAAAAACATTAAGTTCAATCTATCGATTTAAAAAAAAACCACAAGATTTTCTACAAATAAAAAACAAGAAAAAAAAAACAAGGCCCTACCTGCTAACACAAACTTGTTATAGCACAATCTACATAAAAGATCCATAAAGCGAACAACAAACACATACAAACATTTTATTATGAGTCGCATTATTGTTTAGCTGACTGTGAATTGAGTTGTACTGTGTCTAGCCATACACCCAAAACATGCACTGTCAATACTTTCTAAAGACGAGATTCTTGCCTGTCACACATTAGACAGTTTACAGTATTTACAATGAATAGGCTCTATCTATTAATTGTGATGAAATATTTACAGTAACTGCCTAAATGTTGAGTGTTTGCTAAACAAAACAAAACAAAACAAAAAAAAAAAAGGCTGAGATTCTGAAGTGTTTAAAAGTGATTAAAGAAATGAACGTGTCAGGACACAGCAATGTGTAGGATCCACACATAATACCACAGTGTGTCTTTTAAAAAGCATTCTTTTCTGATCATTGTTGTAAGCATCCCCTGGATTGTCATCGCTTTTGTAAAATAATGTAGTTTTTTTGTCGTACCAATTTTCTGATTACCAAAGAGCTTTCTCTTTTGTCGAAGTACTTTCCTTGTTACCAAAGTACTTTATTTATTGTTAAAGTTCTTTCCATATTGTCGAAGTACTTTCCTCATCTCGAATGTTTTCTCTATTGTCCAAGTACTTTCTTTGTTGCCAAAGTACTTTTCTAGAAGCCCAAGTACTTTCTTTGTTGCCAAAGTAATTTTCTAGAAGCCCAAGTGCTTTCTTTGTTGCCAAAGTAATTTTCTAGAAGCCCAAGTGCTTTCTTTGTTGCCAATGTACTTTTATAGAAAGCCCAAGTACTTTCTCCTGTTGCCAAAGTACTTTTATAGAAAGCCCAAGTACTTTCTTTGTTGCCAAAGTACTTTTATAGAAAGCCCAAGTACTTTCTTTGTTGCCAAAGTACTTTTATAGAAAGCCCAAGTACTTTCTTTGTTGCCAAAGTACTTTTATAGAAAGCCCAAGTACTTTCTTTGTTGCCAAAGTACTTTCTTTGTTGCCAAAGTACTTTTCTAGAGGCCCAAGTACTTTCCTTATTGTCAAAGTACTCTTTCTGTCTCCAAATGTTTTTTTTTAACACAGACTGTTGTTTGAAGGCCTATGGAGAAATTCTGACACAAGTTCGGGTTTATGTTTGCTTAGAAGTCAAGACACTCTAATGTGTCGCTTTCAGTGTGTTGGCAGGTTTGTGTTGTGAATAGGTAGTAAGTAGTTCCATAATCTAATAACCCTTGAAGTTCAATAAGCATATTAAATTGAGACGGATTGTATGAAGAGTGAAAAGAATCGAGTCGATAAATAAGAAGCTCTTTATTGTAATCGAATATAGAGAGGTCCATTGACCAAGCAGCAAAACGACCTCTATTCATTACTTCTTATTGCGGCTGTAGTTGGGCTGTGATGTCCAATCTACGGGCTGAAGGCCATATCCGGTCCCATGTGCTATAGGCAGACGCCGCAGTGGATCAAATTCCGCTGGATGAGACGATTTTATTTCTGTGCGCTGAGGCGACAGGTGATTAATTCGTCAGAAGTTTTATTTAATCCACTGGACGGGTAAGGTTGGGTATCGCTGCAGTTAGACATCTCATATTGAAGCATAAGTAGTCATCTGGCTTGACCTTGAAAGTCCGAGTAACATCTCAGCTCTACCTGTGGTTACCGTCTAGTGCATAGGCTACCAGCAAGCTTCTTCTATGCTTCTCAGATATGGGAGGGTCTCTCCAACTGTCCCCACGTCTAGGTATCTGCTTCCTAATCTCGGCGCCATGTATTTCTGGGCTGAAGTGGGGAAAGTATTTTTTTTTAACATTTATGGTCGTTGACATTGTGTTTAAATGACGCCAACTTGCGTGTGTTTATGTTTTTGTAAAATGTTTGTAAAATGTTTTACATATTTCGGGTGTTCCTTCAGAGTTGAAGATAGTTTACTTCCTAGTCCAAACCTCCCGCAGGACGACGGGGGATGGGAGCGGGCAGGGTTTTCAACCCGAAACCATCGATAAATCCAAACGACAGTCCAGAGCGCAAATCGCACCACCAGGCAGGCATCATAGCGGTAGCCAAACGATTTGCATGATAACCAATGCTCGTTTACCGTGTCCAGTTTTCTGGAGAGATTCTAACTGCTGACAAATGTCCGACTAGTAGCGAAGATGACTTGGCAGTGTGAGCGGGCTCAAAATACCAGAGCTTTAAATATAATATGAATTTCAAATGCAAGATCAGACTACACAGTTATGTGCAAATTCATCAGAAGTGAGACGGAGCGCATCTTTAATTATAAAGGAGGAACTTTAAGAAATTAAGACCACCTAGATCACATACAATTATTCACCTGGTGTAGAATCAGTTAGAGGCGCGGTGGCTGAGCGGTAAAGCGCTTGGCTACCGAACCGGGGTCCAGGGTTCGAATCCTGGTAAAGACTGGGATTTTCAACTTCAGGATCTTCGGGCGCCTCTGAGTCCACCCAGCTCTAATGGGTACCTGACGTTAGTTGGGGAAAAGTAAAGGCGGTTGGTCGTTGTGCTAGCCACATGACACCCTCGTAAACCGTAGGCCACAGAAACAGATGACCTTTACATTATCTGCCCTATAGACCACAAGGTCTGAAAGGGGAACTTTCCTTTTTTTATAGTAGAATCAGTAGATCATGTACAATTATCTAGAGTAGATTTCATAAGTTCATAGCTGATATTTTATTTTGCATTGTTGAAAACACTACTACTGCCAAGAGATACAACACTCTCCCAAATCGCTGTAATTTACTATCATGGATTACAGTTTTATTCGTGTATTGGAAATCACTTTTTTTCAACATAGATTTGATGATGTTATTTTTGGTTTGTAAACAGTAGTATTCTGAATTTCCTTTAGTTTTGATAAAAGCTCCGTAATCTTTTCATCACAGGCTGTAGATTTCATTCTATCACCAATGTTGAAAACCATCAATGCAGTTAAGTGCTACATGCATTCTGCTTTTTTAAATAATATACATTGTAACAGATGTGCATCCTGCACATTCTGCAGATATAGTCCATTTTGGGATTACGAACATGATGCGGTGTGCGGACCTCTTCAAATTGTCAGGCACAAACCTATTATTAGAGTTGTGGTCAATAAACTCACTTGTAATATTAATGGAATTCAATCGATGAATTTCAGTTACAGTTGTCACATTGAAAACAGTGGCCAATTCGTTTTTAGTCAATAGCTCTAAATCTTGAAACCAAACTAGAACACAGTTTCTCTGGCAGATGGTTACTATGGTAAAGTGTGTTAATCACAATGGTTACTTGTTTCACCAAATTAAGGATTTATGGAAATCTCCATCCCATTATAGCCAGAAAAAATCAGGATGCGATTTTAATCCCTGGATTTGAACCTCAGACTTTCTATCAACTCTTTTACATTAAAATCAACGCCTTCTTGGTGAAAACTAGAAAACAAAACAAAAAGCAGTGGTCGCCTTCGCTAGGGTCCCAACGAGTCTACGTCACACTTAGAGTCCTTCCAGGCAAGTCTAAATAATAAGACGACTTTGTTCACGATACTGAGAGGGAAGATTGTAGAAGATGGTGCTGCGGCGTGCCCATGCTAGAGGAACTCTGTGGAATGCCCAGGTCTTCCCTCTTCTGAAGCTTCTTCGCCTTGATCCTGCGGTTCTGGAACCAGATTTTGATCTGCCTCTCAGACAGGTTGATCAGCTGGGAGAGCTCCCAGCGCCTCGATTTGGAGATGTAGGTGGAGCTGGCGTACTCTCTCTCCAGCTCTGCGATCTGGAACTTGGAATAGGGTCGGCGCCTCTTGCGTAGGGTGACAGTAGTGGGGGCTATGGATGTGGAGGGCAAATGTATTGACTGCTGCATTTCTGTGGAGATAAGGGGAAAAAAAAGAGGTTTTTAACAAACTGTTTTAAAAAATTGTATTTATGTTTCCTAAAGTGAAGCTGATAATTAACAATTAACTAATAAATAGTGAATGATGGATGAAGAAAAAAAAAAAAAGCAATATTATTGAAGCTTAGAAAAACGTTTGGCTCCTCGGCTCCGCACCGGCTCCCGCTGGGGGAGATTACAGCAGTTCTCCGGACCCCTTGTTGACTGGGAAGAAATGTGATGTTTCGCCAATGCTATCGTCACAAATATTTTTACGCTAGTCAACACAACACATAACAGTGCGTAAGAAACATTTCTCCTGTACAAAGGTTTAGCTTTGTGGGTAAATGTTACAACTAAATTTGGATTCCTATCATATTGTAAATATATTTGCAATGAAGGACTGGAAAATGGGTTATATTTATGGTCTCAAAGTTTGTCTTTTTTTTTCTTTTTTAATACATACTTAACCGCCCCCCCCCCCCCAATCCCAACATCGTTGTTTATGGCTCTCACCCCAACACCATCTGGCTAAAGCAGGGGTTCTCAACCTTTTATGCTCGGCTACCCCTTTTTACATTCCCCCACTCTGAGGTGACCCCCCCCCCCCAAACACACACATACAGCAATAGAAGAGACGACAATAGCAATCCATATTTTCAATAGTCTTAGGCGACCCCTGGCTAATTGTCAATCGACCCTCAAGGGGGTCGCGATCCACGGGTTGAGAACCCCTGGGCTAAAGGGTGGTGAAGTTTTTTGTTTTTTTCGCTTGCAGGGCAAGAGGGAGCGGAAGGGACGACAATGGTAAAAGTTTGAGAAACTAAAGCTTATAATGCAACATATATGTGTTGCAAATGTTACTTTTATTCCGCATATTGCGTACTCATTTTAAATCATGTATTAACAGCATGTACTGAGCTTTTCATCAAGTTTTTTTCATTCATATATAAGTTTCCAATCGTTTATGATTTAATATTAAAAAAAAAAAAAAAAAAAAAAAAAAAAAAAAAAAAAAAAAAAGCCCACAAAAGAGGCAAGATGGCCCATATAAGAGGCACATAAAGCCCAAAAAAGAGGCAAAGAAAAGAGGCATAAAGCCCAAGGATTCCTATGATGATAAAGCTAAAACTGAATAGCGCAAATTCTGAGGTTTCCTTATAAAAAAAAAAAAAAGATTTAGTGCTATTAAATGATATTTAATTTCTATTATAATTATTTTTTTAAGTATTAAGTATAGATTAATCATGTGTCAAATTTTCTCTTTAATACTTTATGATTTAATGTTTGTGAAATGTGAGAACTTACAAATAAACATAAAATTAAAAATAAAAAAATAAAAAAAATACTTGTGAATTATGATAACTTACAAATAAAAACATATATATTAAAGAAAAAAAAAAAGCCCACAAAAAAGGCAAGATGCCCATAAAAGAGGCACATAAAGCCCAAAAAAAGAAAAGAGGCCTAAGGCCCAAGGATTCCTATGATGATAAAGCTAAAATTTAGCGCAAATTCTGAGGTTTCCTTTAATTTGTCTGCAGTAGGTGTCCTATTCAAAAAGGCCTAATCGCAGCAACCAAAAGTAGTAAAATAAATATATTATATATATATATATATATATATATATATATATATATATATTATATTTATATATTATATTTAACTTTGATATAAATATATATAAATTAGGGGTGCACCTGATAGTCTTTTTGATATTCGGCCTAAGTCTTGTAAATAGCTTGCGTTGCTGAACATTTTGCAAACCTGTTAAATAACATACCCATGTTCCTATTACTTTTTTTTTATTATTTATATACCTTATAGTATTAAACTCTGTATCTGAATTAAAGCTTTAAAGTATTTTTTTTTTAAAGTTATGTCTCGTCCACTTTATCAGAAAAAAAAGCATTTCTGGAAAGCAAAAAAAGGACAAACACCAGATGAACTTAAACATAGTTGTTCAGAAGTCAGGAGTTGTAGAAACAGAAAACATGGTAGCATCTACAGATGTTGGGAGCACCAAAAATGACTGTTTCCATTCCACCTCAGTCTACATGGGTCAAAGCTCGAGATCTTACTTTGACCACTGTGGTAATTGCTAGTGTTTCTTATACAGTCTTCCAGTTATTTCATAAGTATTTACGTTCTTGGTTGTTGGGTAAATGTATCCAAGTAAAGAGAATGGAAAGGTTAGAAAGTCGCATTTTAGAAAGTCACAAATCTGTTGCAAAATCCTTGGCTGAAGTAAAACAGCCTGCTCCGAAAGTGTCTCTCCAAAATCGGGCTCCACAGCCATATGAAGCAGTGTTCGAGATGAACCACAGCCATATGAAGCAGTGTTCGAGATGAACCACAGCCATATGAAGCAGTGTTCGAGATGAACCACAGCCATATGAAGCAGTGTTCGAGATGAACCACAGCCATATGAAGCAGTGTTCGAGATGAACCACAGCCATATGAAGCAGTGTTCGAGATGAACCACAGCCATATGAAGCAGTGTTCGAGATGAACCACAGCCATATGAAGCAGTGTTCGAGATGAACCACAGCCATATGAAGCAGTGTTCGAGATGAACCACAGCCGTTCTACTACGACTGAAGGAGGCCAATATACCATTTAGGCATCTTTGAATACACAGCGGAAGCAGTCTCAAGTGACTTATGGAGAACAAAAAGGTATCTCGGAATGAAAGTCAGGCATTGCATCTCTTAAGTGACTAGTATTAAACAGAAACCAAGTTCCACCTCCACCTTCAACATCTCCCATTCTCCCACCAATTTCAATCTCAGACCGAGTCCGGCTCAACGAATGTGAAATCATAATCTGAAGCTGTCAAGTTTTTTTCATCAACATGTGATACTGGTGAATTACTTCCATAAGCATCAAATATCAGTCAAGGGGCACATCACAATGGTGAAGAACATCAAAATATCAGTCAAGGGGCACATCACAATGGTGAAGAACATCAAAACATCAGTCAAGGGGCACATCACAATGGTGAAGAACATCAAACATCAAATATCAGTCAAGGGGCACATCACAATGGTGAAGAACATCAAACATCAAATATCAGTCAAGGGGCACATCACAATGGTGAAGAACATCAAACATCAAATATCAGTCAAGGGGCACATCACAATAGTGAAGAACATCAAACATCAAATATCAGTCAAGGGGCACATCACAATGGTGAAGAACATCAAAATATCAGTCATGGGGCACATCACAATGGTGAAGAACATCAAACATCAAATATCAGTCAAGGGGCACATCACAATGGTGAAGAACATCAAACATCAAATATCAGTCAAGGGGCACATCACAATGGTGAAGAACATCAAACATCAAATATCAGTCAAGGGGCACATCACAATGGTGAAGAACATCAAACATCAAATATCAGTCAAGGGGCACATCACAATGGTGAAGAACATCAAACATCAAATATCAGTCAAGGGGCACATCACAATGGTGAAGAACATCAAACATCAAATATCAGTCAAGGGGCACATCACAATGGTGAAGAACATCAAACATCAAATATCAGTCAAGGGGCACATCACAATGGTGAAGAACATCAAACATCAAATATCAGTCAAGGGGCACATCACAATGGTGAAGAACATCAAAATATCAGTCATGGGGCACATCACAATGGTGAAGAACATCAAACATCAAATATCAGTCAAGGGGCACATCACAATGGTGAAGAACATCAAAACATCAGTCAAGGGGCACATCACAATGGTGAAGAACATCAAAACATCAGTCAAGGGGCACATCACAATGGTGAAGAACATCAAACATCAGTCAAGGGGCACATCACAATGGTGAAGAACATCAAATCATCAGTCAAGGGGCACATCACAATGGTGAAGAACATCAAAACATCAGTCAAGGGGCACATCACAATGGTGAAGAACATCAAAACATCAGTCAAGGGGCACATCACAATGGTGAAGAACATCAAAACATCAGTCATGGGGCACATCACAATGGTGAAGAACATCAAACATCAGTCAAGGGGCACATCACAATGGTGAAGAACATCAAAACATCAGTCATGGGGCACATCACAATGGTGAAGAACATCAAAACATCAGTCGAGGGGCACATCACAATGGTGAAGAACATCAAAACATCAGTCAAGGGGCACATCACAATGGTGAAGAACATCAAAATATCAGTCAAGGGGCACATCACAATGGTGAAGAACATCAAAACATCAGTCAAGGGGCACATCACAATGGTGAAGAACATCAAACATCAGTCAAGGGGCACATCACAATGGTGAAGAACATCAAACATCAGTCAAGGGGCACATCACAATGGTGAAGAACATCAAAACATCAAACAGTTTCTTTGAACGCTGATGGAGATGCAATTGAAACTTTCCAAGTAAATTCGTGATGACAGTAATTTTTTGTTTACCTAATTTAATATTAATCATCTGCAGTTTATGATGTTATGGTTAAGACTAAGGATTGCAATATAAATGTATGATTGTCTATGTGCTTAGATGTCAAGAGATTGAAAATACATTAAAAGTAATTGTACGAGTCTTGTTAAAAAATATATATATTTGCGTGAAAAAAAATAGTATCAATGCATGGCCAACATTTCTCATTACTCAAAACAACACGGTTACAAAGACAGTTTGTGTGGAAACACAAACTCAAAATCAGCCCCACGAAGTGGTCCACCCAAGCAGGTAAAATAGCAGGTTTCAATATTTTCAGAAAGAATATCATAATGAAATTCTATCAAAGGCAAATGACAGAGAAAAATGGAGAAAGAAGGTTGACAGATCTTGTGTAGTGCCCTAACGGTCCAGCAGACCAAAGGGTAGGTTAAAGTGAATGTGAAGTTAGATGTGAACCTGGCCTAAATGATGTCTTATCATGAATATCTAATTGATCTAACTGTTTTGTAAAGGGTCAAGCTCTTATTCAAATTCTCAAGAAATAAATATTTCCGTATTTTTTTTTCTTTTAGGACAGTTGCAGTATAGCACCGCAGTTCACGTGATAATATGAAAAACTAATTATTAATTGTTATTTTAAATTAGGTCAAACTTACTAAATAGATTTTTTTCTTTTTAAAAAAAAAGTAAACATTTTTTGTGTGCAAATGTTGTAGTTAGTATGACAGAACTTAGCAATACAAATGTAAAAATAGAAATATTTTTGACAAAAATGTAAAACCATTTTGCATAAATGTGTTATAAATATAATAAATTGCTATCTCCCCTACTAAATAGCATCCCGTGTTTGTTACTATTAATAGTGAATAGTTCAAAAAGTGGTGTATTTTTTATGAAAAAACTGCTTGTATAAGTGATTTAAAAAATTAGATTTTTCGCTTTTAGAAAAGATAAAAGTAGCCGTTGCATCAGAACTTTCAATTGTCTAAAATATTATGATGTCGGATTTTCACTATCTTTTGTAGTTTACGAGATCTAATCGAAACGGACGGATGGACGGACAGAAAACTAATAGCATATTTTCTTCTTTCGGGGTCGCTAAAAAAAGGAAAAGGAACCTTATTAGACCTTGCGATTTGAAGGTCAACTGTTTCTGTGGCCCAAGGTTCACGAAGATGTCATGTGGCCAGCAAAATTACCAACCTTAATATTACAATTTTAGCAATATCTTTATCTGGTATTCAATTAATGAGGTTCCCATCTCTTCAAGTCGTCACATTATTTCGCGGTCATTAGGTCATTGTCATGGAATGTCATTGAATTTCAGCTGTGAAATTGTGCTGAAGTCAGACTGGTATTTATGACTTAAGACGTTCTCTTGTATACTCTCGAGAACTCTTGGTGTTAATTTCAAAGCTTATATCAACTCACTGTTGTCTGACTGTCCGTCTGTCTGTCTGGTACAAATCTTGTTCACCTTATTGCTCCCACTTTCCATAGTCGGATCAAGCTGAAACTTTGCCTTTCCCCCCCCCAATTAATTCATTATCTATGACAGAACGTACATCTAAAAATAATTAACCAATTAATGAATTAATTAGTGTTAATTGTGTTTTATATAGAAAAAATGAGACGAATCTTGCACTATTGAGAGCGATTGTAGTAATTGTGTGGTTTTCCCTGAAATAAGCCTGCCTATTTTTAAGTATTTGTTTATATTTTGCTCGTTTAAAACTTAAAGAGGCGACCTACAAAGGATAATTCAACTTATACCAACACATCAGTCAATTACAATTTCTTTTCCTTGTTCGATAACAACCAAAATATTTATTTACATATAGTTAATTTACTGATTGACACTAGAAATTATTGTGCAAAATTTCAAGTTGATCTGAGATTTGGTATGGGAGAATTTATTTACTAGACAGACCGTGTGAGTTGATATAAGCTGAGGAAAAGAGAACAACGCTGGCAGAAGAAAAACGCCAGAGAAGAAAAGCAAGACCAATGACACTCGCTCCAGATGGAATAACCTGCCCAGTGTGCAGCCAAACATTCCGGGCTCACATAGGTCTCACCAGCCACATGAGGAGGCACAAAACCCCAGTGCAAAGCCCTCAGCCCCCTGGATGACAAAGTGATCATCATCGAACCACGATGGACGAATTATATAACTATATATAATATATATATAAGAAAAACAAAAGACACAAACATGTTTAGATTTTGATTCTAGGAATAATTCAGCGTTGTTTAGGATACCTCAGTTTCTTCAGCTTGAGTCATCAGTTGTAGAGCTATTTGCATCCTAGGAGACTAATTGCAGAGTGAACTGCATTGGTAGATTGCAATTATGATCCAAATTGATCTACGATAATGCATGTAGTGATCCAGTTGAGATTATTTATTTAAAGACACGTTTCTAAATTATAAGTTTATACAAGAATGACACCAAACGAATGATGACGTCGTTTTGTGTAGGTCAAAGGTCAAATTTCGCTCTAAAATCATAGAATTGTTTGTCGCAGTAGTTAGTTAGTACTTTTACAAGTTTGACGGCAAAGGAATTTCAAGGAAAGACAACTGCTGAAGGATTTAGTTCATTCCGTTTTATCGCCTCGGTTACTCCTCTTCATAGTTAAAAAAAAAACTAAAAGGGAGGCCATAAATAATTAATGCATGACATATTTAAGTGACAAGCAAGAGTTATCGTCATTAAAAAAAAAACAACAACAATGTCCCAACCGTCCGACAGTTCTGTCCCTTGCTCCACTCTCGCCCCCTCTCCCCACCCCCTTCTATGTTGAATTTTCTTTGAAGACAAATAAATTAAAACAATAATAACAGTGGAAAATAAAAACAACACTTTCGGTAAAAAAAAAACAACAAAACAAAACAAAAACTAACAAAAATAAAGTTTATAAGTAGTGTTATTATATCAATTAGTTTGGATCAGACATGCAATTAATTCTGTAACAGATCTAGACCAACAACAATAAGTCAGTTGCGATTAGAAATATTTTTACCAATTGTTGTTGTTTAGCGCTATTTCATACTTTTAGCTTTCCCAACACGCTATGCTCCTATCTCTTGTCTGGGGGGAGGGGTGGGGGATAGGAGAAAGGAATATGTGGGGGATTTACACACACACACAAAATGGAACGACCTGAATTCGAATTTATTGCTTGAGCTTCCTCAAGCCGACGTGCTAACCACTCTGCTAGTGAGGTGCTTATGACTATAGAAGATTGTTTCGATATGTATTGTTTGTTTCAAATTTACTTTAAAAAGCGGCGACCTATAAAGGGAACGTATTCAGCTTATACCACCATTTGAGTGAAGTACTATTTCTTTCCCTTGTTTGAGATACCAAACAAGTAATTCAGATTATACCACCATTTGAGTGAAGTACTATTTCTTTCCCTTGATTGAGATACCAAACAAAATAAATTAATTACCAATAGTTTATTAACTAATTGTTATTTTTTTTTTAAATATTGATTCTTGTGTTGTTGAAGAAATATTGGGCCTCATTTACCAATCGTAAACAAACAACATTTTGCCAAGTGGTTCTCTATCTCTTCTATACAAATTATGCAATCCATAGAGGCTGTCACGTGATACGTAATGTTCATTGTTTTATCAATATTATCACGTGGCTAAATGTTGTTCGTTTATGATTGGTGAATGAGGTCCATAGTGGAAAATTTCAGCTTGACCCCAGATTGCGTGTGGGAGCAATAACATGTACAGACTTTCAACCAGTCAGACAGAGTGAGTTGAGCTTTGTTATAATAACACTCCATTGTGGAGCGGATTGAGTGACGTAATGTCGTCTTGACCCGCATCAAGATTTTTTTTTTTTAATGTTGGAATAATGAAACGAATGAATAAACAATAAATAGTTGGGTGTGAAAACAGAAGAAATGAAGAAAATGGCCGTCGTACTGCGGCAGGTGTTGTCTCCTGTGCTTGACTGTCTACCGGTACACGTCTGACACATGAAGGGCGTCTCAATCATTTTTGTCCATACCGACAGTCCTGGGCCCTTAGGAACAATTCTAACAATGTTATTTCAGTTTTTTAAAATATTTCATGCTGTTTATTTTTCAGTAAGATAATCCAGTGTTTCTCAAACTTTAGATCAGTGTTTCCCAAACTGTGTTCCTCGGAACCATAGTGTTCCGCGAGGCCGGAACAGGCGTACCACAAGCTACTGGAATAATTAACTAGTTTGACCACTACGTGAACTAATCTCTCTAAAAAAAATAAGCTAAATACTCAGAATGTGCGAAGTGATCTGTTAAATACTCAGAATGTGCGAAATGTTCCGCTAAATACTCAGAATGTGCGAAGTGATCCGCTAAATACACAGAATGCGCGAAGTGATCCGCTAAATACACAGAATGCGCGAAGTGTTCCGCTAAATACTCAGAATGCGCGAAGTGTTCCGCTAAATACACAGAATGCGTGAAGTGTTCCGCTAAATACTCAGAATGCGCGAAGTATTCCGCTAAATACACAGAATGCGCGAAGTGTTCCGCTAAATACTCAGAATGTGCGAGGTGTTCCGTTAAATACTCAGAATGTGCGAAGTGTTCCGCTAAATACTCAGAATGTGCGAAATGTTCCGCTAAATACTCAGAATGTGCGAAGTGTTCCGCTAAATACTCAGAATGTGCGAAATGTTCCGCTAAATACTCAGAATGTGCGAAGTGTTCCGCTAAATACTCAGAATGTGCGAAGTGTTCCGCTAAATACTCCGAATGTGCGAAGTGTTCCGCTAAATACTCCGAATGTGCGACGTGTTCCGCTAAATACTCAGAATGTGCGACGTGTTCCGCTAAATACTCAGAATGTGCGAAGTGTTCCGCTAAATACTCAGAATGTGCGAAGTGTTCCGTTAAGGCAAAAGTTTGGTAAACATTGCTGTAGATTTAAAACAACAACAACAATAACCAATTGCTAACAATCTTTGCAGTATACCTTGTAGTACAACTTTACCCAATCCGATGGGATGTCCTTTGCAATGCTCTCTTTACAAGTACTTTGAGCGTCATTCCTTTAGCATATCCATCGCTAGTATTGTTTATATAGTACCCATCATGTGAAGCCATTCCAGTAACAAGTGCTAATATTCCGTATACAGTTTCCGTTCTTGTTTCATTGCTAACTTATTTAACTCTTTCTTTCCTAACTGACAATACCAGAATGTGGTAATAATTACGGAGAGAAAGAGTTAAACATCCGGTGCATTGGGTGGCAATCTGTCTCCAATTAGACAATTAACTCTCTGGTAATTTATTATTTTGTATAATAGCAACAACGGAGACTAGTACTTCAGTATTCACAGAAATGGCTAAATATGTTCACTTAAGTCCCCTTAAATAATTGTAAACGCTATTTCTCCGTCACGCATTCTCCGATCAAGTTGATACTTTAATCAATTATTTATTAAACTTAACAGAACATGAATTCAATAAACAAAAATTCTCAATTAGTGAATTAATTTATTGGTAATTAATTCATTTATTTGAAATCGAATAATGGAAATAGCTTCTATAGTTTTAAGGACGGAGTCCTTCCTCTGTAGATAAGCTTTTTTTATGTTTTAAAAGGATTTTTTAAAAATATTTTGCTTGTTTTTGCATTGAACGACATTTATGTCTTAAGGGTTAGGTCTTCTCCAGCGTGAGATACACTCAGGTAGACATACAACCATCATAATATTTTTTTTTTGTTTTTTTTTTTTACTTGTTTTTTTGGATTGCGTGGGTGGTATGTTAATTCTGTTGTCGTCTGCTCGATGACGTATTTATCCAACAGACGGGTAATCCTTTAAAAAGTTCAATTTTGAGGCGGCATTTTTCTATGACAACAAATAATTGATTGAAAAAAAAAGTTTATTGGATTAATCGCAAACTCTCTCTCTCTCTCTCACTCTCTCTCTCTCTCTGTGTGTGTGTGTGTGTGTGAGAGAGAGAGAGAGAGTGAGAGAGAGAGAGAGAGAGACTGTGATCTATAATGTTTTATTGTGCTCATCTCAACATCATTAAATCCAGCGTAATTCTTGAAGTCAAATGACTAACTTAACAGCATCTACTAGGGGAATACACTCTTCAATTTCACTGTCTTATAACGGCACATTACTGAATACATTAACAGAGCTTTATGATAGAATTGAGACTAAAAGTCCTTTGTGATTGATTTGAGACTTAAAGACCTTTGTGATAGAATTGAGACTTAAAGACCTTTGTGATAGAATTGAGACTTAAAGACCTTTGTGATAGAACTTAAACTTAAAGACCTTTTTGATAGAACTGAGACATAAAGACCTTTTTGATAGAACTGAGAGTTAAAGACCTTTTGGATAGAACTGAGACTTAAAGACCTTTTGGATAGAACTGAGACTTATAGGCCTTTGTGATAGAACTGAGACTCAAAGACCTTTGTAATAGAATTGAGACTTAAAGGCCTCCGTGATTGGATTGTGACTATTATTTGGTCTGCGGGCCGTTCCAATTTCCAGCATTTGTGTCTCGGGTCATATTTTGGGCATCACCGGTTTAACCGAACTACAGAAGAGCAACAACAGCGAAGGCACAGGACAGTCTATGAAATGATCTTTGGTTTATACTATTTGTTGCCAGTCAGGTGTTTACCTTATAGCACACCTATGGACAGATCGTCTACTAAGGTCAAAGGTTACTGCATTAAATACTTTTCCAGTTTATGAAATGTAAAAATCGTAAAATTGGAAAACCTAGTCTGTCTGACACAACCTTTTACCAACCTGGCAACCTACTTAACCTAATGCTTGGTGTGGGGGGGGGGGGGGGCAACCTGGTAGCACGGATTATAATTAATGGAGCGAGTCGCAGAAGTGCCGGATTTCTAAGCGGGGAGATAATTCATCCAAATTCCTTTACGATTCGGGATTCGAGGTTGTTTTTTGTTTAAAGCTGAGGAGGGGACAGGATAACAATCAATCAATAACAACACTTCAGAAAACAGAAGGAGACAATAAATAACAAAGCACAGTACTGACAAACAAAATGGTACGAGGTCAATGATAACTAAACATGAATGAAGACACTTTGATGAAATATAGTGGCAAAACGACAAAACGCAATTTGATGGAATGTAAGATGCGTACACGAGCTGTTGAGAGGCTTTGAGAGGCGAACTCTTCTCTTCAAGAGTAGGTGAATGAACGTGGGAACGAGTGAGGGCATAATGAGGCCAAGACAAAACAAGGTTACAAAGACAGAGTTTGTGTGGAAATGCAAACTCATAATCGGCCTTCGAATTTTAAGACTTGTATTAGAGGAAAAAAAAATGTAAGGTCTCTTTCGAGCTCAACATTACAATGTAAACTTGTAGACCTACCCAATCCAATGGCAGGTGAACTAACGAGATCAGCGGGGGCCATTGTGGGCGTGGCGTCACAGCGTCGCTCCAACGTTACGCGCTCTGGCACTCAGCACTGAACGAGAAGTTCGATCTGGTGAGACTATCGATCCCTCGTGATTGACACGATGACATCTATGTCCACCAATATCAACGTATCCACATTTATCAACATATCGCCCATTGATCGTTATATTCCGTTTTCATCATACCCCGTTTATCAACATACCCCGTTTATCAACATATCCCATTTATCAACGTATCCCATTTATCAACATATCCCATTTATCAACATACCTTGTTTATCAACATACCCCATTTATCAACATACCCCGTTTATCAACATACCCCATTTATCAACATATCCCGTTGATCAACATATCCCGTTTATCAGCATACCCCATTTATCAACATATTCCGTTTATCAACATACCCCCTTTATCAACATATCCCGTTTATCAACATACCCCATTTATCAACATATCCCGTTTATCAACATATCCCATTTATCAACATATCTCGGGGCGGACTAGGTGTCAAAATCGGCCAGGGCATTTCTATTCAATCAGGCCCATAAATTGCATATAATATGATGGGCATCCAATTATAGGCAAGCATGTCCTCAAAATCGGTATGTTGAGTATGAGTATCGATAACTGTACACATGCATAAAATGAGCTCTATATTTTTATCAGAAATATAGGCCTTATGTTGCTTTTTCAATCGCTAAGTGTGTAGGCCATAAAAGGATGAAGCCTACTAGTAACACTGTCTATGGATGTAGGCTCTCACATTATTTCGGAAAATGTGTTAGATCAAATTAGTATTACACTGTAGAGAGATTTCTTTTAAACACGATGCCGCTTTTATAAGAGAATATTATAAAACCTTTGACAATTTAATACATAGTGGCATCCATGCGGCCCTTTCGGTGGCCTACCGGCCCATTTAGGTATCCGCTCACCGGGCATTTGCCCAAATGCCCATATAGCCAGTCCGCCACTGAACATATCCCATTGTAATGATAAATAAAGAAACACTGAAAAGTAACCTAAAACAAGGCTTTACTAAACTAGAACGACACATGACCTGGCGAAAGAGACTTGGACAGTAACACACTAAATGAATGTTGTGAACACATTCTCAAGTCGTTACACAAAAAAGTCACAAACATAAACAAATAGTAACTATTTCACCACAATCACCCCCGCCTAGAATTAAAATAGCAATTAGCAAGTATAGTAATGTAGTAGGCCCTAGCATAAATAAATAAGAATGCCAGTACCTGTAATAACATAGATCAATAATAGTGTCAACAAATATTAGTTACTTAGAAAACTGTCCTCGTTTAATGTTAGCGAATGCTCACGTATGCAATATTTTAAATTTTAATATCACTGTCCGGTATGGCCATCTGAACATTAAAAGTAAAAAAAAAATTCATAGGATCCTAAATGCTGCTGGTAAAATCATTGACGAAAAACAAAACCCATTTGGGCAGCTGTTTGAGACAAACATTCATAAAAAAAAGCTAAAAAGATTCTAGAAACAAACAGAATTACAAAGACAGTTTGTGTGGAAACACAAACTCAAAATCGGCCCCCGAAGTGGTCCACTCAGGCAGGTAAAAAGGCAGGTTTCAATATTTTCAGAAGGGAATATCAGAATGAAATTCTATCAAAGGCAAATGACAGAGAAAAAATGTAGAAAGACGGTTGACCGATCTTACGTGGTGCCCCAACGGTCCAACAGACCAAGGTATCGGTGAAAGTGATGTAGCATGTAGACCTGGCCTAACTGATGTCTTATATAATGATTATCTAATTGATCTAATTGTTTTAGAAAGGGTCAATCTCTTATTCAAAGCCTCAGTGCAGATTGAGATTTGCTATAGAATCGAGATTGGCTATAGGCTCAAAGTCTATTTACATGTAGAGATTTAATATGTTGTTGCAACTGTAGTGGCCTAGTTAAGTTTAGACTTAAAGTTTTTGTAACTAAATATTTTGTGTATTGTTTCTAGCGACGGTAAAAGTAGTGACGTAGCCAGACAGACGAATGACGTGGCAGAATTTGGGTACATGAATATGTCTAGGGCTTGTAGAAAGATGTATATTGAATAGACTGTTAATTAAAACGATAGATAGACAAGGCGGTCATCCCCACCTGTAAATAAACATGAGTTGAAGTCTTCACACGTTTTAAGTATATTTCATTGTTGTGTCCCTTGGATGTGTTCGGACCCGAGTTTAGAATAGTAAAAATGTTTGTAAAATGTTTTACTTATTTCGGATGTTCCTTCAGAGTTGAAGATAATTACTTCCTAGTCCAAACTTCCCGCAGGACGACGGGGGATGGGAGCGGGCAGGGTTTGAACCCGGGACCATCGATAAGTCCGAACCACAGTCCAGCGTGCAAACCGCACGACCAGGCAGCCATCCAATAGTGAAATAATGAAATAGTATCAAACAGAGAACATAAAAAATCCCAGCCAGGTAAAAAATGTTTAGATGCATATGTTTAGTTTTATACATATCAAAGTAGTTTTATACATATGAAAGTAGTTTTATACATATGAAAGTAGTTTTATACATATCAAAGTAGTTTTATACATATCAAAGTAGTTTTATACATATCAAAGTAGTTTTATACATATCAAAGTAGTTTTATACATATGAAAGTAGTTTTATACATATCAAAGTAGTTTTATACATATCAAATGCAATCCAGTTGTGACCCGAATCGTATAGCAATGCCCTGGCTGATTTCGACACACTATCAGCCCCATGCACATACCGCACAACACGGCAGCCATCCAGCTTTGTTATAGTAGTTGGCACCCCATTTAAACCTTGCGGTCTATGGGGGCCGATGGTGTGGAGCTCATCAGTTTCTATGGGCAACGGTTAACGGGGATGTCATGCGGCCAGAACAACGACCAGCCGCCCTTACTTCCCAAATGTATGTCAAGTACACATCACAGAGTTTTTCATAAAAATCCCGATAGTCAAACTATTATTTACCGGGATTCGAACTCTGGAGCCTTCGTTTTGAAAGACAGTCGCTTCACCACTCAGCCGCCATGCCGCATTAAATTAGTTGACCTGCTCCAACAGCTTGGAGAAATGTCGTTTTGAACCCGCTCCTTCCGCCTTGCCCAGTTTTCACCCAGTTCCATCTCCCTTCTTCCGTGAGAAGCTTCTATTTAAATTTATCTGTGCCAGCCGCAGCCATAATTGTCATAGACCTTTAAATGGATTGAATTACTGACGACATATCTTGTCCCCAGATAGTTCCTGGACCCCACGCTAAATGAGTGTCGCTGTTAGCAAGACTGGCCTCTATGTCGGATCTGCTTTCTGCGGTCCCGTATTTGAGGGCAGTCTAGATTAAATTACTTAGCCTTCTCCATCAGACGACAGGATGGCCCCCAGGCTTCTCATCCTGTTAAAACCGGCCCTGCTATCATCTCGAATTTCCAGTCATCGACAATAGAGAAATCTTTTTCCCCTCCCCTTAAAGCTCGTCTCAAGCACATTTTATTGTCATGGTTTCGTGTTGTAAGTTTTATGATGCATTAGTTGCAGACGGTGGTTCGTTCTTCGGCAAGTTTGGGGGGGGGGGGGGAGGGGAACCAAGCTGACCTAATAAAAACCCACGTGATTTTAAGAAAGGGATTTCGGGATACCTTAGATTGACGTCTAGCGTACTTAAATTTCTTGCAAAGCTTGAGAGCTTTATCCAACGGTCTCTAAACTGATTTGGTCACGAGAATATATTCGGGCTGCGGCTATTTACTGTCAAAAAGTTCATCCAACGTTTTGGTTAAGTATAAAATAAAAAACGCCACTCTTGACCTATTTACAACCAAAACGAGGCTTTCAGTAAAAAAATAAGGGTCACAGTGAGAATGTTTTGAGAACCGCTGGTCATATGTCTTAAAAGGATGTAAATGTGGATAAACTCTGGCTGCAGTTTCTGGTGTCGTCGAGGTGGCAGTGGTAGCTGTAGGTCTGGGGTTGAAACCGTTGGAAGCTGAGACTAGCACATTTTATTTGCTTAAAACATTGTGGCCGAGTCAAGTTTTTACCTTGCTGGTGACGCTAGTCTTCAACGTTAATCTTTAAAATTCTTTGAGTATCTTTAGAGACATTAATCTCGGCTTCAAAATAAATTACTCGTGATATTTGTATCGCTCGGTGAAGACTTGCAGGCATTTTGTTCAAAGTTTGGTTTTTTGTGGTCTTCGGTTTGCATGATGCAGTCACGTGATCATCTCCTAGTTCTTGTCAACTTCGTATCTAGGCGTCATCAGGGAGTTGTCAAAATATGAACAAAGCGGCGGCTCTAATGACGTGGCAACAAGCTATTGGTCTAAACTTCAAACAGTTTGCGAGGCCGCTGGTCAGTGTTCTACTATTGCGATTAGTTTCGTTTGAACAGCAATGTGTGAGTGCTAATATACTTTTTACCTTTACCTATCCCATACTCTGTAGGGACCGTTGGGGCACCACGCAAGATTTGTTGACCGTTTTTTTCCATTCCTGTCTATCTAACGCCTTAGTTCACTGGCGGATCCAGGGGGGGGCGGTAGGGGCGATCGCCCCCCCCACTCGGCCGAACCCCCCCACCCGAAGGGGGGGGGGGCGGAAGAATTTTAGTATAGAATTCACACAATTTGTATACGAATTTATTACTTATGTTAATAATATATACTAATTATTTATGTTTCAAACTATTTTTAAATTATTTCGCCCCCCCCTTCTAGTATTTTGGCCGATTTGGTAGGGTCGGGAGGGGGCGATGGCATCAATCCGCCCCCCCCACCATAAACTTTCGAGTGGGGGGGCGGTCCAATTTATTTGTAGAAATCACAGCTTACTAATAGAATCAATTAAATATCTATATGATTAAAACTTGTTATTGGTATTTTAACCGGTCTTTATATTATGTCGTTCACCTGTTGGCCGATTGGAAGGGGAGGAGCGAATACCTCTACCGCCCTTCCCATCTAAACCCTTTGTGTGTGGGGGGGGCGGTCCTACTTTTATGGAGAAATCATAGTATGTGAACAAAATTAGTCGAATATCTATATAATATAAACAGGTGGAAGTGTGATACATGCAATCACCTTCCCCTTATCGGACAAACCAATACTTTTTCTTTTTGTATTATAGTAAGAAATTACAAAATTAAAAAAATCTGTCACTAATATAATTTATATATGCTATAAAGTAAATTCTTACATCGAGTCGCCCAACCCCTATTCTTTAATGCCAAATGCAATCATTAGCAGGAATTATAAAAAGGAGCGAGTATTAATCGTTTTCATTTTACCGCCCTTCCCATTTCCAGACAGAGTTTGTGTAATTTCACATGAATTTATCATAACTATTTTAAGAAAGACTTTGCTTTGGAAAAGTTATAATTCAAACGAAATTTTTCAATATAACAGTCACGGTTGAGATGAGTTCAAAAGCCAGATAATCTTTTCCTTGTCGACTTTTTCCAACCTTTACTCTATCTCATATTTTTCTAGTTAAATAAACTTAGGACTATAACTTACAATTTATGTTTAAATTTTATTGAATATTATTAGGTTAATCGAATTTTTTTTTCGGCGGCGATCCTCTAAGCCTTTATTTAAATATGTGGGGTATCTTATCTTTTCAAAGAACAAATCGGTTGTATTTGCAATGTATTAGAATATGTTTGCAAATTATTCAAAAGGTCCTTTATAATAGAATGAATAATGAGCTGTAGGTCAGGAGAATGCGTTACTGCAGTAAAGAATGCCAGAAAACGCTTTTAGCGTCGAGGCTTCGCCCCTAACCTCACTGATGAATAATAAGCTGTAGATGTCAGGAGAATGCGTTTCTGCAGTGAAAAATGCAAAAAACGCTTTTGGCGTCGGGGCTTCGCCCAGAACCCCAATGATAAATAATGAGCTATAGAGATGTCAGGAGAATGCGTTTCAGCCGTGAAAAATGCAAGAAAACGCTTTTGGAGTAGGGGCTTCGCCACGAACCCCACTAATAAGAATTGAGCTGTACATGTCAGGAGAATGATTTTCAGCCGTGAAAATTGCAAGAAAACGCTTTTGGCGTCGGGGATTCGCCCGAACCCCACTGATAAATAAATGAGCTGTAGATGTCACGAGAATGCGTTTTTGCAGTGAAAAATGCAAGAAAACGTTTTTGGCGTCGTGGCGAATAATAAGTAATGAGCTGTAGATGTCAGGAGAATGCGTTTCAGCCGTAAAAATTGCAAGAAAACGCTTTTGGCGTCGGGGATTCGCCCGAACCCCACTGATAAATAAATGAGCTGTAGATGTCACGAGAATGCGTTTTTGCAGTGAAAAATGCAAGAAAATGTTTTTGGCGTCGGGGCTTCGCCCCGAACCCCACTAATAAGTAATGAGCTGTAGATGTCAGGAGAATGCGTTTCAGCCGTAAAAATTGCAAGAAAACGCTTTTGGCGTCGGGGATTCGCCCGAACCCCACTGATAAATAAATGAGCTGTAGATGTCACGAGAATGCGTTTTTGCAGTGAAAAATGCAAGAAAATGTTTTTGGCGTCGGGGCTTCGCCCCGAACCCCACTAATAAGTAATGAGCTGTAGATGTCAGGAGAATGCGTTTCAGCCGTGAAAAGTGCAAGAAAA
This sequence comes from Biomphalaria glabrata, assembly GCF_947242115.1. NCBI lineage: Eukaryota > Metazoa > Mollusca > Gastropoda > Planorbidae > Biomphalaria > Biomphalaria glabrata. The sequence continues at coordinate 2,079,697 of NC_074721.1, read as the reverse complement.
CGTTTTTGGTGTCGGGGCTTCGCCCCGAACTTCACTGAGGAAGCTTACAGCGCTCTTCCAGGCCCCCAAGCTTGCAAGAGAAAGGCCTCAACATGACTGGGTTTTTTTTCTGTTTTTTTTTTTCGTCGAAGATTGAGAAACAGTCTTATTTTATTCTCACGTATCGAATATATATATATATATATATATATATATATATATATATATATATATATATATATATATGCTGTATGCACGTTTATGCATAGGGTTAGGGTTTACTGGGCGTTAGGGTTAGTGTTTGGAAAAAAATCGCCCCCCCCACTCCAAAGTTCTGGATCCGCCAGTGCCTTAGTTAGAACCCCTTTCAATGGCAGGCCTGTTCATTCTTTTATGTTGTCTTCCCTTCACTTTCTCTGTCTGCTATTCTTCTTTTTCCTGGTACTGTTCCCCGAAGGAAGGTCTTTGCGAGCCCTGAAAACCTTGTAATATGGACATAGAGTTTTATTTTTTTTTGTTTTTTTTTTTTGCGATAGTTAGCAGGTCATCGTGGGGTCCAATCGCTGCAGTAATCCTGTCTTTATCTCTTGGTTTGTGATGCGGTCATTAAAAGTGATACCCAAGATCCTTCTGTAGCATCTCAATTCCATTAACAGGATCCTCCTCTCTAGCTCTGCAGTCAGCGTCCAAGACTGACAAGCAGATAACAATGTGGCCATTACCCAGGACGCGCATCAGTCTTATTTCGGCGAATATGAAAATGTTCGCCTGTTAAGCTCTTCTTGTCAGCCGGAGAACTTGACCTGTGTTAAAAATCTAGCATATGTCTTTTCAGTCGTTTGAAATTTGTAATTCTTTTTTTAAAAACAATATCTAATAATAACGTTCTCATAATAGTAATGATAATTTTGTTATTCTTTAAAAGAACTCCGGTAAAAAAAAAATAACGCTTCATTGACAGCGGTACTTATTCAAAAATATTTGAAAACAACAGATCTCGGTTACTAAAAATTTTTACTGAGTACTATAGATCCAAGACTGCCTGTTGGTTGAAGCAGGTGTCAGCAGCCACGATTGACTGTCATGAAATTAGCTGGAATAAATTTCAGATAAGTAACTCTAAAATTCAATGGAAGCACTGAAGCGTGGGTTATATTCAAGAATTGTGAGTGTGTAATGTGTAAAGGGGGGGGGGGGCTAAACGCTGGAGAGGTGAGAGAGTACACACAGCTGGGGTGGGGGGGCAGTCCCCCATCTTTCGCCCCTCTCAGCGCCCCCCTGCTGATACAATGATATCACTAAAACCAAGATAAAAAAAAATAATAAAATAAATTTTATATCGGGACCACCAAAGTGACTTATAGGGGGGGGGGGGGCTGGGCTAAACCACGAAGAAAATTACTCGCTCATCGCGCCCCTTTACGAGTATATGTTGGTACCGTTCAGACAGCGCCCAGTAGTTAAAGGCGTAATGGGCGAGAGTGTCTTTGGTTTAAAAAAATATAATTTATGAAGTGGAGAAAGAAGCTTGCTAACACCTAAATGTCGCAAAGAATACATAAATTAAAGAAAAAAAAACAAACTAAGGTAACAGAATGAATATAAAAGTCATAGCTCGTTTGCCAGGCCGTATTCTAGATTGTTTTGTAAAATGTTTGGCATGTTTCGGATGTTCCTTCAGAGTTGAAGATAATTTACTTCCTAGTCTAAACCTCCCGCAGGACGAAGGGAATGGCAGCGGGCAGGGTTTGAACCCGGGACCGTCGAGGCGACTGAAGTACAGTGTAGCGCGCATGCGCAAATTATATTGCAAAGAGCAGATTACTGTAGTTAACTTTAAGTACGAAAGTCCACAATGATCTTAGCTAAAGCACCAATGTACACTGTATTATACACTTTTTACAAAGCCTATATCTCTCTGTCTGTCTGTCTGTTTGTCTGTCTGGTAAAAAGTTTTTTTACACGTTATTAATCCCACATCTAATCTCCGTTCAAGCTGAAATTTTGCATAATTATTTTTTTCCATAACCCTAACCAAGCTATTTAGTTAACAATTGGTAAATAACTATTTTGTTTGGTGTCTTGAACAAGGGAAATAAATTGTACTTGACTAATAAGGTGGAATAAGTTGAATTAATCCTCTTTAAAATTTGTAGAGAGAAAATTTAAAAAACTAACAATAGATAACTATAAAACCTTATATTTTCATAAGCACTTCCATGGCAGAGTGGTTTAGCACCATAACTTGATGAGGCTGAGGAGGCTTTAGCCCTATAGAGTTCGAATTCAGGTTTTTCACCTCTTTTAGTTTGTCTTAAAACTATAAATGCATTTAAAAAGCGATCACACAGATACCCCCTTCTTTCTCCCCCTCCCTTTTCTAACTCATCCAGACAAGTGATAGGAGTATATGGTATTAAAGTTAAAAAAATGAAGCTGAACTAAACAACAACAACAAAAAAAAAACAATTGGTAAAAATATTTGTAATCGCAAGGATATATTACTGCTAGTCTCGTTCTCGGTGGAGGCGCGGTGGCTGAGCGGTAAAGCGCTTGGCTTGGCGGTCCCGGGTTCGAATCCCAGTGAAGACTGGGATTTTTAATTACGGGATCTTTGGGCGCCTCTGACTCCACCCAGCTCTAATCTGGCATCAGTTGGAGAAAAGTAAAGGCGGTTGGTCGTTGTGCTGGTCACATGACACCATCGTTAACCGTAGGCCACAAAATCAGATGACCTTTACATCATCTGCCCTATAGACCACAAGGTCTGAAAGGGGAACTGTACTTACTTCTCGGTCTACTATATATAAATATAACTACATGACTGATTCAAACTAATTGATACAACTACGCTTAACTTTGCTTTTGAAAAAAAAGTATTTTCTTTTATGTTTTTCCTGCTTCTGTTCATTCATTCTCTCTCTCTTTCTCTCTTTCTCTCTCTCTCTCTCTCTCTCTCTCTTTCTCTTCCTTCGCTCACCAGTTATCTCCCATCCACCTTTGTCACCTCATAAGCTATAAACTTATAAACCCCAAGATAAAGAAGTCTCACTTCGTGGGGGTCGATAAACCCCATCTGCTAATTTCTTTTTTTGTGTGTGTGTGTGTAAAGTATCGGATGTAATCCGTGGATGACTGCGTGACATTCTGCAGCGCTATCCATGGATGAGACTTTCTACTCACCTCATTCTAAAGAGGAGGGAGATGGAGGCAGAGGTGTCAAGAGATCTGTACTCACGCCCAATCGTGGGGAGGCGGGCCGGGGAGGGAGAGCCTCCTCAAGACGCTGCGAAGATTTATGGTCCCACCAGAAATATTTTAGCTGATCATATACAGCGTCCTCCCCGTCAAGAGCAGGTCGTTATCTGAAGTGGGAGTTTGACGCGCTGGTGTCAGAGTGTAGAGGCTCCGAGCTGCAAGATGCGGCATTGCCTCACACGAAGCCCCCACTTAGTTCTAGTGTTTTAAAACAAGCCACACTGTCCCCTGACACGAAGATATAGCTTAACGCATTTTAGGTCTACATTCATTTATGTGTTTTTTAAAACGAGATTTGTGCGAGTTTTAGAGCTAAATTTATGCGCCATAAATCCGGATGTTGATTTCACATCTTGAGGGAGTTCGCTAGAAGAATGTTATTTAGTGCATTTCGCAAATTAATGAGCTGTTTTGTATGTAAATTAGAATTTTTATGCATTGATGTCCCTGAGTACCTTATTGACCTTATGAACTTTGCTAACAGCACTATTCTTTTGCAATTTTTATAAAGCGTTTAAGCAGGCATTTAATTTATATAAGGTATGCGTGTTTTTATTGGTGTTTGTTTAGTAAGTTTCTTCCGATTTGAAATAAAATCCAAGCCCAGACCTTCTGCAGGACGGCAGTAGGCTTTGAACTCGAGACGACAGTCCAGAGGGCATACCACACGGCCACAAAGATCCAGGACCGTTGCTAACTATCAGTGAGCCCCTTGTTTAGATTCATTAGATCCACATACGAAAGTGCGGTAGGGATACTTTACCATTAAAAAAAAATGATTAAAGAAAAAGCTACATACTATAACTTTTAATATTGATCCTGGTATTAGTATTTTTACATATCTTATTTTAAAAAATATTTACTATTACTATTAAAATCATTTTAGTAAATAATTCAACCTCTCCATTCCAAATTGGGTGGGTAGCTTTAAGTTTCCCTTTATATGGCAGTCCTCTCTCAGATTTGGAGTAACCAAAAAAAAAAAACAAATGTTTGAGAGAGAAACAACCGATGAAAGACAACCTCAATAAAATGTTGTAGCCTAAGCCCAGAGTGTAAGTCTGAAGCCACTCAGCTATCTAGCTGAGCTGAGCTGTGTTAGCTGAGCGCCTAAAGGTAGCACGGAAACTTGATTCCAGATACCCCCCCCCCAACATATGCCCACAGATGAGTTAGGACTTTAACACACTGAGCATGCTATAAGCCAATGGTTCTCAACCTTTTTAGTTCCGCCCCCCAACCTAATGTTTTGTTTTTTTTCGTTTACAGATCAATAAATTTGTGATCATAATACAATTTTAAAAAGTGTTATTATTCAGGATTGCATTTATTCACTTTTCTGTTACGTATTCACACTATACATGTTGCTAGCCAGCGGTAGTAGGAAGGTTGAGCTTGTTTCTGTTCCACCAGATCAGGGATTCAGTAGCGCAACGAATGCCGTCTTCTGCGTCACGTCTGCTTCTGAATTTGGACTTCACAACTAACAAGCTGGAAAACCTATTTTCACAAAGAAAGAAGAAGGTGCCAACACAATCTCAAAACAGGACGGGCTAGGAGCTAGTTTGAATACCAAGTACGGTTCAGATCTGCTTGTTACAGCTCGTTAGAATGGACAACAAACAAACAAACAAACAAACAAAAACTTCCAATGATGAATAGACACAAAATTCTAATTTCCCGGGGATCTTAAGCGACCCCTGGCAATTTGTCATTCGACCCACAAAGGGGTCGCGACCCACAGGCTGAGAACCCCTGCTATAAGCAATAAGATGTACTTAACAAAAGCATGATAACAAGCAAAATAATAATTAAAAAAAAAATTGAAAGAAAACAAAAGGTTATACAAGGGAAAAACTTCATATTTACAGCCATATATCTCAATACCTTAAGATTTATTTCCCTTTTCTATATCAACAAAATTAATTAATTACCATTATTCATTAGTTAATTGTTTAATTTGAAAAAAAAAATGGTTCAGTTTTGTTAAGGACAATTTTTAAAAAAGTGTCAACTTGATCCGAGAATGGGCGTTTGAGAAATAATATGTACAAGACATACGGAGAGAGTTAATATTTGCTTTGCAAATAATGGTCTTGACCATACAAAACGGAATGTTCTAGAGAAACGTACTCAATACCTAGGTCTTTCACTGGTTCCTAATGATGGCTCATAACTCTGAAGGACTTTTCTTTCAGTAATGGCATCGAAATGGAAATAAATTATAAAAACAAAACAGCAAATATGTTTGTAAAAAAAAAATAGAGAGAGAGATAACATTAATGTCTATTTTTAATCCGTAGACTTTACATCAGACATAAACTTGAAAAGAAGATAAATGCTTGGCCAGAAAGATAAATCACCCAACAAGGCATTTCAACTTTTTAGCCATGTCATACTTTAGCTACAGACTAGCTTCAGTTGGATGGTCAGCTTGAGATTCGACAAAAGTCTGTTTAGGATTCCTCTGTTCAGGTCACACAATCGGGGATCCTGGTTCCTGGACACGGTTCTTGAAAACGGCTCTAACGATTTTCTTTCCTATTGACTGTAGATGAAGGTCTACATTGTTGGGAAAAGAATTACTAGCTCGTTGGCCACACTGGGAAAAACTCTCGTTTGACATTTTTAATGTGTCCAAATATTAATATTAATTTATATTCAATTTGTCTAAGAGAACGAGAAAATATTTGCCTTGAACAGAATTTCTTCTTCGGGTATTTCCGCATTTGGGCCCTTATTCAAGAATTTAATAAATTAATGTTCCAAAATATTTTGGGAAAAGTCTTATTAGTATAGATTTATAAGCCTATCATTAGTATATTTTAAAGTTAAACCAGGATTTTGTATAGGGGGTGGGGTACTTATGACAAAAAAAAAAGGGGAGGGGTAGAAATTATTCATTAAAAAAAGGATCTAACATTTATTAGTTATTAAGAGGTATCCCTAGAGAAAATTGAGTTTTAGGTCTAGGATATCGATTTTTAACTAATAACATAATTAAGTAGATCAATCATTTTTCTTTACATTACAATCATTTTTATTGCTTAAATCTGTGTCTAAAACATGTTTTTTTAATGTTTTTGTAAGGGCTATGAGACAAAATCTTAATAAAATTTATACTTTAAAGTCATTTTTCTCAAAATGTTAGTTTTTGCACATGTCATTGTGCTTTACTAGGAATTTCTCCTAAACTACTTGATAGATTTTGATGAAATTTGAAACGCTTCTTAAGGACATCATTAACATTACTCGTACAATGAGTTTTTTTCAATATTTTATTTACTTTTTTTTTTAAAGTATTTTAAATTAATATTTATCCTGTTTTTTTTTAGGTCTAAAAAATACTAAAAATTCAAAAAATTTAACATACTTATATCTTTAATTCTGACATTGTATCAATTTAGAGGATTCTTTTTTCTTATCTTTTAATTCAATTTCATGTATTTCTGATCAATAGTTTTTACAAAATTCAGAGTTTTAATTTGTATACAATAAACAATATGGCCGCCGTTACCATGGCAACCATCATTCAAAAATATTTTTTTTAGCATTATTTATTTTAGATTTTCATTATATGTTACCATAACAAATTTCAAAGGCCTAGCTTCAGAAATAACAAAAATAAGATTTTCAGGGCTACCTCCCCTTAAGAGCAAAAAAAAAAAATATCGCTCTAAAGTCTTTAAGATGTAGACAGTTTTTTTAAAGTATTTTTTTTTGGTATATTTTTGTTATTAAATAATAATAATTTGCAAAGTTATTGTGAAAAGGGAGAGAAGAAAATCTGTGCAAGAAGTTAGCTCATCACGAAAGTTGCGTCCCTTGTTAGACTATACAGTATGATTCCGAAAGTAATCTCCCTTGGTAGTACTCAGAAGACCTATCTTTTGGCTTTCTTGAATGACCTTGTACAAAATACAATCCCTCTGTAATTCTTATCTTATATAATACAGACGTTACTTAAAAAAAGAAGATGATTACGTCCTACGCTTCATGCATTTAGTCATGCATATTAACCAATGACTTAAATTCTGCCAAGTTAATGGTTTTCTTGGCTGGCTCAGGCAACCCATTCCATGCTTTAATAGCACTAGGGAAGAAGGAGTATTTGTACAAATTTGTCCTAGCATATGGGACGAGGAATGTGCCTTTATCTTTATGTCTTTCAGAGTATTTTATTAAAGTTTGTTTTTGTATTTGAATATTATGGTTCAGTGTTTTATGCATAATTGCTACTTTACTTGTGAGTCTTCTGTCCTGAAGGCTTTCTAAATTTAGTGATTTTACTAAAGGTGTTACTCTAGTCAAATGTGAATATTCGTTTGTAATGAATCTCACTGTTCTATTTTATGTCTGTTCCAGTTTCTTAATGTTTTCTTGAGTTGAGGGGTCCCAAACGGAGGATGCATATTCTATTATTGGCCTAACCAAGGTTAAATAACATTTTAGTTTTATGTTCTTATTTAATTTATAGAAATTTCTTTTAATAAATCCTAATGCTTTGTTTGATTTTTTTTATAGTTTCATCAATATGTGGATTTCATGACAGTTTTTCATTTATTATAACACCTAGGTATTTTGCATTTTTAGTCTGTGTTACTGGTTTGCCATGAATAAGATAAGTGGAATTAATGTGTTTTAGTTTTTTTGTTACTCTTAACAACTGACATTTTTCTGGGTGGAAAGACATGCTCCAATTTGATTCCCATTTCTGTAATTCATCTAATTCTCTTTGTAAAATATCTGTGTCTTGTGTTGTTTTTATTCTTCTAGACCTATATATTATGCAATCGTAATCACATAGAACAAACTACGATCACACTTTCAAGCGTGTATGAGAAATGCACAATTCAGAAAATGGTTTTTTTAAAAATCGCTTCTGATTTCTAAATGTCATTTTCACGAAGCAGAACTAAGCATCAGGTTTTATGTGGCGGTTCAATAATTGGTTTTAAAGACCTGTGACATTAAATCCTTTTTAATGGATCTAGATATTAAAAAAAATATTACCCATGACTCAACCGGATATAGCCTAAATCTTTTTTTCTTTCGGATTTCATGTCGTAACTGCGTGAAAAATGACAGACCGTTGGCCAGATTTTTTTTTTTAATGTTACGAGTCGACACAGCCAATCAATTTTGTTTGCCGCCAATATATGAACAAATCATTTTTGCGCCTTATTTCTGCTGCTGTCATGCTAGAGTTATTCGCCCTTAAGAATAATTGAAAACAAATAAGCAACTAATCTAGCGATCCATTTTCTCGATCGCAAAAGTTGGACACTCCTGACTGTTGTAAAACAACGCAAGTCTGAGAGACACAACGTCCCCGTGAGAACTCCGATGTTTATCATCTATTTAGTTTACAGTCTCTTAGCATGCGGCTTCACTATTTTCAAAGATATGCAGAGGAGGCCATTAGGTGTGGCGAGTTGGTCCCCCTCCCAATCCCCACTCTTGATAGGCAGCCCGTAATCGGGAAATTCTTAATTTACATAGTCAACCTTTCATGCGGGCCCACCAGGGGCGGGCTGGTTTCAAAATCGGTTCGGGCAATTGTATACAATGCGGCCCACAAAACTGTATATCATACAATGGGGCGTCCAATTCTATGCCCATCTGTCTTCAAAATCATTAAGTTTGATAAGTTACTGTACGCATGCATACAGTGTGTTACGATTGATAGTTGAAAGTACACAAACTTGACATAAGAATGTTTGATTTGATTTTGATTTTAGGCACATCGGCACAATTTAGGCCATGCAAGAATATTTGAGATCATAACAACTTTAATCAGCCATCTTGGCTACCAGAGTAGTGTCCCCTAGGCATGGGCCCAACTCCTTCCTACTCTATTAAGAATCCCTAAAAGGGGGTAATCTACAATATTATCTGGGTTACTGAAAGGGGCATAACATTCCATCAACACTGTGAACCTAATTTGAGAAATCTAGGCCTTATGTTGCTTATTTGGCTAAGTGGTAATGCCCCTAAAGCCTTCTAGTAGCATTGTCTATGCATGAAGACAATTACAGCATTTCGGAAAAATTTGTTAGATTAAAATAGCATTACACTGTCGAGTTCTGCAAAAGATTTTTTTTTTTAAACACGACGGTTAGAAGTGACCCTTTTATTGTGCCACGTGACTAGAGGTATAGTAAGAACACACAAAAAAAAGTTGAAATTTGACAAAAGACAAAATAGTGGAATGTGAGTATTGGTCAGCAGTGACGGACTAAGCCCGGACAATGGGGGATGACATAACAGAACAGTGAATACCTTGTGGTCTTATACAAATATCGTTACTTATATATATCGTTAGTTCTAAGCTAGACGTTAGTGAATAGTTTATAAGATAATCTAGACTTTAAGGAATAAAATAATTAAATTAACTCAAACCAAAACAAAAGGGGGCACGATGCCCCGAGCACCACCTTTTTGCTGGAGCAACATACAGAAAGGCCCCAAAAATTTTTTGCAGATATTTTAGTTTGGTAATACATTCTAAGGTTATTTGTATTCTATTATTATTAAATAATTTTTATTGATAAGCCTAAATATCTATGTGATGTTCATGTGGAATGGGGGGGGGGCACCAATAAAGTTTCTTACCCCGGGCGCAGGTTTTGCTCACAACGCCTCTGCTGAGTAAAATGACTGGGCTATATTTACTTGTGTATATTTAGTAATAGCTTTTATGTATCTCATCTTTCAAGTTTACGGTACACTCAGTGCGCTATGGTCCAATCTCTTTTGTGGACCAGTTTGGAAAGGGGAGGGGGGGGGAAATGTGGGGGAAGGTCTCTCGGCGCTCAGCATACACAACTCTCTGCAAGAGTCGGGACTTGAACTCGAGCCCATTTGTTAGATAGCCGAGCCGTAGCCAAGCGGTTTTTGGGCCACACATCCCGGCTTAATGACGAAAACTCTATTTCACTGTTCAGTGACTAACTTTATAAGTAAACTACATGACAACATCAAAGAATGGACTGGCCCGCCGCTGAAATAAGTTCTATCCAAGGCAAAGAATGGACTGGCCCGCCGCTGAAATAGGTTCTATCCAAGGCAAAGAATGGACTGGCCCGCCGCTGAAATAGGTTCTATCCAAGGCAAAGAATGGACTGGCCCGCCGCTGAAATAGGTTCTATCCAAGGCAAAGAATGGACTGGCCCGCCGCTGAAATAGGTTCTATCCAAGGCAAAGAATGGACTGGCCCGCCACTGAAATAAGTTCTATCCAAGGCAAAGGACAAGAGAGGAATGGAGAAAGATGGTCGACAGATCTTGTGTGCTGCCCCAACGGTCTAATGGACTAAGGGATGGGTGGAGTCGAATGACAAGTTTTTATATAGACGTAGGTCAAGATCCACGGGGCTCGCAAAGATCTTCCTTCAGAGAACAGTGCCAGGTAAAGAAGAAGAGGCAGACAGAAAAAGCGATGGGAGGACAACATTAAAGAATGGACAGGCCTGCCATTGAGAGAGGTTCTAAACAAGGCAAAAAAAAAAAAAAGGGAGGAATGGAGAAAGACGGTCGACAAGTCTTGCCTGGTGCCCCCAAGGGTCCAACAGACTAAGGGATAGGTAAAGGTAAGGTCAACATGACCCTAACATGTGCGGCCCGTAACTGGGGTGTCGAAATTTGATAGACTCTCTCCCCCTCCCAGAACGAAAAAAGGTTGTCCATTACTTTGATACACTAATAGCCTATATCAGTGTTTGCCTATTTCTTTAACGGAACTCTTACCATCTTCGGATAACTCTCCGGCTTGTTTTTTTTTTTTTAGGTAGGATTATTTCCCATTTTCTACATTTTTATTTTTATTTTCGAGTAGATAACTAGAATAAAATATACAGAAAAATGAAGGCTTAAAGACTTTGATGATAAGTAAGGTAGAGTTATCCTTCTCAGAACTTATGGTCTATAGGCTTATCTGTTTCTGTGGACTACGGTTAACGAAGGTGTCATGTGGCCAGCACAACGACCAACTTTTCCCCAACTAATGTCAGGTACCCATTAGAGCTGGATCGACTCAGACGCGCCCAGTGATCCCGAAATAAAAAAAAAACCTAGTCTTTATCAGGATTCGAACCCAGGACCCCCGGTTCGGAAGCCAAGCGCTTACCGCTCAGCCATTGTGCATCCAAAGACTTTAACGGTTTTGTGTTCTTGAGGAGCTTGACTTCTTGATATCAGGCATAGTTTTGTTAAGCTCGATTCATATTTGGTGGGACATCAAGCCGCCAGTATCTAGATCTATATTCTGACTCTGTGGCAATATTGCACAGAATAAAATCTTGCTTCTTGTAAATACATTGTAGAAAACAGAAGTAAAAGGACATCAGCTTGTTTTGACAATATTAAGATTTTCTTTAGACTGTTAAGATTTTCTTTAGACTATTAAGATACTCTTTAGACTATTAAGATACTCTTTAGACTATTAAGATACTCTTTAGATTATTAAGATACTCTTTAGACTATTAAGATACTCTTTAGACTATTAAGATATCCTTTGACTATTAAGATACTCTTTGGACTATTAAGATACTCTTTAGACTATGAAGATATTATTTAGACTATTAAGATACTCTTTGGACTATTAAGATACTCTTTAGACTATTAAGATACTCTTTAGACTATTAAGATACTCTTTAGACTATTAAGATACTCTTTGGACTATTAAGATACTCTTTGGACTATTAAGATACTCTTTAGACTATTAAGATACTCTTTAGACTATTAAGATACTCTTTGGACTATTAAGATACTCTTTGGACTATTAAGATACTCTTTGGACTATTAAGATACTCTTTAGACTATTAAGATACTCTTTGGACTATTAAGATACTCTTTGGACTATTAAGATACTCTTTGGACTATTAAGATACTCTTTGGACTATTAAGATACTCTTTGGACTATTAAGATACTCTTTAGACTATTAAGATACTCTTTAGACTATTAAGATACTCTTTAGACTATTAAGATACTCTTTGGACTATTAAGATACTCTTTGGACTATTAAGATACTCTTTAGACTATGAAGATATTCTTTAGACTATTAAGATACTCTTTGGACTATTAAGATACTCTTTAGACTATTAAGATACTCTTTAGACTATTAACATACTCTTTAGACTATTAAGATACTCTTAGGACTATTAAGATACTCTTTGGACTATGAAGATACTCTTTAGACTATTAAGATACTCTTTAGACTATTAAGATACTCTTTGGACTTTTAAGATACTCTTTAAACTATTAGGATACAAGACTATTAAGATACTCTTTAGACTATTAAGATACTCTTTAGACTATTAAGATACTCTTTGGACTATTAAGATACTAGACTATTAAGATACTCTTTAGACTATTAAGATACTCTTTAGATTATTAAGATACTCTTTAGACTATGAAGATACTCTTTAGACTATTAAGATACTCTTTGGACTATTAAGATACTCTTTAGACTATTAAGATACTCTTTGGACTATTAAGATACTCTTTAGACTATTAAGATACTCTTTAGACTATGAAGATACTCTTTAGACTATTTAGATACTCTTTGGACTATTAAGATACTCTTTAGACTATTAATATACTAGACTATTAAGATACTCTTTGGACTATTAAGATACTCTTAAACTATTAAGATACTAGACTATTAAGATACTCTTTAAACTATTAAGATACTCTTTAGACTATTAAGATACTAGACTATTAAGATACTCTTTGGACTATTAAGATACTCTTTAAACTATTAGGATACTAGACTATTAAGATACTCTTTAGACTATTAAGATACTCTTTAGACTATTAAGATACTCTTTGGACTATTAAGATACTAGACTATTAAGATACTCTTTAGACTATTAAGATACTCTTTAGATTATTAAGATACTCTTTAGACTATGAAGATACTCTTTAGACTATTAAGATACTCTTTAGACTATTAAGATACTCTTTAGACTATGAAGATACTCTTTAGACTATTTAGATACTCTTTGGACTATTAAGATACTCTTTAGACTATTAATATACTAGACTATTAAGATACTCTTTGGACTATTAAGATACTCTTAAACTATTAAGATACTAGACTATTAAGATACTCTTTAGACTATTAAGATACTAGACTATTAAGATACTCTTTGGACTATTAAGATATTCTTAAACTATTACGATACTAGACTATTAAGATACTCTTTAAACTATTAAGATACTAGACTATTACGATAATCTTTAGACTATTAAGATACTAGACAATTACGATACTCTGTAGACACTATTGATCAGAAATCATTTAATAGTTGACCTTTCTATCTTTGTGTCAAATTGAGCTTGTACTCTAGATAAGTTCAGATTTCATAGCGATGTCATAGTTAGAGCCGGCGTTACGAATAAGCGGGGCCCAATTAAAAGGATGCTTGCGAGGCTCCTCTCCTATTTTTAAAAATAATAACATCTATTACTTTTAATTACATCATTGCACCAACATTTTTGATACAACATGAATAGGAAGCAATTCAAAATTGGCGCCAGAGGCTTAGTTACTTTATGTCCGTTGTATGAGACACTAAATATGTTAACCCTTTATGTCCGTTGTATGAGACACTAAATATGTTAACCCTTTATGTCCGTTGTATGAGACACTAAATGTATTAACCCTTTATGTCCGTTGTATGAGACACTAAATATGTTAACCCTTTATGTCCGTTGTATGAGACACTAAATGTGTTAACCCTTTATGTCCGTTGTATGAGACACTAAATGTGTTAACCCTTTATGTCCGTTGTATGAGACACTAAATATGTTAACCCTTTATGTCCGTTGTATGAGACACTAAATGTATTAACCCTTTATGTCCGTTGTATGAGACGCTAAATATGTTAACCCTTTATGTCCGTTGTATGAGACACTAAATGTGTTAACCCTTTATGTCCGTTGTATGAGACACTAAATATGTTAACCCTTTATGTCCGTTGTATGAGACACTAAATGTGTTAACCCTTTATGTCCGTTGTATGAGACACTAAATATGTTAACCCTTTATGTCCGTTGTATGAGACACTAAATGTATTAACCCTTTATGTCCGTTGTATGAGACACTAAATATGTTAACCCTTTATGTCCGTTGTATGAGACACTAAATGTATTAACCCTTTATGTCCGTTGTATGAGACACTAAATATGTTAACCCTTTATGTCCGTTGTATGAGACACTAAATGTGTTAACCCTTTATGTCCGTTGTATGAGACACTAAATGTATTAACCCTTTATGTCCGTTGTATGAGACACTAAATATGTTAACCCTTTATGTCCGTTGTATGAGACACTAAATATGTTAACCCTTTACGTCCGTTGTATGAGACACTAAATATGTTAACCCTTTATGTCCGTTGTATGAGACACTAAATGTGTTAACCCTTTATGTCCGTTGTATGAGACACTAAATGTATTAACCCTTTATGCCCGTTGTATGAGACACTAAATGTGTTAACCCTTTATGTCCGTTGTATGAGACACTAAATATGTTAACCCTTTATGTCCGGTGTATGAAACTCTGAATATGTTAACCCTTTACGTGCTGCCTCTTTAGAAACCATTGATTGATAGAGATAGTGTTAATGTCGATTGCCAGGCGCGGAGCCCGATTCGGAGCCATCGGTCCCATTGGGCTAGGGCAGCCCCTGGTTAATAATAATAATAATCTTTATTGTCCGTAAAAAAATTTGACTTACAATGTATGCATTACACCAAACAAAATATTATGATTATATAAAATCAAAATGTACTTTCACACCAGACTCACTGTTATATAATAGTTATAGTTTCTTTTCAATACCAAGAAGAGCAATATAAATCAATTAATCTTTTCTGTATGCTTAGGAATAATTCTTGTGTAGGTCTACTAGTTAACTGTTCCAATACTTCGTGGAACTCCGAGTCAAGCCTCGCGGACACAGTTTGGGGAAACACTGGCTTAGATTTTAATTCATTTCCTAAATTAAAACGAAACACTCAGACCATAATTTAATCTTAAACTTGAAAGTAATATTGTTTTAATTTCATAAATGTAATATATACAGACACAGTTAACCTACACTGTAATTTGTGGATTTAAGTATATAAAAATCATAACGTCTTTATTTGTGGGCACGGTGGCTGAGTGGTTAAGCGCTCGGCTTACAAACGTGAGGTTCTGGGTTAGAATCTCCGTGAAGACAGGGATTTTGAATTTAGGGATTTTGAATTTAGGGATTTTTAGGGCGACCCTCAGTCCGCCCAACTCTAAATGGCACCTGGCTTTGGTTGGAGGAAAGTGAAGGTGGTTGGTCGTTGTGCTGGCCGCTTGACATCCTGCTCGTTGACCGTTGGCCACAGAAACAGATGACCTTAACATCATCTGCCCCATATCATTTGGAACAATGATCCAAGTTCTGAAAGGGAAACTTTCCATTACATAACGTCTTTGAGACCTGGGAGAGTGCTAGCTGCGTAGTAAAGCGCTTGGCTACTGAACCGAGAGGTCTCGGGTTCGTATCTTAGTCGAATTTCGATATTTTAAATATCGTTTTTTTTTTACGACGCCCTTGAGTCCAACCAATCCTAATAGGTACCTGACATTAGTTGAAGAAAGTAAAGACGGTTGGTCGTTAGGCTGGACATATGACAACCTTGTTAATCGTTTTCCCATGAAACATATGACCTCTACATCAACTGCCCTTTAGATTGTATGGTCTGAAAATGGACATGTATATGATTCACTTTAAGACATTAAAGTTATATTTTAGTTCTTCACAATGTTAAGTCCTACACGTTGCGTAATGCAATTTAAAAACAAAAAAACGAAACACTGAGTGACTTTCCGCCCTCACGCTGGCCCCGGCTGGTAAAGGTCCTAGCATTCCTGTCACACTAGTGACCTTTCCGTCATAAATCGACCTACTGTGTCATACGCCGACATAAAGAAGATTTAATAACCCTTTAATAGACCTGCCGAGGTCACGCGCCATGATGGCCGGGATCTCGCTTTTTGTTAGTGTTGAATTATGCAGACGACAGTTAATTTAGAAAGATAACTTCCGGTACAGGTCGCGGTCGTAAATTCGAGTCCACACACAGCTCCAAGACACCTTAAAATAATCACACGAAAAATTTACATGCGAAGTAATTTCGTTTTTTAGCGGCCGCCGAAAAGTCTCTATAGTTTTGAGTGGTTTGTCTGTCCCTCCGTCCGTCCATCTCGTGTAGATCACACAAACTGTAAAAATATATTAAAAATCCAAAAATTTAAATATTTTAGATCCTGCATAGTTCAGGTACAACAGCTACTTTTTTTCTGTTTTCTGAAAGCGAACTGTTTAATTTTTAAAATTAGATATGCTAGCACTTTTTCCTTAAAAATCTACCATATCTACAACCATTCAATATTAATGGTAAAAAAAAAAAAAACACACTTTTAAGACCAATTGTTATTTATAGAATTAACAAAACTCCAGAAGTGTCTGCAAGTGGAACTTTAACAATCTAAGTAACCAGGAATAATGAACAATTAATAAATAACGTTTACATTATTCTTTCAGAGGATCGTTATATTTTATGTGTTTTTCTTGTGTTTGATGTCATTTTAATTTGTTAAAAAAAAAAAACGTGAATTAAACTGTCCATAAACTAAAGACTTTAATTACAGATTTGCGTGTGGTCAGAACTCTGATGTCTTTATACCTCGTGACCAACAGTAAACATTGGTCTCCTGGTTATGTTTGCTCGCATTTGTTCCTGTATTGGCGACAATCAATTCATAATTCATGAAAAGCGGCCTTTAGAAACCAATGAACCAGTGGCGTGGCTAGGGTGGGGGGAGGAGAGGGGAGAATTTGAAAATCCCCCCCGGCCCCCCTCAAGTGGCCCCCCTCAAATGAGTGTTTTTTACATTAAAAATTAATAATTATGCAAAAATCAGAAGCCCCCCCCCCAAAAGAAAAAGGTCAAGCCCCCCGGGCCCCCCAAACGATGGAAAGTTCCTAGCTACGCTCCCTGCAATGAACAATGGAAATGATTATGGACTATACACAACGTCTTGATAATGTACTGGCTAATCCGTTAACACGTTTGTATTGTGTGCTAATGTAATTGAATAGAGGGGGAAAAAAACCAAGAATTTTTGTTTGTTTGTTATTAATTGATTTATGTGATACAAGATAATAACATTTCAAATAAGTATTTACTTTAAATTTAAATATATTTTAATACAAAATGTATAAAGCAGTGTTCTTAGATACTGAACCAAAGGGAAAAAAAAAAACTTCTTCCTTGAGGCCTTGAATCAGAGATCGATACCTTACAGAACCATCAATTAGGGTGAACCATAGCTTCTCAACAATTAGTCATTGAAATTAAATTAATATCAACTATGTCAAAATAATAATAATAATAATAATAGGAACATTCTCGTTGCCTGTCAGAGGGCGGTACTTCTGCAGACCTGCCACATCACCAGAAAATTCCTCGGTGGAAACTGATAAAAGGGACTACGATGAATTTTGTTTCTCTTTATAATAATAATAATAATAATGAGTAAAATAATAATAGTACTACTAATAATAATAATGAGAATAATAATAATAGTAATAATAAAAATAATAATGACAGTAATATATCTCCGTACACTCTATGGTATCTTGTCAGTCGGGCTAAACATACAATAATATCAGTGACACTTACGACAGTCACTCTTCTTTTTTTTTGTAGGGAAAGGGAGAAAGGGACAGGGTTGTGATTGTTGATAGTTTGTAGTTCATAAAAGTTGAAAAGTTCCCATTTTAGACCTTACTATATATAGGGCAGATTGTGTGAAGGTCATCTGTTTCTTTGGCTCGCGGTTAACGAAGGTGTCATGTGGCCAGACCGAACGCCTTTTCTTTTTCCCAACAAACTCAAGGTACCCATTAGGGATGGGAGGACTTAGGGGCGCCCTAAAGATCCCGAAAGGAAAAATCCCAGTCTTCACCAGAATTCCGATTCGGAAGTTCATGCGCTTTACCGCTCAGCCACCGCGCCTCATTTGTATTTCATGGCTTCTGATAGTCTTGCTGAATAGTTATTACAACATGTCCTTTCTACCCGACTGAGAGGACCGGGGCTCGATTCTGTTTCCACACGAACTATCTTTATAAACTAGTTTGTGTGTGTAGTGCGTTTGTTTTGTGAGGCAATATTCTGTTCTTTGTCTGCTAACTCTCTATACCAGCGGTTCTCAACCTTTTAGGCTCGGCGACCCCTTTTTTACAATCCCCAACTCTGCCGCGACCCCCCCCCCTCACACATACATACAGCAACAGGAGAATAGACAATAACATTCCATTTTTTTTCGATGGTCTTAGGCGACCCCTGGCAAATCGTCAATCGACCCCCAAGGGGGTCGCGACCCACAGGTTGAGAACCCCTGCTCTATACAATTTTCTCCGATTGTTTTTACTGTTGTGTTTAATTGTTGTCATACGAAGTGAAGTCTTTACAGTCTCTTCTTACTTTCAGCAATACTGTTGTGTTTAATTGTTGTCATACGAAGTGAAGTCTTTACAGTCTCTTCTTACTTTCAGCAATACTGTTGTGTTTAATTGTGGTCATACGAAGTGAAGTCTTTACAGTCTCTTCTTACTTTCAGCAATACTGTTGTGTTTAATTGTTGTCATACGAAGTGAAGTCTTTACAGTCTCTTCTTACTTTCAGCAATACTGTTGTGTTTAATTGTTGTCATACGAAGTGAAGTCTTTACAGTCTCTTCTTACTTTCAGCAATACTGTTGTGTTTAATTGTTGTCATACGAAGTGAAGTCTTTACAGTCTCTTCTTACTTTCAGCAATACTGGGTAGTGAGAGACATAAGAGAGGACCTTGTGAACAGCTGTATCTTATCTTATCTTATCTTATCTTATCTTGTACTGTTTTGCCTTGTCTTATCTTGTACTGTCTTATCTTGTCTTTTTTTTTTATCGTGTAAATTACTAACGTTAGTTCAAAGGAGTCCACAATTACGTCCTAAGTATGTAAGTCTAGTCATGCTCTGCTAAGTCATAGGTTTTCTCGGCTGATTCAGGCAACCCTAACCCTAACAGTACTAGGGAAGATGACAAAGAGAGGGAGAGACAGAGATAGAGAAAGAGAGAGAGAGAGACACAGAGAGGCAGGATAACATAGCGTCACGGGCAGGATATTGCCCGCTGACCGCAGTTCAGGGATCACTGTTGCAGACAGTCAAAACTCCTCTCTTTATGCAGAATTCTATTTTTTTTTTAAATCATAATGATAAATAATGTCTGTGTTTTAATATAGCAGATGTGTACTTCTAGCACTGTGCGACTTACGTTCTTTTGTATTAACTAGATATAAACAAAACATTCATCTTATTTACAATGCGGAATGCTGTTTATTTAAATTTTCCTTCACTGACTATGTAGATGATGTGTTTGTCTTAAATCGGGTGTTAGATTTACCGGTTATATAAATAAATTACATAAAAATTCTTTTGCTTTTTTTTTTCGGAAACACATTAACTGTAGACCAAAATAAAATCATCAATAGATATTAATAAAAAAAGATTACAAACGGTTATAACTATCACATTGAAATTTAGAATAATCAAAATTTAGAATATCAAAAAGGCATCATTAAAGAGCCTGCTGGTAATTGACGATATTACGAGAAATTCAGAAGAAGAGGCCGACAAAGAAAGCGATCGACGGGCCTGTCATTAAAAGGAAATTCTAGTCATTCCGAAAGAGGTAGGGTTGGTGGACCGATCATGTGTGGTGCCCCAACGCTTCATCAGGCTAAGGGGCAGAGGAAGGATAAAGGAGCGAGACAGTCGACAGATCATAAGTGGTACCCCGAATGTTTAACAGACCAAGGGACAAGTGACGAATACATTCCTACAGAATATTAATAGCCTCATTCCCCAATGTAGTCAATTCTCTGAAATATTCTAAGCTAAGATGGAAATAGAATCAGTGGAAAATTAAACTTGTGTCATCCTGACATTGGCGCAGCTTTTGACTGTCCGCTTTGATCATGACGAACACCAAAACTTGTGCGGGAAAAAAAAAGTTTAGTCAGATGAATGGCGCCCGCAGGGCCCGAACGTTAAACTCTATAAACTTTTTTTTTTATCACACTTTTGGCACAAAGAATATTACAGTTAGGTGACTAGCAGCCAGTAGGGTAACTGGCATCAATTAAGGGGACTAGCATACAGTAAGGTGATCAAACTTGATTAACAGTGATGTCAGCATTCCACGCTAGAGTATAGATTGAGTTGAGGAGACTGTAACAAAGGGACTTTAATTGAACATTTTCTTTATATTTCTGTATAATTTTCTCAATACAGTATTACAAAACAAAGAAAAGAAACTACTGCTTTACTTTGCTCTATTTTCTTGTATTCTTAAACCATGGAAGAAAAAAAAATGTGTAGATATACAGTGCTTAAAGTAAATCAATGTAATGAATTTTGCTTTTAAACGAAATAATTAGTCTGTCCTATAAATCGTATATATATCTTATAAACAAGGGGAGATAATTGTAACATTGCCCATGCCTAAACTTCCTTGATCATAAATTGTTTGGGCACAAAGGAGGTGAGTTGGGAAGGGGGATGGGGATGGGAGCGGACTGGAGACCTTGTTGGCTGTTGTGTAAGGGATGAATGGGGCCAATGTCAACCCATACCAGGTCTATGATACACGCTGCGTGTCTGTGATGGATTGAGGACGGGCAGGTAGCTAGTAAATCTATGATGACGGCTATACTTGCAAGTCCCAGCGCTCCCCACCCCCCCCCCTTTTTTTTTCTTGTTTTCCTTTTTGCGTCTAATAGGTTATTGAGGGGGAAGAAGACATTGGAATGTGTTCTCACTCGAGGCACGTCGAATGTCCAATTGTATTGCGCTTAATTGATTATCTATTCATTCCTTTCCATTCTTACCCTCCCTCTCTTTCTCTCTCTCTTTCTCTCTCTCTCTGTCTCTCTTTCTTTATCTGTCTCTTTCTCTGTCTCTTTTTTTCTTTGGGGGCGCGGTGGCTGAAAGATAACTTTACGTTTTATTTAACTTTTTTTTTCTTTATCTGTCTCTCTCTCTGTCTCTTTTTTTCTTTCTCTGTCTCTTTTTTTCTCTCTCTGTCTCTTTCTTTCTCTCTCTGTCTCTTTCTTTCTCTCTCTGTCTCTTTCTTTCTTTCTCTGTCTCTTTCTTTCTCTGTCTCTTTCTTTCTCTGTCTCTTTCTTTCTCTGTCTCTTTCTTTCTTTCTTTCTCTGTTTGTCTTTTCATCTTCTTCTCTCTCTCTCTCTCTCTTACTTTCTGTCTCTTTCTGCCTCTCTCTCTGTCTCCCTCTCTCTCTCTCTCTTACTCTCTGTCTCTTTCTGTCTCTCTCTCTCTTTCTGTCTCTCTTTCTGTCTCTCTTTCTGTCTCTCTCTTTCTGTCTGTCTCTCTCTTTCTGTCTCTCTCTTTCTGTCTCTCTCTCCTTTTCTGTCTCTTTTCCCTCACTCACGTTCTTAAAAAAAATATGTTATCAAGACTACAATGTTAGATCCAGCATGGAACAAACTATTAAACCTGAAGTCCCAGACATCACAGATATAGAGCTAGAACAAACTGGAGAGTGTCAATGGAAAGTGGCTTCCAAAAATTTAATGGGTTTAATTCTTTTCTTTTTCGTCTTACCGTCTGCCTGTTTTATTTATTTCGAAACTGGAATGTATATAAAAAAGTAAAAATTTAAATCTCAAAAACTCAATCGCGGTCATTTGCTCTACCACTGAACCACTCCATGGTTAAAGAAAGTAAGGGGGGGGGGGAAGGTCACAGGTCAACGTTTGTTAGAGCACAAGTTGAAAGTCTTTATAAAGAATGCCAGATTTTTTACAATGTGATACTATAGGTCTGTCACAGATGCCATTATAGATTTATTTGTATATTTCACATTTAAAAGCTTGTGTGTAAATAGAAATATAAACCCTTAACTGAGCCTCAGGAATTACCCCACAAATCTAGATCCTTGACAGCGCCTCAGGTTTTACCCGAGACGTAATTACGATGTTGCAAATCTATTGGTTGATTCGAAAATAAATAAAGACATTTTTTTAAAAAGAGTGAGCGCCAGAGAATTGACGAGAGAGAAAGAACGCCAGTCGATGAAAGAATTTCCTAGTAGACAGTCGCGTTTTCTAAGAGCTCTGATTTAAAGCCTTTGTAATATTATTTGTGCTTGTTGATCTGTAACTTGTACATAAGCTGTACTTACGTTTTATATTTAAATAAAGTTCCAGAGTTGTGTTTTAACAAAGAATCTTTTATTGTGAATCCTAGATCGTCATTTATTCAACTATTTTAATTCAAGTGAAATCCCCGGCACCACAACACACATCGTGACAAGGTCATAGAAATAAGGCTCAGACCGCCCGGTAGTTCCCGCACACTAAGCAACCCCTTAAGTGACGCCACTGCAGACTTCACTAAAGTTTAAGAAAGAAAAACAAAGTCGTAACTCACCTCTTTGGCATAGAGTCTGGTACGGAGACATGCTGGGCGCTTTGTTGAAATCCAGGGTCGGCGACATCTCGGAGGTTCTCCATCCGTTATCCAAAACGTTCAGTCTCTGGTGGTTGTTGCACGAGCAGGAGATGGCGCAGCACGACCTGGTCGGGTCCTCCCTGGCGCAGCTATCGTACTCTGCGCGCGCGTTTGAGGCGGCGCTCTTGTACAGCAGGCCCTCGTAGCCCGACTTCATGAGGTTCGAGTCCCTGGGCACGGTCGGGCTGTCTGCGGAGCCGATGGGGTTCAGCTTCCAGTCTCCGTTGTTGCCTTGCTTGACGCCGCCGGAGTCTGACTGGAACGGGTAGACTGCAGGAGGGGAGAAGTAGCTGGCAGACCACGAGGGCGTGTACATGCTGGGGTAGCTCCTCTCGCAATTCGCCGACTCGGAATACGCCGATGGAATGTGCCATCCTCGAAAAGCGTAGGGATTCATAATCCTGTTCGCCTTGGAACAAAGAAAAAAAAAAAACACCCAATCCTAGGTTTTAATTATCTAATTTCTTGTTGACTCGAGTCCTTGGTTTTGATTATACCAACTTCTTAATTGAATATAAACACAATCCTAGGTAGAATTAAACACAGAAAAACATTTCCCATCAATCGAAACCAGATAGAAATAAACAAAAATCAGTTTTATTTAAAACCACATTATAAAATGGAATTATAAATTTTAAGCTGATTTCAATGTATCTAATCTATATAGACACAATTAATAACTCTGTAACAGACATCTATGGTGTAAGGGTTATCATAAACACGCGTTGCAAATAAATTACTAATATCACTGCATGCTGTCTAATTTGCTTGGCATTTTAAAACATAAATAAATCTAAACTGTATTATAAGTTCTTTTGTGTTTCGCCATCTGACATAACACCAATAAAATATTTTTTTTTTTTAAATATAAACAATTTAGTTTAATTTCAGTTTTTTTTTAATGCGTCTAGTATGTTAACAAGGGGCGTAAATAGGATATATTGTTCTCTGTTGTCTGCCCTTGTTTGTAACTGACAGAAATGGGCTGCGTCGTAAAAGAAGTGCAGATAATTCATGCGCTACCTGCTCCCAGAATGCAGTGTAGTGTGTAGTTTCATTACATCGCTTTATCACTACTGCTCATTTATCCTTACGCAAAGTATAAAATAAAAATAAAAATTAGATGAACAATTTTTTCTTTCAAGAGGAAGACAATTAATGTTCCCTTCTGAAGTTTTATGTCCATATATTATATAGAGAGCTTGAGACGGCTTTTAGAGAAAGCAATATCATTTTCTAGATGTCAGTATATTCGTTTCCTGTAGAATGGTTTCTGTTTGTGTCGCATCAGATCAAGCACAATGGTCAATGCAAAGTCTGGACGTCACGTGATACAAAACTTGATTCAACGTCGATCTGTAATAAAAAAGTAAAAGACAAAATTAAAAAAAAAATCTTCTAGTATTTCTTTCTCGAAAACAAAATCTAACAATAGCCACGACAATGGCTGCCTGGTCGTGCGGTTTGCGCGCTGGACTGTCGTTCAGATTTATCGATGGTCCCGGGTTCAAACCCTGCCAGCTCCCAACCCCCGTCGTCCTGTGGGAAGTTTGGACTAGGAAGTAATTATCTTCAACTCTGAAGGAACACCCGAAACATGTCAAACAATTTACAGCAAACATTTTACATCAATAAATTTCACATAAAAATTCCTTTAAAAATAAATTACATAATTAGTAATTTTGTTCAATACAAAATTTGCAATAAAATAATACTATTATTAATTGCCTTGAAATTATACATAAAATAAATTAATGTATCTTATCTTATCTTATATAATACACACGTTACCTCAAAAAAGAAGATGATTACGTCCTACGCTTCATGCATTTAGTCATGCATATTAACCAATGACTTAAATTCTGCCAAGTCGCTATTTTTTATGGCTAGCTCAGGCAACCCATTCCACGCTCTAATAGCACTAGGGAAGAAGGAGTATTTGTACAAATTTGTCCTAGCATATGGGACGAGAAATGCACAGATATGTTTGTGTCTTTCAGAGTATTTTATTAAATTTTGTTTTTGTATTTCAAGATTATGGTTCAGTGTTTTATGCATAATTGCTACTTTACATTTATATAAACAAAATGATCAAAGACCAGATTTTTTTCTATGTTAAATAAATAAAATATATCGGATTTATTTGAGTTCAGAACTGGGAGATCTTAGTTCCCTGTGATACACATTTAACAATTGATCTCGTTCTGATAATTCGCTTATGCTCCTGTAGTTGCGATGATAAATTTATAACTGATCTCATCTTGTCTTATTAAATACAGACGTTAATTGAAAAAAAAATATATGATTACGGCCTACCCGTGTTCCTAGGTCAATCTAGACGCGCATGTTAACCAATGACTTAAACTCACTTAAAATCATTGGTTTTCCTATCTGGCTCATCGTAATGTGCTGCGGCGGGTATATTACAATGAACAGTAAAAATGATCATGAACTATAAAAACAAAAAAATAGGCAACGATCTGTCGACTAAGTAACCCTTGTTATTTTGGGAAACAAATGGCAGTTGGGCGTTTGTCTCCAGTGAAGGATTGGAATGGAATGGATTGCCTCATGGAATGGATAGCCCCATTGAATGGATTGCCTCATGGAATGAATTGCCTGAGCTAGCCAGGAAAACCAGTGACTTGGCAGAATTTAAGTCATTGGTTAATATGCATGACTTAATGCATGACGCGTAGGACGTAATCATCTTCTTTTTTTTTTTTTTTGAAGTAACGTCTGTATTATATAAGATAAGATAATATTGTTTAAATCGTATATCACTTATTGTTCTGCAAGTTTTTAGTGCAGGAGGAAATGTAATGTTTGCAAGCGACCCATTTTCTACAAAATGCTTCCAAGACTGTTAAAGGGGCAATGATCAATTTTGTTAATTCAATGAGACACGACCCTGGCAGTGCCAGAGAATGAACATTTTTAACATAATTTTAACAGTAATAATGATATTGTAATAATAATACAATTATTTCTATCTGCACCATTCACATATAAACTAATCGAATGACTTCATACTAGTAAGTATTCCCGTAAACATTTGGATTGTATTCTATTTCATCTTACTGAGTTGAAACATGCTGCACAGTAGTTAACATCATTAAGACAGTTCTTTTGTTTTATTTATCTTTCTATGTTTATTTACTTCCCCTGCTCTTCATTCTCCCAACATCTAAGAGTTTACTTTCCAACGTGTTGGATTTCTATTGTAAGTGATTGTCATGGAAATGGCTGTGTTGATGCGGCTAGTTGATGGGTTGAAACTTATCAACTTCTGAATTGGGTGATCAACTTTCTTTTTTTATTCTTATCACTCATCATCACACTTTGTCATGGCGAGCAGACCCAGTGGGTGACATAGCTGTGGCGGGAAAGGGGTGATGATAAAGCCTTCAGCCAGTGATCGGCAGCGTCTTCTAACCGCCCTCGAAATGAACGACAAGCCATGACTCCGTTTGCAGACGTGAGCAGACGACATGTCACAACTTGAGCAGACGAGATGTCACCACGTGAACAAGGAAGCTGCCCCAGCCGTTAACAGTATGCGAGCGTTATTATGTAGCGGAAAGACACGGGATAGATAAAAGTTGTGATCAGGCTTTGAATGAAGACAATCTGTCATACTATTGGCTTGTCTATATATAGATTTTGATCAACACTAATTGACCTAGGCGTTGACAGAAAGAGTAAAGGAATATAACATACGGACAGACCTAAAGAAAGACGGACAGAATGCACAAAAATGTGAAAGTTCAAAGAGAGGAAATAAAACCATATAGTAACAACGACGACTACAGTCTGCATTCAAATTGTTAATATTAAGAAATGCAAACCTAATATTGAAAAATCGAAGCTTTGTGATAATATGATTGACTGATATTGAATTGGTTTGTATTGGCTGACGTATTCTGATGTAATACTTGAGTAAGATTGATGCTGATGAGGGGGAGATAAAAAGGGGAGAAAGACTGTTGAAAGTCAACAAGAGGCGAGAGACAGAACCAAGCGTTTTTATTTTAATGGCTAAAGCAGTTTAAATAGTTTAACTCCTTAACAACTTATAATTTTACTCTACAACTATATAGCGATTGGACCCCATGATCACCTGCTAATTATCGTAAAAAAAAAAAAAACGCAAGCTAAAAATCTATGGCCATATTACAAGATCTTCGGGGCTCGCTAAGACCTTCCTTCAGGGAACAGTACCAGGAAAAAAAAGAAGAAGAGACAGACAGAGAAAGCGATAGGAGGACAATATAAATGAATGGACGGGCATTGAATGAGGTTCTAACTAAGGTTCTAACTAAGGCAAAGGACAGAGAGTAATGGAGAATGACGGTAGACGAATCTTGCGTGGTGCCCCAATGGTCCAGCAGCCTAATGGACAGGTAAAGGTAAAATGTACATTAATATTAAATGATAAATATATATCTATATCGTCCAAAGAAAAGCTGGTTGGAAAACGTAAAAGCCTCTCTCTTGATATCCTGCTAAGAACAAGCTGCTGACAGAGAAAGGTGAAGGAATTTGGTTGTGCCAACTGTCACAGCGCCCCCTACGACGAAAGCTAAACGTCAGATGATGAGAAGATATTTGCTCAGCATATGTTTGATATGACTAGAGCGATTGGACCCCACAATGACTTGTTAACTATTGTAAATCTCTATGGCCATATTATAATGTCTTCGGGGCTTGCTTCCTTCATGGACCAGTATCGTGAGGAGAGTGAGGATTTAAAGAAAGCGATGGGAGGACAACATAAAATTTTGCACAATTATTCACAGTAGATTGACAATATATGAATAACTTTTTTAACAGAATAAGGAGTTAAACCCTGAGGTACTGAGAGATACACCTCAACTTTTGGGACCTCTCAACTCGAGAAAAACATTAAGAAACTGGAACAGACACAAAATAGAGCAGTGAGATTCATAACAAACGAATATTCACATTTGACTAGAGTAACACCTTTAGTAAAATCACTAAATTTAGAAAGCCTTCAGGACAGAAGACTCAAAAGTAAAGTAGCAATTATACATAAAACACTGAACTATAATCTTCAAATACAAAAACAAAATTTAATAGAATACTCTGAAAGACACAAAGATAGAGGCACATTCCTCGTCCCATATGCTAGGACAAATTTGTACAAATACTCCTTCTTCCCTAGTGCTATTAGAGCATGGAATGGGTTGATTGAGCTAGCCAGGAAAACCAGTGACTTGGCAGAATTTAAGTCATTGGCATGACTAAATGCATGATGCGTAGGACGTAATCATCTTCTTTTATGAAGTAATGTCTGTATTATATAAGATAAGATAAGATAAGATAAGATATGGCAGTGAATGTGCGGTTCTTCTTTAGATAAGCTTTGTTTGTTTTTAATTATTTTTTTTAAATAGTGTTCTTGTTAGATAGTCCATTTTGTTTACATGGGGTAAGTATTACGTTTTTTCCCCCCTAAATGTAACAGTTTTAATAAGTTAGGGCCATATGTCTAGTGTCGTGGTGACACAACCCAATGTAGACCAAGGGACAAGATAAATGATTTAGGCTTATCTCCCTTTTCGTCAGCAAGACGAATGATTTGCACTCTGCTCCGCATCTATTGCGTCTTATGTACTTTTAGACAATCTATATACGCGAGTGGTCCCATACCTACAACCCACGGGTCAGTTCCGACCATTAGCTCGATGCTATCCAGTTCTTAGGTATACTTTTAGAAAAAAACTATAGAAAAGTGATCCCAAAGCAACGACCCGCAGGTCAGTTTCGACCAGTAGCACGATGTTATTCAGTTCGTAGAAACGTCTGACAACAGTGAAAGGAATCTGGGGGGAAAAAAGTATTATATTGGATCATGACACGCGTGACGTGACCAAAAATTATAATGGTCCCGCCCCCTTCTCTATCCCCAAAAATGTTGGTCATTTATTACATAGATCTGAATGTTTGGTAACGAAGTACTTACAGGGACTGGTAAAAGAGAACATCTAGTATCGTTAAAACAGTTATGTGTCTACTTATTTAATTCAGGAGCTGATAATGGAAATGTCCTCGATTTCGAAGATTTAGAATGATTGCTGTGCTTCACGTGTCTATACAAACCCAGATGCCACCTATCTGTCTATCTATTTATCTATCTATCTATCTATCTATCTATCTATCTATCTATCTATCTATCTATCTATCTATCTATCTATCTATCTATCTATCTATCTATCTATCTGTCTGTCTGTCTGTCTGTCTGTCTGTCTATCCATCCATCCATCCATCCATCCACCCATGTTTTGTCTATGCCAGTGAGGGCAAAAATGCGCCTTAGTTGATCTTTCTAGCGCTTAAGAGGCACCTAGGTTGCGTCGTCCTACTTAAAGCTCGTCAAAAAGAAGATCGCCTTTGGCATGCGGGATAAGAGTCCGACCCAGCGCAGCTGTCGAGTGGTAAGTAATGCCTTGATACTGTCCACACCAGCCTCCAACAGAACAAGGTTATTTGTAAGTTAGTTCTGCCAGAGTATGTCCATTATGAAACGGAGTCACCTTTGTCTGGAGCGTTCGATGAGCCTTTGATGCTTTCCAGAGAAGAGAACCAATGTGGCAATAGGGAGACAATGGATGTGCCATATATATATATATATATATATATATATATATATATATATATATATATATATATGGTAGAGTCCCGAAAGATATCTTATATGCTGAGCTTGTGGAAGGAATCAGACCCAACGGCCGCCCAAGACTAACATATAGAGATGTCTGCAAGCGAGACATGAGAGCCTCAGGCATCAGTGAAAGTATGTGGGAAAACATAGCCAAAAGACCGGAGTGCATGGAGACAGACTGTGCGTGCTGGGACAACCCTTGCTGAGAACAAAAGAATTGAAGCGGCTTTAATCAAGAGGGAAAAAAAGAAAGCTGCCCTGTCCGCTAGCCCTGAATCAGAGGCATACACATGTATGAATTGTGGCAAAGTGTGCCGCTCTAGAATTGGCTTGATTAGCCACACCAGATTCTGCCCCGTCTCAAGATTA
The DNA here is from genome assembly GCF_947242115.1 of Biomphalaria glabrata. NCBI lineage: Eukaryota > Metazoa > Mollusca > Gastropoda > Planorbidae > Biomphalaria > Biomphalaria glabrata. The sequence continues at coordinate 2,049,779 of NC_074721.1, read as the reverse complement.
AACCAAAACCAGTGACTCATCTGGGCGCATCCATTGCCCTTCGAGACTAAAGGAGCCATATTATATCCTTCAAAAAATAATTAAATAATTACGTCCAATGTGTATATGTGCAAAGGCATTGGTTTTCCAAAGTCTGATTCAGACTACCCGTTTCATGTCACTTTGCAAAATAGAGTATTAGAAGGAATATGTTCTAGCATATGGAATACGAAACTTGTATGTGCTTTTCTTAGAATCTTATTGTCTGGGTTTTTTTTATATTTGTAAGCTGTGGTTCATTTTTGTTTAACGTATTCTCGCTACTTTACGTTTGAGTCTTCTGTCCTGAGTGTCTCTAACTTTAGTGATTCTACTTCTGGCGTTACTCTAATCAAAGTGTCCATTCATGAATCTTAATTATACATTTTAGCGTCCGTTCTAGTTTCTTGTGTATTATTGAGTCCAGAGGTGGGAAACAGAGGACGCGTGCTTGAATATTAGTTGAACTGAGAATAATTAGTATATTAGTTTTTATATACGGATGTATGGAAACACGACACGAAGCTCTTCAAAATCGACGCTTAGCAGCTGGAAAAAAGTGGCACTAGATGGAGAGAGAACATAAAGGAAGGGTCTCGGATTGTAGATGCCATACACAACGTCAGCAGAAAGAAGGGTGAAAATGCTACAGCGCCTGGTGATTGCATATGCCCAACCTGTGACGCAGTTGTGTATCAAGGATTGACCTCTTTAGTCACTCAAGAACTAGGGAAAAGTTTCTTCTTCGAAACTTAAAATGCCGCAGATATATATAGGCCTATATTTGTATATGTGTATATATATATAATTTTAGGCCTATATATATCTAATATATAAAGTATGTATGTATGTATGTATGTCCCCGCATAGAAATCAAAACCGTTTCACCGATCTTGATAAAACTTGGCAGAAATGTTCCTTGGGTACTAAGACCGTAGTGTATGTATTGTAGCCCTAAAACAAACTTAAGACCCTCAAAAAAAAATTTAAAAAGTTGCCCAACTCTATACAAGTATTGTATCTTATAAATCTAGGCCATGTTTACATGCTGTGTCTAAATGATGAGACAAGAAGGAGAGGTCACTCATGCGCAGAGATGAAAATCTCTAGACCTAAATTAGCTCTCATTCAAGAAAACATAATTTTGTTATTTTATACATGAACATACAAAAACGTGTCTATTCATTTCATTATTTGATGCACATTAACCTTCAAATTTGAGTATACAAAACATTTTTTTACATAAAATCGTTCGCTCTAAATGTAAATAGCTTTAAACGTCTTGGCATACTTTTCCGTAACTTGCGGCACCATTATATCGCGTAGTGATACAAATGAAATGAACGTCAGAGGTCATAATATCGCGCATTATAAAGGCATATTATTAAACTAATAAACTACTTACCTAATACAATTTACTTTCAAGTGTTTTTTCTTTTAAAGTATTTAAGCCTACAGTTACCGAATCGGTTTAATTTTAAGTCTTTAATTTCAATTTCTCTTTTTTTCTTTAAAATTTACTTATGCGCATTTAGATCTCTTATCAACATAGCTACGAAATGATGAATTAAACACGGCTTATGTATCTAGGTCAACACATTACACCTAGGTCGACTCAAGCTCACATCACAGTGTTTATAGTCTTTTACTATAATAGGCTCAAAGTTTTTATCTATTGACTAGACTACCGTGGCAATCAAATTGTTTAGATTCTAAATCTAGAGCTACATAAAATAAAATTAACAATGTTATATAAACAATTACATTCACGCGTTCGATTTATAAATTACTAGATGAATTAATTTGTTAAATTATCATCTTTTTGTTCACGTCATTATTGATTATTCAAACGGAATAAATGCATGCCATTTGTAGTAAGAAAAAAACCCGAGCAAAGCCGGGTAAAATTAAAGCTAGTAAGAATATAAAATAATATCTAGTAAATTTTGAATGTCAAGTGGAAACAACTCTGGTTTTTAAGTGACAGACGACAATATATTATGATGTCATAACCTGAACATGTTTTTTGATTTACATATTATTTTTTGTATTAAAAATAGTAACTTAAGCCTTGGCAAGATTTTAAAGAGAGAGAGAAGGGGGTAGGGAGAGAGAGGCGAGGAGAAGTAAAGAGAATTTATGATGTAGAGAAAAAAAAGTTTGTTCAAATCCCTATTTGTCAAAATATTGTTGAACAAAAATCTTCATTATAATGTTGCAACAATGCCTTGTTCCACTATTTGTAATATATTTTGATACATGCTGACTCTAATAAACGAGTGTCCCCTATATTAGATGAAATTATACTGTCACGTAATGAGGTCAATGTCAAGGCTGTTTTAATTATAAAACAATAAAAAAACATGTTTACAGTTCTAGAAATAGCAGTTGTTTTCCAATAGAGCTATAAAAAATAGTTCTTTTTATTTTAATTGCTTCTATATAGCAAATCTTTCATGCTTATAGCATGCTGGGTGCACTATGGTCCTCTCCTGGGTGCACTACGGTCCTCTCCTGGGTGCACTATGGTCGTCTCCTGGATGCACTATGGTCCTCTCCTGGGTGCACTACGGTCCTCTCCTGGGTGCACTATGGTCGTCTCCTGGATGCACTATGGTCCTCTCCTGGGTGCACTACGGTCCTCTCCTGGGTGCACTACGGTCCTCTCCTGGCTGGTTGCACTATGGTCCTCTCCTGGGTGCACTACGGTCCTCTCCTGGGTGCACTTTGGTCCTCTCCTGGGTGCACTTTGGTCCTCTCCTGGGGGCACTATGGTTCTCTCCTGGGTGCACTATGGTCCTCTCCTGAGTGCACTATGGTTCTCTCCTGGGTGCACTATGGTTCTCTCCTGTGTGCACTATGGTCCTCTCTTGGGTGCACTATGGTCCTTCTCCTGAGTGCACTATGGTCCTCTCCTGGGTGTTTGGACTATATGGGTAAGGGGGTATCTGGAAGAAGGTTTTCATGCTGCCATTAGGCGCTCAGAAAACACAGCTCTGCTCAAGTCGGGATTCGAATTCGAGCCACCTTGTTAGGTGGTCAAGCCGTAACCAAGCGGCTTTGCCCGATCAGCAAAACATCCCAAGTGAGTTAAGTATAATTAGTTATTTGTTTAATTAGACGGTTGTGAAGAAACTAATTTTAGAGATTATACACACAAGGAAGGACGCTAAGCGAGAGCAGTCCATAAGTTTAAAGCTTCATGTCTACTTTGAACTAAAGTTGTCTTGTGTGTGAATAGCGTGTGTTTCAAATCTTTTCATACTTTCTACTTGGGGAACAGAATGATTTTATTTTGTATAAAGAAATTCTTCACGTAAACAAGGTTACTAGGCACAACTTGGACATCGAGTTTGACTTCTGAAAATACCAACAAGTACCAAATCATTTGCCAAATCGATTATACAACGCATCACAATGTGAACATATGGTGTATCATATAAGAAAAGAAGAAGATAAGATTTCGATATTATTATAACTTTTTTTTTTTTGTTTCTGGTAGTATCGGTCCTGAAAGAATTCCCGCCGTCTTTGAATATTTCAAGAGAAATACATGACACGCTATGACACGCTATGACACGCTTTGACACACTATGACACGCTGTGAAACGCTATGACACGCTTTGAAACGCTATGACACGCTTTGAAACGCTGTGACACGCTATGATACGCTATGACACACTATGACACGCTGTGAAACGCTATGACACGCTTTGAAACGCTATGACACGCTTTGAAACGCTGTGACACGCTATGACACGCTATGACACGCTCTGCTGATGTAACTTTCATCGCTATCTGTTTCTTTCTTTTCCCGGTTCTAAATAGTACTTCCCGCCTTTTCCAGCATAAAGGATAAAAGAAAGACAAAAGAAAGAAATACAGAAAGGAAAGAAAAAGGCATGAAGAAATACATATAGAAAGTCATATAGGAAAAAAATACAGGAAGAATGATAGAAAGTAAGAAAAAACGAACAGAAGATAAATAGAAAAATTTTAAAAAGATAGAAAGGAAATATAGGCATAAAGAAAGAAAACAAAATAAAGAAAGAAAGACATAAAGGAAAGAAAGACTTAAAGGAAGAAAGATATATAGAAAGAAAGACATAAAGGAAAAAAGATATATAGAAAGAAAGATATAAAGGAAGAAAGATATAAAGGAAGAAAGATATATAGAAAGAAAGATATATAGAAAGAAAGACATAAAGGAAGAAAGATATATAGGAAGAAAGACAGAAAGGAAGAAAGACATAAATAAAAAAAGATAAATAGAAAGAAAAACAGTAAGAACAAAAGAAAGGAAGCCATAAAAAAAATAGAAAGACAGAAAGTAAGAAAGACATTAAAAAAAAAAGATTGGCCAGGCAGGAGCTTATTTTAAAGGCTTAGGAATGAAATGTTATGTGCCTTACTAAAAATCCACTCGAGTAATTACTACAAGTCTATTCAACAGTCCGTCAGACATACAGGTAGGGTTCGCTGGGGCTGTGTTCACCAGTTCATCGATCAGTTGGCCTCACCAGATCAATAACGCACCACACACTCTCGGCTACCCCATTCACTCCCCCTTACCGGGGGGGCTACCCTCCCACCAAAAAAAAAAAAAGCTCCCTCTCCCCCCCCTCCCCCTCCCCCCAGCTCAGTCTATTGTTCGACGTTGTTTCAGGCCCGTCTCTAATAACCGTCACCGCGACGTCCCTGATGCAGTGTCTTTAATGGGCCTCAGGTCGACGAGAACGTCGAGGCCGGGGCTGTGACGTTTACTGCTTCTTGCGCGGCCCTCATGCACCAGAGGGGGGGCGGGGAGTCGGGTGGTGCAACACTCCCTTCCAGAGAGAGGCATAATTGATCTTTTTTTTTTTCGATTTTTTTTTTTAATTGTGGTATTCATTAAGAGAGAGAGAGAGAGAGAGAGAGTTGGAAAAATAAAACACTCGGGGGGGGGGATTCATTTTGAAACGAGGGAGGAGCTATGTTAAATTAAAATGGGCGGAGTGATTGATTAAACTAAAGTTCTAAATATCTATAATGGTGCAAATGGGAGGAGCAAAGTTATTGGTTGGCACATTTAATATTTCATGGGTAGAAACTTAAAGATCAGATTGTTAAAATATTTTTGTAAACTATCTGCCGCTCTGCCTGGTTTCGAACTTACATAATATGTCGAGATTATATAATGTCACCCCGATCTAGACTCTATATACAACCATTTTTAAAACAAGAACTAGAATAATAAAGTTTTCAATGTATTTTTAATAGAATCTTTCTTCATTCAGAAAAAAAAAAAAAAAAAAAAAGATTGCTCTTATCATTATGTCTGTCCGTACGTCCGTCCATCCACCCGTTTTCGAAATTTAGATCTAAAAAAAAAAAAGTGCAATGGTAGGTCTGATTTCACCAAAATCTGTACGGTGCTGAAAAGACCAGCAACGGGTACTCTTGTTCTTTTGAAATTATAGGATATAATATATATAGGATAGCCAAAGCAATGGAAGTCAATTGCAGAAAAGAGTGTGGGACAATATCTTGCTGACTACCAATACTAAAGCCTTAGTCTACCGAACCTGTGTGATGAGCACTTTGCTATACGGAAGTGAAACATGGTCAAACTACTCATGGCAGGAAAAAAAAAAGCTGATTGTCTTCCACCTCCGATGCCGAAGGCGAATCTTTAAAATAAGGTGGCAATATAAAATAACCAATGAAGAACTGCCACGAAGAGAAGGATGCCAGGACATACACTGTGTTATCAGCAGCAGACGGCTTGGCCACGTTCATAGAATGCCAGAAGGTCGACTTCCACAAGACATTCTGTATGGCGATCCAACAGAAGACAGGAAAGCCGCTGGTCGCCCACTTTTATGTTATACGGATGTATGCAAACGTGACACTAGCAGCTGGGAAAAAAGTGGAATTGATAGATCCACATGGAGAACTAGCAAAAAGGAAGGCTCTCGGATTACAGATACTATACACAACAGTAGTGGAAAGAAGGGTGAAAATGCAACGGCGCCTGGTGATTACATATGTTCAACCTGTGACCGCAGCTATGTATGAAGGATTTTCTTATCTTATCTTATATGATACAAACATTACTTCAAAAAAGAAGATGATTACGTCCTACGCGTCATGCATATAAACCAATGACCTGAATTCTGCCAAGTCACTGGTTTTCCTGGCTAGCTCAGGCAACCCATTCTATGCTCTAATAGTGCTAGGGAAGAAAGAGCATTTGCACACATTTGTCCTAGCATATGGGACAAGGAATGTGCCTTTATCTTTGTGTCTTTCTGAGTATTTTATTAGATTTTGTTTTTGTATTTGAAGATTATGGTCCAGTGTTTTATGTATAATTGCTACTTTACTTTTAAGTCTTCTGTCCTGAAGGCTTTCTAAATTTAGTGATTTTACTAAAGGTGTTACTCTAGTCAAATGTGAATATTCGTTTGTTATGAATCCCACTGCTCTATTTTGTGTCTGTTCCAGTTTCTTAATGTTTTCTTGAGTTGAGGCTCGGCCTCTTTAGTTACAAAAGAAGATACAGAAACGATCGTCTGCTGAGACGTACAGAACAGAAATGAACACAATAACACAATAGAGTCCAAATCCATGTCCGCTTAGTATGAGGCTTTAATACACTGAAGGACTACACAAACACGCATCTCAAACATTTTCTTACGGGCGAGTTACAATCACATGTAAACATAAGAACGACAACCGATACAGTAAATCATTTTCATTACAAACCCTTTTGATTTTAAATTAAACAAGCAACCATGTTGTTTTTTTTTTTCACGGAATGCACACATTTTTAAACAAGACAAGATACTCTTATATAGGTCCTACTTTGTGTTACTGTCACCAGACATACTTATGAGAGCAATACCTGACCTTTAAAGGGACATAACAATGTTGTATTTCTGTTCACATTTGTATAAAAATGTTGTAGTTTTGTATAATAATTGAAATGGTAGTTTCTGGTTGTTAGTGGAGGGGCGGTGTTTGTTGAAGAAGCTGTGAGTCTGTTTACTTGAAATAGCATTACTTGTAGTTGCGAGTTCTTAATGCGCCACCAACAGAACAGATCGATATAGAATAAAGTAAATTAATCCAGCCTTTTCTTATTTTAATCATTACAAACTTTACTTCAAAAAAAGAGGATAATTACATCTTTTTAGAATACAAAACTTTATTACAAAAAGATGGGTAGAGTATAGTAAAATAAAGTAAAGTTCCCCTTTCAGACCTTGTGGTCCATAGGGCAGATGATGTAAAGGCCATCTGCTTCCGTGGCCTACGGTTAACAAGGGTTCCATGTGGCCATTCACAACGACCAATCGCCTTTACTTTTCCCTAACTAATGTCAGGTACCCATTAGAGCTGTGTGGACTCAGAGGCGCCCGAAGATCCCGAAAAAAAAAATATCCAAGTGTTCACCAGGATTCGAACCCCGGTCCCCGGTTCGGAAGCCAAGCGCCCTACCGCTGAGCCACCGCGCTTGAAACTATCATAGAAGGTCTCACTTTCATCCGTTATTCTGTCCCTTACCTACTTCCGTCCTAGCGTTTCAATGTACTGTCGCGTCACTAAGGAAATACCCAATTAAACCCAGACTTCTACGGGTCTTACTAGTTATGTTTAAATCATACATCAACACAATTTTTAAAATACAATTTTTATATATAAGGAAGTAGTTTGTATTGCTTATTAGTTGTAAGCGGGTTATTTATGATCTGATATTTGGGCATCTCTACGATTACACGCGGATAATCCTGCCGTATATTAATTATCAAACCCTGCCCGCTCCCATCCCCCCGTAGTCCTGAGGGAGGTTTGAACTAGGTAGTAATTATCTTCAACTCTGAAGGAACATCCGAAACATGTCAAACATTTTATGTAAAACTAAAAGTCTACATTATTTCCTAGTTGGCATATTTAAGTTTACAAAATACAGGGAATTCGGAGTTGGCATGTCCTAAACATCTTTAAAATTTCAATATTATTTGAGATATTCTTCTACTCGTCTAAGGCGATTTTCCAATCGGCTATGCCTATGGTATTAAATCAGCAACAATGCTAATGTTTAGTGTTATAGTTTTAAGATGTTAGACACACATTGTTAGTTACTTTGTGATGGAATTCGAATACCTCAAGACTTTGTAATTTTAAGACCACTATTCTAATTTTACGATATTTACGAATTCTCAGTATCGGGCGTTAGTTGGTAAGTTGGAGACAGCAAAGTCGTGGCCAGCATGATGACAATATCTTTATTTATCTTCACTAAAGGGGAAGAGTGAGATAGAAATAAATAAATTTATATGCATGTGTGTGTGTGTGTGTGTGTATTTGTGCATGTAAATGATATTTAGATTAAAATCTCTTTTTTTTTTAAATTATTACAGACACAAAACCCTGAACTAATTTTAAAACAGATAATGAGTTATACATATTAGACCTCATTCACCAAAGGTAAAGTACGGAACATAAATAATCTTCTATATCTTCTATACAAATTACGTAATACACGCAGGCTGTCACGTGATACGTTTTTTTTCGTTGTTTTATCAATATTATCACGTGGCTAAGTGTTGTTCGTTTACTATTGGTGAATGAGGTCCATTACTTTGTTTCTAAGAGCGTCCAGTGTTTACAAATAGATTATCTTATCTTATCTTATATAATACAGACGTTACTTCAAAAAAGAAGATGATTACGTCCTACGCGTCATGCATTTAGTCATGCATATTAACCAATGACTTAAATTCTGCCAAGTCACTGGTTTTCCTGGCTAGCTCAGGCAACCCATTCCATGCTCTAATAGCACTAGGGAAGAAGGAGTATTTGATTAACAAATGTATAATATATAGTAGCCTAGATAACAAATGGTAATGACTATTGTACGCAATTATCTAACTTGACACGAGTGCCTTGTTCCCACTTAGTGGAAACCTCATCCTAAAAATAGTCCTACAGGAGTCATGTTGAACCAGGAAGTAAACACTAAATTGTATTTCATTAATTCTGTGAGTTTTAGATTTCTGCTTTACATTGTACTCGATACTAACCTGTCAAATATGGCGAAGGCGTCAAGGTCCCAAACGAAGTGTAAACCAGTACTTTTTTTTATAGTTCGAATTCTCCAAACTATTTTTTTCTACATATGGAGAAAATTTTAGAGGATACACCTTAATTCCATTTCAGCTACTAAACATTATAGTTTACCCAACTACAATACGATACAGAAAGAAGAAGAAGATGTACTGTAATTAGACAGTAATTTCGTCAATATAGTTTATAAGTTTGAAGCTTCATGTTAAATCTACCTCATCGAATTTACTATTGCATTTAAATAATATTGTTTTTATTATAGTTGATACAGTCAATATAGTTTATAAGTTTGAAGCTTCATGTTAAATCTACTTAACGGGATTTTATTATTTATTTAAACGATATTGTGTTGGTATTACTTAAAGTAAAGTGTGTGTTCTCTCTCTTAGGGTTTTTAGCTTGAGGTGTGTGTTATTGTTTTTGAACAAAGAGACAGAATGTTAATGTTTAGTCCAATTGCCAAGGACCTCCAGCATATAGTTGGATATTAAGTACACGAGTTCGAGTTCTGAAAATTCAAAGACATAGTCATCAGTTCTCTTCTGAAAAGCATTGTAATAATAATAATAAAAATAATAATAATAATAATAATAATAATAATAATAAGGCTCTTGGCATTCCTAGAAACATTCTCGTTTTCTGTCAGACTTCTGCAGACCTGCCACATCACCAGAAAATTCCTCGGTGGAAACTAATAAAGGGACTACGATGAATTTTGTTTCTCTTTAACGAAACTCAACCTTGGTAGCGCCAGAGAATGACTACTCGTTCTTTTCTAATATAATATTAATAATAAATAAAAGAAGAAAAAAAAAGCTACCATTATTGACATCGCCGTTCCACTATCCCATAATTTAAGAAAAACTGAAATGGAAAAACAAAGAAAATATCGGAACCTAGGCTAGGCGATAAGGCGTTTATTGAAGTTATAAAAAAAAACAATAACAATATACCTCATTGTTAAAGCAACCAAAGGGATAATGACAACTGACCTCACAGATACCTTCAAAGCCTTTGGCATTCCTAGGAAAATTCTCGTTGCCTGTCAGAGGGCGGTACTGCTGCAGACCTGCCACATCACCAGAAAATTCCTCAGTGGAAACAAATAAAGGGACTTCAATGAATTTTGTTTCTCTTCAACGAAACTCGACCCTGGCAGCGCCAGAGAATGAATATTAGTTCGTTTCTATCATAATAATAATAATAATAATAAGATAAGATAGATAAGATAATTTTTATTGATCCAATCAAATGGAAATTTAGTTTGACTACAATTGACCACCTCAGCGTAACTACTGTAACAATGACTGTATAGATGCAAATACGAACAACATTCACACACGTAACACATACACACTCATAACCAGCGCTTTTTAAATTAGACTTCTATGAACTTCTCGAAGACGACAGATGATCTTGTAACACTCTGACCGAAAGTGGGATAAAGGAGTTTTTAAAGCTTTCTAATAGTAATAATAATAATGTTTATTATCCGTTAGGAAATTTGTTTTACAATTGTGCATTTCAAAAAAGAAATACTTGATTTGAGCAAACATTTGTACGACAGCACACAAGATATACGTCCATACTCCAGCTTCGCTTGCTCATTACATGTGAAAGTTGTAACAGTAAGTTACAATATGTTCAACGATTTAACCTTTATAGGAACAAACGACATTTATTGTGTTTATTTGTTATTGTGACAAGTGTCTTAGATCTTTGTGATGGTCAAATGTTCAAATCATGAAGAAGAGGCTGACTTTTTATGCTTAAAATCTGTATATCTTTCTTAGCAATGTGTTTCTCAAATAGGTGTCCAAGTTGCGGTTTGGTTGTTAGCCTATGATCTAACTAGCAGCATTTACAATTGTATCAAGTTTATTTTTATTTTGTATGTTCCGATTGCCAGACCAGGCAGTGATGTTGAAGCTTTAAAGTACTGCAGATGTGAGCATGGTGAAATATTGAGAAGATTTTTTTCCGCTAACATTAAAGGATGACATTTTTCTTAGAAGCATTTATCTTTGTTGCCCTTTTTTGGTGACGTAATCTGTGTTTTTGTAATAAAATTTCATTTATTGTTTAACACAGATCCAAGGTACTTTAAAGTTTTAACTATCGCTATGCTCAACCCAGCTACTGAAACCATATCTTTTTCTTTTTCTTTCTTTTTCTTTTTCTTTCTTTTTCTTTCTTTCTTTTTCTTTTTTTCTTTCTTTCTTTTTCTTTCTTTCTTTCTTTTTCTTTTTCTTTCTTTCTTTTTTTTTTTTCTTTTTCTTTTTCTTTCTTTTTCTTTTTCTTTCTTTCTTTTGCTTTCTTTTTCTTTCTTTCTTTCTTTTTCTTTCTTTTCTTTCTTTTTCTTTTCTTTCTTTTTCTTTTTCTTTCTTTTTCTTTTTCTTTCTTTTTCTTTTTCTCTTTTTCTTTATTTTCTTTATTTTCTTTCTTTTTCTCTTTTTCTTTATTTTCTTTTTTTTTCTTTCTTTTCCTTCCTTTTTCTTTTCCTTTCTTTTTTTCTTTCTTTTCCTGGCTTTTTCTTTTTCTTTCTTTCTTTTCCTTTCTTTTTCTCTTTTTTTTCTTTCTTTCTTTTTCTTCATTTTTCTTTTTCTTTCTTTCTTTCCTTTCTTTTTCTCTTTTTCTTTCTTTACCTTTCTTTTTCTTCCTTTTTCTTTTTCTTTCTTTCTTTCTCTTTCTTTTTCTCTTTTTCTTTCGTTTTCTTTCTTTTCCATTTCTTTTTTGAGAAATAACAGAAAGGTGTGAATAAGATCAGATCTGCAAAGTTTGGAGGTAGGGAAGCGTGGTCAAGAGGCTAAGTATGCTTATACTTGGGTTTTCTTGGTTACCTAAGAAGGGGGGCTCGAGGTTCGACACAAATGAGTCTGGACCATAGCGCTCTGAGCATGCTAGAACCACTCGGTCAGACTATATCAACGCCACTCATTGATCAGGAAACATGAAAAGGACCAAGATGCCTGTTTGTAGCCGCTGAATGAACACTTTATGTTGTGTCTGTTGTATTTATGTGTATGTTTCTGTTGTGTTGTCTTTATATGAGAAAAGAGTCCTCGTAATCAGAACAAATTTCCATAAGGATCAATAAAGCAGTCTTAGTATTAGTCTTATATAAAAGCTATTAGCAGGATGGTAATTAAAAAAATAATAATAATATTTTGATCTATTTGATCAAAGACTTGTTACTACGTTCGACCAGAGTCATTATTTTCAAAGTGTATTCCACATGTTCTAACTACACAAGAAACTGCCTCGCGAATTACTGCACGCCTTCGGACTCGAACTCAAGCCTTATGGTTAGAGTCAGTACATAAACACGTAACTTTATGTAATTCCGCTAGCGTGTTCATGTTGCTCAACGCATTGTGTTTGAATACGCACGGTGTTAAAATTAGGTCAAGGCTATCAGAGTGCACGGGAAGATACTCGCGAGGACTGACCGGAAGTGCAAAAGGCAGCAGACAGGAAATACGCATGCGTTTGATTTACTAAGAGCGATAGCAGACGAGAGTGAGACGAATGCCAGTTGGATTACTGAGTCATTATTTGCAATTAACATTGAAACTAAATTTTTTTAAATGTTTGATGGAATGGTCGAGAATTTAATAGAAGGATTGTATTTTCTATTTTAAAAATATTTACGATAAACTAAAAAAAAAATATTATAGTGAAATTTTCACTCATAGAATGCTTAATAGCATTTTTTTTTTATTTCGGGAAAAGTTAAAAATAAGATTAATTTTTTTTTTTAAAACTCTAGATAGCGTAAGATGGTTTTGCTAGAATGTCTCTCTTTCTTATCATAACTTTGAGTTGCTAATTATCTTTTTTTCTGAGCGCATTTGAGACTATTTCTACTAATCCGCTTTCACTATGTCTTACAGTGCAAAGCCCTCAGCCCCCTGGATGACAAAGTGGTCATCATCGAACCACGATGGACGAACTATAAAATAATGAGTCGCTAGTGAATAATCTGACAATTTAGTACACTGATATATTTCGAGTGACAATACACAATTATCTTATCTTATAAATTAAAGACGTTTGAGAAGATAAATACGTCCTATGCGTATGAATGGAGCTCCAATGGGGGATGGGTGACGCGCAGCCATAGGCCGTTCATCAAACTTAGCTCAAGATGAGACTCCTTTCACTAGTGGCATAGTGTTTAAGTAAGCTACTGGATTAAATACTTCATTTCTTAGAATCTCATTTCTCTAATATGAGAATCTCATTTCTATAATGTCACAATCTCATTTCTCTATTATGAGAATCTCATTTCTATAATGTCGCAATCTCATTTCTCTATAATGAGAATCTCATATCTCTAATATGAGAATCTCATTTCTATAATGTCACTATCTCATTTCTCTAATCTTAGAATATCATTTCTCTAATATGAAAATATCATTTCTATAATATCACAGTCTCATTTCTCTAATCTTAGAATCTCATTTCTCTAATATGAGAAACTCATTTCTATAATGTCACAATCTCATTTCTCTAATCTTAGAATCTCATTTCTTTAACATGAGAATCTCTTTTCTGTAATGTCACAATCTCATTTCTCTAATCTTAGAATCTCATTTCTCTATCCTTAGAATCTCATTTCTTTAATATGAAAATCTCTTTTCTGTAATGTCACAATCTCATTTCTCTAATCTTAGAATTTCATTTATCTAATCTTAGAATCTTATATCTCTAATATCACAATCTCATTTCTCTAATCTTAAAATCTCATTTCTCTAATCTTAAAATCTCATTTCTCTAATCTTAAAATCTCATTTCTCTAATCTTGTTTTTACTTAGAAAGGTTTTTATCCCTTTTCAACCCTTACAGTGTGGGCAGTACAGCGACCAACTTCCCCAGCATGTCAAAAATTTAGGTAGAATCCCAATCCCAAATCAAATCCCAGTATTCCCTTGGATTTGAACTCTATACCCTTAGGTTTGGAAGTCAAGTGTCTTACCACTCGGCCATCATGTCAAAAAAATTTGGATTACTTTAAAAAATATAAAAATAAAATAAACCCAAATCGTCCCCCCCACTGACCCACTTTCAGAAGCCATGGCTGTCTGCGTCTCTGGATAGGGCGCCTAGACAACTAGATAGCGCCCTACAACAGTATGCTAAAAGAGTCCAGCTTTCATTCGTTATCACTGTGGCACTGTTGTGAGCTGTTGATCTGTGCTTTTCAACTGGTGATAACGCATCAACACATCAACGCTAGAGAACTCACTAACACACACACTCACACACATGCACAGACACACACATACATACATACTTACATAGATACATAGATCCATATGGATGACTGTCTGGTGGTGTGGTACGCGCTTCGGGCTGTCTTTACTATGTCTTAAACCCTGGCCGCTTCCAACCACTGTCTAAGTGCATGAGTTTTAGTCTAGGACTTAAACCTTCATGTCTAACAGAACTTACCAGACTTAGGAATCAAAACAACTGTTGATTAAATGTTATCTCCCTTCATTCGGCGAATAAAATTATAATGTGTTATCGCCCTTTTAGATTGATGTTATCTTATGAAGAGTTATGTCCGCGACGTCTGACGCGGCAACGAGCTATTGGTCTAAACTTCCCGCAGGTTGTGACGTCGCAGGTCGGTGATCAGGCCTTCCGTAACGATTGGCTTACAGACAGAGCTTGGTATGTGTTATTGGCAATCAAACATCATCCATTAATTAATACCTCTAATCACTAAGTTAATTTGAAAAGCGAACAACAGTTACTGCCTTCATTTACGTAATTTTCTATCTTAATTTGAGATTTTCACGGTAATTATTTTAACAAAGTTATCTCCCTTTGTTCGCGTTTCCATTTAAACTTTAAACGATCCGATTTAAATTCTTCAGGGTCGTGCAATAAAAGTACCAACAGAAAAAGATGATCATGAAATATGGAGAACTGTGGAGGCGATGCAAGAAGGAAAAACATAAGAAAACAGAAAAAGGAAGTTTGGGGTTCTTTTTGAACTGAATGCAAATACGAAACAATGTCAAGGACGCCGTGTTGAAACCACTGTTGCCAACAAAGTAATAAATTGGTTTGTGATTCAAGCATAAGAGTTTTTAAATTTGATTTAACAGTGCTACCAATTTGAAAAAAAAATATTGTAAAAGTTTAAAAATACATTGATAATAATAATAATAAAAATAAAGAAAATATGGGAACCTAGGAAGTTTTCTAAAATAACAATATACCCCATTGTCATATCAACCGATAACAACTGACCTCACAGACACCTTCATGGCCCTTAACATTCCTAGGAACATTCTCGTTGCCTGTCAGAGGGTGGTACTGTTGCCACATCACCAGGAAATTCCTCAGTGGACACTATTAAATGGACTACGCTGAATTTTGTTTTCCTTTAACGAAACTCGACCCTGGCAGTGCCGGAGAATGACTACTCGTTCTTTTCTAACATAATAATAAAAATAATTATAATGATAATTATAATAATAGTAATAATAATTTAATTTATAGAGCGCTATTAACAAACTTGATGCATGGCTCTGAAACATGAAGCAGCAACAACAAAAAAGTGCAGACCTTCATCAACAGATGCCTGAGAAATATCCTAAACATACACTGGTACGACAAAGAAGAAAACACCAAACTGTGGGAGATGAGTGGGCAGAAAAATATAGAAGTGAAGATTTTAGAGAGGAAGTGGAGATGGATTGGTCACACCCTTAGAAAAGATACCAACAACAGAGCTAGGCAGGCCTTAGAGTGGAACCCCCCAGGGCACAAGGAAGACCAAAAAAGAACGTGGCGACGCAGTATACTAGATGAAGCCGAGAGGACCGGAAAGAGCTGGGAAGCCATAAAAAAACTAGCAAGAGACCGTGGAGAGTGGCGTGTTTTTACTGAGACCCTATATTCCATAAGGAACGCACAGGAAAGATGAGGATAATGATGATGATGATAATGATGATGATGATAATGATGATGTAGACTGTGATAAACAAAATAACGGGAGCTAAAATCTAATAATAAAAACTAATCTAAAACAGTTTTGAACAGATAGGTCTTAATGTTCTTCTTGAATGTAGTGAAGCATGTT
This sequence comes from Biomphalaria glabrata, assembly GCF_947242115.1. Lineage (NCBI taxonomy): Eukaryota > Metazoa > Mollusca > Gastropoda > Planorbidae > Biomphalaria > Biomphalaria glabrata. The sequence continues at coordinate 2,033,550 of NC_074721.1, read as the reverse complement.
GTCTGAGATCAAAGGGGAATCTATGTTGATCAACACTTCCTATAGTATTATCACCGGATACACCCCAAAACGCTACCTACTTATAGTTATTTATAGCTATCCGCTATAAATGAAAAACTAATATACAAGAAACATTGGCTCGAACATTCTGAGAATGTTTCCATTGTCTATCGGATGTAATATTTGTTGAGGTTTTATTTAAGACTTTATTACTTTGAGAAACGTTGAGAACAATGAGTACAGTTCATCACAGCCAACCGCTAACCTCTTCCCGCCGTCACCATAGAAACACACACACACACACATTCTCCATTATTATTATTATTATTATAGCTGTTATATAGCTCTACTCTCATGCTTATAGCATGCTCAGAGCGCTTTTGGTCCAATCTCATTGGTGGACCAGTGGGGGCGGGAGGGGGTATCTAGGAGTTGGTACTCCGTGCTGCCTTTAGGCGCTCAGTAAACACAACTCTGCCCGAGTCAGGTGTCGAACCTCGAGCCCCCCCTACTAGGTAGCCAAGCCAAGTTCAAGCTCACTTGGCCTCTTGACCATTACAACAATACCTGCATGTATTAATTACTAGCAAGAGAAACAACAAACGGATTAATTACTTCACTTATTATCTTATTAAAACAACGTAAACTTTGTAAAAACGCGTTTTTTCCAAGCGGATAAATAAAGACCAAGAGGAAAAAAAAAACAAAGCAAAAAACAAAGAAAAACAACACAAAAGCATCTACGCTTTGTTTTTTTTTTTTATATGAAGCACAAGGGAGGTAATTAGGTATGTGCCACCAGAAGTCTTAAGTTTAGTGATCTCTTTAATCAAGACGGTCGACTGCTATTTTCAGCTGGGTCTAGCATGCAGCAGACGTGAAGATGATTGCACGCAGCAGACGTGAAGAAGATTGCATGTAGCAGACGATCCAGGCCTGACGTTAAGGTGTTTGTGTGGTTGGAGCCAATGACGCCAGACTTATTTTTCAACATTTGATTTAAAAAACAAAACAACAAATTTAGTTCACAGATTTGGCAGGTAGTCAGTCAAAGCAGAGATGCCAAATTTGGGGAAATTATGATATCCCCAAAAATTTTGCACATGTGGCGGAACATCGCCATGCAAGTTGCCAACGTAGGCCCATTTTTGTAAGCCTTTATACAAGAACATAATTTTATAACGCCCAAGGAGCAAAATCAAAAATAATTAAGGGGGAAGGTTATAAAAATACAACAATCGTCTTATTTTCAGTGGTCTTATAAGTTTTGTTTTTATGGCCTAGTCCGAAAGTCCTGTTTGACGAAAGAAGAAAGCAGAGGGCGTGGGTTCCAACGTGGGACCACGGTGATTACAGTTCGAGGCGCAGTCGGCTGGTATAATACATTAACATTAACTCTTTCTCTCCTAACTGGCGATACCAGCGTTGATTCCACCAGAATGTGGTAAATAATTACGGAGAGAAAGAGTTAATAATATCAGCATTCGTTTGTTTTGTTTTACATGTTTCGGATGTCCCTTCAGAGTTGAAGATAATCTACTTCCTAGCCCAAACCTCTCCGGACGACGGGGGATGGAAGCAGGCAGGGTGTGAACCCGGGACGATCGAGACCAACCGAATGAGAGTCTGTTTGGCGTGCCGGAAGTCAGACGTCCATGCAGCCATCGTACCGTTTAGTCTAATATTGTTTTTAGTGTGTTACTTATGCATGTTCTGGCGAGCTATGATTAGTATGATACCATCTCTGTTTTCTTGAGAACATGTATAAGGTAAATTAAATAAGTGATGCATGCTAATTTAAACAATTCAATCCGATGCTAGAATACAGGATAAAAGCTTTATATCCGAAATGGATAGGATATTGCCTTCTATTTCGTAGCTCTAATGTAGCGGTAGCACTAGGTAGGACTTAAATACTTATGTAGTCAGTACATTTCATTTTAGAAGACTGAATTTGTTTTTCTTGTGGACATTTATCTAGCAAAGATTCAAACCTTTTTTTCTTCAGCTTTATTTTGAGATAGGAGGAAAGACCATCGGAGGGCTGCCTGGCCGTGTAGTTTATGATTAAGACTGTTGTCATGATGGATACGAGTTCAAACCCCATCCGTTCTCCTGACGACATGCAGAAGGTTCGGTTGAGGATGCAGACTAAGATTCTTTTTAAAGGTCCGACCCGCAAGAGGTTTGGGTTTGGGCGTAAGTTTAATAATCTTTTTAAAAGTCTGACCTGCACGGGGCTTAGGTTTGGGTGTAGGTTTAATAATTATTTTAAAAGGTCTTACTTGCAGGAGGTTTGGGTCTGGACGTAGGCTTAATCATTTTAAAAGTCTGACCTGCACGGGGCTTAGGTTTGGGTGTAGGTTTAATAATTATTTTAAAAGGTCTTACTTGCAGGAGGTTTGGGTCTGGACGTAGGCTTAATGATCATTCTAAATGTCTGACCTGCACGGGGCTTAGGTTTGGGTGTAGTATTAATAAATCTTTTAGAGGTGTGATCTACAGAAGGTTTGGCTTTGGACGTAGATTACTTTTTCAAGTAAAGTTAGATGATTTACAAGCTAATTCAAAGATTATTTTGTAATATATTATTATCCCCATTTCGCTCCTATCTCAGGCGCCTTTCCCGATGAGAAGACAGTACTGAGACTTGTTGCACCTTGCAAACCAGCGCGGTATTAGTGTACTTTAGCATGCCCAGTGCGCTCTGATCCAGTTTCTTTTACGGACATAGAGGTTGAAGACATCTGGGAAATATCTGCGCTGCCTCTAGTCGTTCAGCAAACACAATGCAGCTCAAATTCGTGTTGGCCATAAAGATTTGAACTCGAGTCCTCTTATTTAAGTATGGGGGCGCGGTGGCCGAGTGGTTAAGCGCTTGGCTTCTGAACCTGGGATCCTGGCTCTAATCTAGGTAAATACTGGAATTCTGATTTTCGGGATTTTTAGGACATCCCCGAGTCTACCCTACTCTATTGGGTACCTGGGGAAAGTAAAGGCAGTTGGTCGTTGTACTGGCCACATGATAACCTGCTCGTTAACCGTTGGCTAAAGAAACAGATGACCTTAACATCATCATAAATCACAAGGTCTGAAATGGGTTTTTTTTACCTGACTCAGCTACAAATCTATCTTCTAAAAAAATCAACTAAACAAAACAAAAAAATAAAACAAACAAAATAATAAAACAAAACCAAACAGTGGACACATGTAAAAGGTATTTCCTACACCCAAGAGCTGACACTATATGCATCTTTAGCATTGTTGGAATCTCATCAGAGCTGTTAGCCTACAACTTTTTCAAGCTTCAGTGTAAGCTCTGCACCTGCAGGATTATTACATGACTGATGTTCCAATTACCTGTCCAATCATCACAGCGTAGACCCAATATTTGAATCTTCAATCAAGAAGAGTTTTAAATTGACGTCATTTTTACAAGTAGTCACACTCACGTTAATAACTTGTAGAGCATATGGAAGAATGGCTCAGAACTGGCCCAGACAATGACATTTATTTGGTCTCGTAGAATGTACGCAAATTGTACTTTTACAAAGCTTATATCAACTCACTGCCTTTAGGCGCATAGCGAACACAAATATGTTCGAGTCGAAAGGGCCGGTTTTAGATAATTGGAGGCACTAGGTGAAGTAAATTTGTGGCCCCAAATAAAATAGAAAAATAAATAAATAAATAAACATCGAAAATAATTTTTTTTAAATATATTTAAAACCTAGTGTGCTCTAGCAATAACGTTGAGACAGGTTTCGATATTTCTTCTCTACAAAATAATTGTTAAAAGTCTTGTGCGAAGCCCCAATCAATAGGTGGCCTTAGGCGGTTGCCTAGTTTGCTTATGGTTAAGGCCGGCCCTGGAGTCGGGATTGGTAGATAGCTAACAATTTTTTTTTTGCTACTGAGCCACACGTCCCACATTAGTAGTAGACTGCTCTAATACGGCCCACATTAGTAGTTGACTGCTCTAACACGGCCCACATTAGTAGTAGACTGCTCTAACACGGCCCACATTAGTAGTAGACTGCTCTAACACGGCCCACACTAGTAGTAGACTGCTTTAAAATGTCCCACATTAGTCGTAGACTGCTCTAATACGGCCCACATTAGTAGTAGACTGCTCTAACACGGCCCACATTAGTAGTAGACTGCTCTAACACGGCCCACATTAGTAGTAGACTGCTCTAACACGGCCCACACTAGTAGTAGACTGCTTTAAAATGTCCCACATTAGTCGTAGACTGCTCTAATACGGCCCACATTAGTAGTAGACTGCTCTAACACGGCCCACATTAGTAGTAGACTGCTTTAACATGTCCCACATTAGTAGTAGACTGCTCTAACACGGAGCACGTTTCTTTGTCAAGAGAATTCTTTCCTACCCAGAGTTCCGCTTATCTTCAGTTCTTCCTCCCCTAGTTTTAATTTGACCAGATAGGCCAGGAGGGTCAAGGGAGGACCCACGGGGAATGAGTGGGTGGGCCAGGTTTCGAATTAAGGAAAGACGGTAGGAGACATTTTTATGGTCAGCGTTGCCTTACCTCAGCGCCAGGGCTGGAGAGTGGGGTGGGGGGGGGAGGTGGGGATCTGGTCTAGATGTCAAGATGACGAGAGACACGTGGCACCCTCTAAATACAGAACCATCTCACATCCTCACATCATCTCTTTAATCACAATTTTCTCTTACATCCCTCATCTCACATCGAAAATCTCATATGTCACATTGTGACATCTTCTATACCACTTCCCACATCTCACATCCCACATCTTACATTCCACATCTCACATCTTACATTCCACATCTCACATCTTACAACCCACATCTCACATCTTACAACCCACATCTTACATTCCACATCTCACATCTTACATTCCACATCTCACATCTTACAACCCACATCTTACATTTCACATCTTACATCCCACATCTCACATCTTACATTCCACATCTCACATCTTACAACCCACATCTCACATCTTACAACCCACATCTTACATTCCACATCTCACATCTTACATTCCACATCTCACATCTTACAACCCACATCTTACATTCCACATCTCACATCTTACATTCCACATCTCACATCTACTTCTCACATCTTACAACCCACATCTCACTTCTTACATTCCAAATCTCACATCTTACAACCAACATCTTACATTCCACATCTCACATCTTACATTCCACATCTCACATCTACTTCTCACATCTTACAACCCACATCTCACTTCTTACATTTCAAATCTCACATCTTACATCTCACATTCCAAATCTCACATCTTACATTCCAATCTCACATCTTACATTCCAATCTCACATCTTATATCTCACATCTCACATTCCAAATCTCACATCTTACATCTTACATTCCAAATCTCACATCTTACTTCTTACGTTCCAAATCTCACATCTTACATCTTACATTCCAAATCTCACTTCTTACATCTCACATCTTACATCTTACATTCCGAATTTCACATCTTACATCTCACATTCCAAATCTCACTTCTTACATCTCACATCTTACATTCCGAATTTCACATCTTACATCTCACATTCCAAATCTCACATCTTACATTCCAAATCTCACATCTTACATTCCAAATCTCACATCTTACATCTCACATTCCAAATCTCACATCTTACATTTCACATCTCACATTCCAAATCTCACATCTTACATCTCACATTCCAAATCTCACATCTTACGTTCCAAATCTCACATCTTACATCTCACATTCCAAATCTCACATCTCACATTCCAAATCTCACATCTTACATCTCACATTCCAAATCTCACATCTTACATCTCACATTCCAAATCTCACATCTTACATTCCACATCTCACATCTTACATTCCACATCTCACATTTTACATTCCACATCTCATATTATCACATGAAAAGCGAAGATCATTTAAATATTATTCAATGTGTAGTCCAATATTTAGGCTGTTGTTTTGTGTACGCAACTTGATGTTTAAAACTTATTATTTGAATTTGAATGCTTCCACGGAAGGAATGCGTCAGAATATTGATAGCTTATTATTCATAATAATGAAACCTGTTTAAAATTCAAAGACTAAGAACAGAAACAAGATTGAGAAAGAAAATATCATGAAGACGGATGGATAGAAAATATCTTGACGAAAGATAGATAGTTTGAAATAACTGTCTAAGAATCAAGAACTTAATGAAGGAAGAAGTGATTGTTTCAAACCGTGTCTCATAAGTTTTTCGACTGCCCCAGACTTGCTGATCTCCGTCTCGACAGGTCTGAAAAACCAAAATATTCTCGACCTGTATGGTGACATGTATGCACTTCGCAAAACAGCAGGGTTTCTGCCCATGGGCTTTTGCAAGAGAGGATTTGAGCCTCTCAAGCCCTCACTCAAATGGAGTTTGATTATGATTATTTCAATGTGGCTTTGCAGAGCAAGTAGGGACTTATATATGTTGTAATATTTAACTAGACAAAACCACTGCTTGCTGTAGTGATGTGTTTGTTTACTATACGAGTTCAAACTACAGTGTTCTCATATAGCATAGAAGGCTGATCTTTTGGGGAAAAAATAACAAGGCTGTATTCTGCATAACTAGATAGTGATGACTGTGTGCTTAGTTCCAGAAGTCAACTTCTCAGCAATATTACATCACAGACCCTAAATCAATTACGTCATCATTTTATGTGTTGGTAAAGCTAAAAGACGGAATAGAAAATACATCTTTCTATCCATCAAGTGATTATCTAAATACTCGTCAATTTAAGTTCTTTTGTTAAGACGACTTCGCCTGTCTTCTGCCTAGCAATGCATTGGTACGCAAAATCAAACCAGGTGGTAGTGTTTTCTACAGTGCTGTATGAAGTGGAGGTCCTGTGAATTTATTATTTTTATGTGTTAAGTTTCCAACCGTTTTTTTTTCTCTAATTTAAATGCATTTAATGATTAACAATTTTGATATTGCTATTCCATGATCTAAACTGTAAAGAAACAGAGTAGATGTAATATTATTTTTATGTTTTTTAAATGGTTAACCCATGTATACATATTTCTTTCAAAAATTTATTTGTTTGAAATTCGAAGTTCCTCTTTTAATGATGAAGTCATGCGGGGGTCGCACAGTCTTTCCCTGTCATAAATTCGGTTCTGTCTAAAAATAAGACACCCATGCTATAAAAAGCTGTCAAACACAGCCAGGGATGGGGGGGGGGGGGGATACAGAGCAACATCGGATGAGCGTTATCTGAAACCAGGGACCGTCAGAGGTGTTTTTCTTGGATGGGTCATCCCACCCACACCCAAGTATCTCTCCATACTTCAGCAGCTGTGGCCTCTCAGCGTGGGTTAACAGGACCAAGTCATGATAACTCACTTGCAGTCTCCTTTTGAGTCCAGCTTCGAACTCACCAAATCTCGATTGATATGATTTTCAAGTTATTTTGTTATGCTATTTGTTTGAATGCTTAGTTGCTGAGTGGTAAAGCGCTTGACTTCCGATCCGGAGGGTCCCAGGTCGAATTCTGGTAAAGACTGGGATTTTAATTTCGGGAAACTTTAGGACGGCCGCCTCTGAGTCCAACCTACTCTAATGGGTACCTGACATTTGTTGAGGAAATGTAAAGACGGTTGGTCGATGTGCTGTCCACATGACACCCTCGTTAGCCGTGGGCAAAAGAAACAGATGACCCTATACATTGTAAGGTCTGAAAGGGGAACTTTTTTGTACGATTTTATACTGTATAAATTTAAGTTTCATTTTTACTTTGATATCCATGTATATATATTTTCCCCTATTTTTCCTTATCTGATACTAGATCTATTTTATTTTTACACAAAACGTTAGTTAGCTATTTTTGCAGGCTATTAATAAGGTACAGTAAGACTTAAGAGCTTATCTTGGTAAGGGGTGAATTTGATGTTTGTATTTCTATATAGTATTGGTTGAAGGATATAACAAATACTATGTTTATTTATGATTATTTCATTGGTCTATTAGTTAAAGTTGAGGGACGTCCCTTGGGAGATTTTTATTGTTGTCAGAGGCCTGAGTTTTGAGTCTAATCATCTTTATCTATCTATCTATCTATCTATCTATCTATCTATCTATCTATCTATCTATCTATCTATCTATCTATCTATCTATCTATCTATCTATCTATCTATATATATATATATATGTATATATATATATATATATATATATATATATATATATATATATATATATATATATATATATATATATAATTCTCTTCATGGCTTAAGAGTTTGGAATGCTTATCTTATAAAATACAGACGTTACTTTAAAAAAAGAAGATAGCACGTCCTGTGCATCTTCCTAGGTCAATCTAGTCATGCATCTAGTCATGCATCTAGTCATGCATGTTAACCAATGACTTAAATTCTGCCAAGTCACTGGTTTTCCTGGCTGACTCAAGGCAACCCATTCCATGCTCTAATAGCGCTAGGAGAGAAGGAGCATTTGTAACTATTTATAGTTAGTTTCAAACTTTAATGCGGCGACCTAATTTTCTCTACAACGTATAAAGGGAACTAATTAAACTTATACCATCACGTAAGTCAAGAAAACTTTCTTTTCCTTGTTTGATACAAAAAAAAAATTATTGGTTCATTTTTTAAAATTGAGTCTTGTTTTGTCATACAATATACATAATTATGCAAAATTTAAGCTGTATCCATTACTATATATGAGAAATAACATGTACATTCGTTTCAACAGAAAGATAAGTTGATGTAAGCTTTGTAATTAAAAAATGTAAACATTACATGTTACTAAAGATGGATGATGACATTAACCCAGAGATTTCGTTAAATGAATCACTCAAGTTGATAAATAAAAGCTTATATAATGTAAAATGACATCATTTTGGCTGAATACAGGAGCCTTGTATGATCCAGCAGGCTAAAAGAAAGTACTTACATAGACCTAAGTTGTCTTTTTTTGTCTTCTTCGTCTATCCTCGGCCTTTTTCAAAGCGCCGCCTCTAATTTCTTTAAAAATAGAAACTTATTCATCAATCACTATACCTGATAAAGTTTAGTTTTTAAAAAGTGAAACACTCAACACGGACCAACTCTTTAGATTGTCAATACAGTTATAATATTAAAAAAAAACAACAACCAAAAAACCTAGAATAATCTTTTGGATTGGAAATACCCAACTACTTAATTTCGCTTTGACTTTCAAAACACCCGCATGACAGTTAGCAGATGTAAACAACCCTAACTTAAGGCGCCACAAGAAAGAACCCTCCTCTTTCCCCGAAAATAAAAAAAAAATATTGATTAATATATTTTAGATCTATATGGTAATTGGAAGTCCACTGTTGGTTACACCTAGGTAATCGTTCCTAGCGGTCGCCCTCTTCGCGAGATAGAAATCTACGGAATAAATGTTTTGAATTTAGTTGTTGATGTTCATGCGCTATAGTTCGATGAAGAAATAAATTATGCGGATGCATTAGTATGTCGGTTGTGAACAGGCTCCCTGTGTGCAGCCCCCCCACCCCCTTGTGAACAGGCCTACCTTGTGCGCTGCCCCCTCTATGAGCAGGCCTCCCCTGTGAGGAGGCCCCCCTTGTAAAAAGCCCCCCTCCCCCTTTTGAAGAGTCCCCCTATGTGCAGGTCTCCCTAATGAGGAGGTCTCCACTGAGAGCAGGTCTCCCTAATGAGGAGGTCCCCTATGAGCAGGCCTCCACTGAGAGCAGGGTTCCCCCATTGAGGAGGCCACCTATGAGCAGGCCTCCCACACACACACACACACACACACGCCTATGTGCAGGCCTTTCGTTACGAGTGAGCCCCGGTGTGAGCAGGTGACGACTGGAGTGTGGGGGGGGGGGGGGCTGTTGAATTGAATTTTGGAAAAGATCGTTCTGTTAGACAATGTTGATTAGAAAGTGTGTGTGTGCGTGTGTGTGTGTGTGTGTGTTTAGGTGTGTGCGTGTTGAGTAAAATAATCATTAATCATTCCATTAGCCTAATTACAATATGTTTTTAATCATTTGGCATGCTGATTTGATTTATCGTTGCCTACGGTTGCAGTCTGACTCGCATGCCGATTCACACACAGACGCACACATTTACACATATTAACACATATTTACAAACCTTTACATGCATTTACGCATATTCACATATATTTACACACCATTACACACTGTTTCATGTTGCTATCAAAAGTGAGCTTTAGAAATAAATCTTCAAATTTGATTTTATCTATAAGACTTTTTAAAAATTTCCTTGCTTTAATCAAGAAATTAAACATTCTTTAACGATGAATTTCGAAATGATTATAGTATTAACTCTTTATCTCCGTAATTATTTTCTTTATTTCGATAGTATTATTCGTTTCGCTCATTTGTATTTCCTGTTGGGATTAAACTCCAATAACCTTTTTTGTTTGTTATTAATAAATATTATATTTGATAATAAATTGCAGGAGAATGCATACTCTTTTTTACACAACACAAATTAAAATTTATAAATCCAAAATTCAATTTAGTTTAAAGGATCGCAAATTAACATTGTCATCGGCAATTAGGAGAGAAAGAGTTAATTAAGGAATTGTTAAAGTGTTTAGCGAATATTCAGAAAGACTTTGATATAGATACAACGTCATTTAAAGAATACACAATTAGGCTCTTTTACAAAGTATAATTGATTGTTTTTTTTTATGTATTTGGTTTATAATAAACAAAATATTTATTTCACATTATTTTTAGTTTTCAAATTTTTTTTTTATATTCCACCAAATGCCGGGTTTAAGTACTAGTATATTTGTGCAACTGATAAAATACATTTAGTTTTATATTATTATACTAAACAGTTAACACAAAATAGGCTTAAGTGTTTGTCTTTTTTTTTTTGTTTGTTTTGTAGCTTATGAAGGCCTCGTGTCCCAAACGTCCTTTGTTTGACTTGGTCTCACAGGGTCACATACCTGCATGTTTATTGTATTTTCTATATTATTATACTACAACATGAAAAAACAAAAAGTATAAAAAAAATAAGTTTTAACATGGAATTAAATCAGCTCAGTTTTTTATTCTACATAAATTAACACATTTTGTTTTATTCACAAGTTTTCAATTCTTCATTCAAAATTAAAGATTATAAAATCCTAGCCAAAACCTACCACAGGACATCGGGGGGGGGGGGGGGCTGCGAGCGGGAACTGAACTCCGGGCCATCGAGACGGTACTCTGGGGCGAATACCACACGACCAGCCAGTCACCCACATTGATTTAGCAGTTCATCTTTTATTTCATCTTGTGTGTTGAATCGCGCAAGTTATTTTAATGCCTGAATTTCTAATTGAGGCGCCATCGACAAGGCAGTCCAGAGCGCCTACCACACGATCAACCAGATCTTTTTATTTCTTCATGTGTTGTAGGGCCCTCTACTCGCTATTTACAGCCTAAAGCGTTTTGCTAATAGCGTATTTATAGATGAAAAAGAGGTCTTAAGTTGAGCAATTAAGTTGTAACAACAAGCAATAAAGAAAAAAAAAAGAATACTTGTAAAAAGCAAAGCTTATTTCAGGAAAAGAACCGCTAATTTCTGCTATTTATCAGAAAATTACAGGTTTAACTCCATTCTGCGATATATAACAAAATTGATTAATTAGTACTAAATGGTTAATTAATTGGTTAATTTTTGGATTGGTTCGTGTATTATCATCGAATATGAATAATTATACGAAATTTCAAATAGATCTTATCTTATATAATACAGACGTTACTTCAATAAAAGAAGATGATTACGTCCTACGCGTCATTCATTCAGTCATGCTTATTAACCAATGACCTAAATTCTGTCAAGTTACTGTTTCTCCTGGCTGACTCAGGCAACCCATTCCATGCTCTAATAGCGCTAGGAGAATGGGAAGTGGGAGAAAAAAACGTGTTAAAACGTATTAAAGGGATTAAATCCATTCATACATCCCCATCTCTCATTAGCATTTATTTCCCTTTTTTCCATATTAAACAAAATAATTAATCACCAACAATTAATTAACTAATTGATTAATTTTTTTAGTGAATTATGTCTTGTCAGGTCTAATGAATAACTGTGTAAAGTTTCAACATGGTCCGAGGATGGGAAATATTAGAAAAAAATATGTTCAGACTTTTTACCAGACAGACAGAAAGACAGAGTGAGTGGATATAAGCTTTGTAGAAACAACTGTTCCTCAAATTTTATTCCTAGCCTTTGTATTTCGTTGATGAAAGTTCAAGTATTTTACCTCTGTATACACCCGGGGGTACCGGGTTCGAATCCTGGTGAAGACTGGAATTTTTTATTTCGGGATCTTTGGGCGCATCCGGGTTCCAACCAAGCTCTAATGGGTACCTAATACTAGTTGTGGAAAAGTAAAGACTAAGACTGATCCTTATGCATATTTGTTGTGATTGGCGGTTGGTCGTTGTGCTGGCCACATGATACCCTCGTTAACCTTATGGGGAACTTTACTTACTTTTTCTACACAAAAATATTGAAGACACAAGTCTGGTTTTTTTTTAAAGTTATTCGTTGCTAAAGTCTACATATTAGCCATAGGCATGGAAATAAAATAACAAATGAGACAAAGTTTATTCGCTCATTTTTATATGCTAAGTCTACTGTGAGCTTTAGGGTTAAGAATGTACAATTTATATTTATGCAAATAAACGCAACCAAAATCCCTATATTACATATATGTACATTAACAAGTAAGTAGAAAATGTTTTTATTTAGCTAGCTTCATATAGTCTGTAATTGAAATTTTACTATTTACTGTCACCTGGTCCAATTACTTCTTCGTTATATTTACATCATTGTATTTGTGTGTTTCCAAGGTTACGAGAAAAGGAAGCGGTTGTTTTTTGGCAGACGGGTTTCTGATAAAACCTCAACATGGTCTGTCATAATTGATGTTTATAATAGTCACGTGTGCGAGGCTGGACGGAAAGACGAATAATAGACGTGTGGTATATTATATAGTTCAGTACCGACCAACATCTGTTTTTTTTTGTTTTTTTTTTCGTTCTTCTTGTGATAATAATAATAATAATAATAATAATAATCTTTATTAACCGTATGCGGTTAATAATTCTAGCTTTTCTAATTGCGAGTTAGATTTTTGTTCAAGTGATCATTCCATTTTGAGTTACTACTTTATATTATTTCATGTTGAGCCTATGAACATTTACAAGTTATATTCAAGTCTGTTGAAAGTCTGTTCAAGTTTATTTCAAGTTATTGAAAGCTCTACATTTATGATATATTACGGGTGCATAGCGATACATCCGTCTAGCAGTGTGGGGCTACAATGCAATATTAACACATTATGAATGCATAAGGCTTGTCTTCGAGTCCGAAGATGAACGTGGAGTGCAGTACGCAGCCCCAGCCGTGACCTATATATTTTGCCACTGTCAAGGCAAGCATAACCATTGTCCGTGGTCGATTAAGAATTTCTTTTCGCCGTCTGCGTCTCTCCTCGGCAGCGGATTTTCTTTTGGTCTCAAATGTGTATCCCGCGGCCTTTGTGAGTGACCTCCAGCTGTCTCGTTCTGAGGCCACATGCAACAAGGGGCTCTATTCTAAAATGGTGCCTAAGCTGGTCCGTGGGGCACCTCTGTTACGTCGACCACCTTTAAGCTCACAAAAAGGACTGCCTTTGGGCATACGTTCGTTTCCCATACGGGATACGTGCCCTTACCATTATACATGCTTTCTGAGTATTAAAAATAAAAAAATAAACCTCATAGAATCCTAAATGCTGCTGGTAAAGTCATTGGCAAAAAGCAAACTCCATTTGGGCAGCTGTTTGAGACAAACATCCATAAAAAAAGCTAAAAATATTCTAGAATTGAAAAAACACACTTTGAGTCAGGCTTGTGTGATTTTACCATCACAAAAGAGATACAAAACACCTATAGCAAAGACAAACAGACACAAACACTATTTTGTTCCCCTGGCAATCAAATCATTAAATAGAAACAATCTGATATAAACTTTTCACGTGTAAATTATGAGTGAGTCTGGTGTGAGTGTACATTTTGTTTTGTTTTTTTCTAGTTACAATGTTTTGTTTTGTGAAATGCACAAATTGTAAGACGAATTTCCTTACGGACAATAAATGTTAATTATTATTATTTCTAAATGCATGCTGCTTATATACATGATTTCAATTGTCAGCCATTTATCCCGCATGGGAGACGACCACATGCCAAAGGTGATCTTCTTTGGCGAGCTTGAAGTACGACGTAACAGAGATGCCCCCCCCCCCGTGAGCTAAAGATCAACTCAGGCGCCATGTCGCCCTTACTGGCATAGAGGAAAGTAGCTGTCAGCAGATGGGCTCTGAAAGCGACAGTTAAAGAGCTCTCACAAAGGCTGCAAGACACACATTTGAGACCCCCAAGAAAATCTCTTGTTGGGGACAGGCGCAGAATACCAGAAGAAACAAAAAAAATAGACCGCCGGCGGACAACGGCTTTGTCTGCGCGAGATGCGGATAAGTATGTAGGTCGCAACTGGGTTTGCGTAGTCATGTGAAACACTGCACTTATCCTTATGAAACTACGGAATCGAAGACATTGCCTTTATTGTTATCGTTACTCATTTCTCGACAATTATCTTATCTTATCTTATCTTATATAATACAGACGTTACTTCAAAAAAGAACATGATTACGTCCTACGCGTCATGCATTCAGTCATGCATATTAACCAATGACTTAAATTCTGCCAAGTCACTGGTTTTCCTGGCTAGCTCAGGCAACCCATTCCATGCTCTAATAGCACTAGGGAAGAAGGGGCATTTGTACAAATTTGTCCTAGCATATGGAATGAGGAATGTGCCTTTATTTTTGTGTCAAATTTGAAAGGATCTTAAACCTCTGCGATAGAAATATTATTAAAAAAAATGGATTGTCTTGTAAGCTGAAAAAAAAAAAGCTTCAATTTTATGTTAAAAGCTTGACCACATGTATCGCCTATTAGAATAGCTATAGGAAAGGGGGGGGGGGCTGGCTAACTTTTAGGTATCATAGTCACTATTTCGTTTTTAACTCTTTCTCTCCTAACTAACGATACCAACATTGATTCCACCAGAATGTGGTAAATAATTACGGAGAGTTAACAGTGAGAGACTTTGCTGTGTATACTGTCGTCAATGAACTTAGGTCTATGAAACGGTGATCAATTTTTTTTTTAGCCACTAGTATTTAAGTGAAAAGTGAAAGTTGAATGAAAAATTGCAATAATAAATACAATAATTCATCAATATTTATCAAATTTATTCATAATGCTTTTTACGCATTATAAAACACATAAAATATATTTTTATTAAATTTCCTTTAACATCGTTTATCCTTATCACACGGAGAGTCTGGTTACGGATTAGCCCACTTTGTGGGCTTACAAACAGTTACAATAGGAATTCGAGCTTGTCGGCCGCTAAACCACCAAAAAAATCCATGGGCACGTTTCTTGAAACTTTTGGGCTTCCTTAAAATGTAAAGACAGATCCTTCCGAAAGATTTCCAATGTCAAGGACTTCGTGTACGCACATGTGTCGATGACAGGGGGACAATGGACAACCCAGTGATCGTCAAGTTTGGACAGTTTTTTGAACAATGTTAACCTTAATTGTGTAAACCAGGAACTTGCGTTTTTGTCGTATGTGTTGTTGGCAATGTAATCTCTTCTACTGAATTAAAAAAAAAAGGCGGTGCAGTTCTTCCTACCTGTAAAAGTTTTCTCCGATGGTGATGTGGAGAAACAGTCAGACTATCTTATCTTATCTTATATACTACAGACGTTACTTCAAAAAAGAAGATGATTACGTCCTACGCGTCATGCATTCAGTCATGCATATTAACCAATGACTTAAATTCTGCCAAGTCACTGGTTTTCCTGGCTAGCTCAGGCAACCCATTCCATGCTCTAATAGCACTAGGGAAGAAGGAGTATTTGTACAAATTTGTCCGAGCATATGGGACGAGGAATGTGCCTTTATCTTTGTGTCTTTCAGAGTATTTTATTAAATTTTGTTTTTTGTATTTGAAGATTATGGTTCAGTGTTTTATGTATAATTGCTACTTTACTTGTGAGTCTTCTGTCCTGAAGGCTTTCTAAATTTAGTGATTTTACTAAAGGTGTTACTCTAGTCAAATGTGAATATTCGTTTGTTATGAATCTCACTGCTCTATTTTGTGTCTGTTCCAGTTTCTTAATGTTTTCTTGAGTTTAGGGGTCCCAAACGGAGGATGCATATTCTATTATTGGCCTAACCAAGGTTATATAAAGTTCCTTTGGACCTGCATTCATTGGCACCGAACTCACGTCTTATCCGCAACGTGAGGATGACTGAGCGATGTCCAGGAACATTGTTGATTAGCCCAGCTTCAAGTATATAGTGTTGGACATAAAAAAATCACAACAATAGGACTTCAGGTTGATCTGTCAGCTCGTAAACGCACCAACAAAATCATGAACTATGAACAATTTTGGATCTTTACTTTTTGCAATGAACATGAGAAACTGATCTTATTTTGACCACGCTTATGCTTCTATATCTGTGACTATGACTTTATAATTGATGAACTCCAGCGGGTATATTACAATGAACAGTGTATTTGATCATGAACTATATATAACTTCTCTATAGCCTTGACTGTTCAACAGTAGTATAGAGTCTGGACGTGGATGCGTTAACCTGTTGTCTTGTGTGTTATTGTAAGTGTACCTACGCTGTCTAAGGAGTATCCATAAGGTGCGTTGGTCCGATCATATACCATACACAGAAATCTTAAAAGTATCCAACGTGAGCAGTATCAATGCGACAGTAAAAAAGGTCCCAAGCATGCCAGACAATCGCCTTCACAAACGACTTCTGTATATATGTGCAGGAAAGCGCTCCCAAGGAGGCCAATACAAGCGCTACAAAGACAATCTCAAGAGCTCCTTAAAGGAATGCGATATCGACATTCACGGCTGGGAAGCACTAGCTCTCGATCGCTCCTTATGAATAAACCACATAAAAAAAACAAAAAAACAAAAACTTGTTTTTCATGAAGACGTAACCTATTCTAAATAGATCTCCTATTTACATCGACGAGTTCTATACAATATTATAGTGCGCCTTCTACTATGCACCCATTTCAGTTCATCTGACCTGTAAGACAGCAGTCCGTTAATAGAATCAGGTATCGATGGTCGAGGTATGTTGTCAATGGAATTACTAATACCAAGTTTCTTAGACGAATCATTTCGTAAATATAATTTTTTTTAATTCTCCTTGTACCATTTTGTTTTAGATGCAAAGCATATTTCAATAGGAAAACTAGGAAGAAAAACTTCTGAAGTATTAGTTGAAAAGGTTCAGATTTATTATCTTTTCTCGTGCATTACTTTGATGATCATCATCAAGCTCCATTAGAGTGAGGGCTTGAGAGGCTTAAATCCTCTCTTGCAAAAGCCCTGGACAGAAACCCTGCTGTCTTGCGTAGTGCATACATGTCACCATACAGGTCGAGAATTGTGGGTTTCCCAGACCTGTCGAGACGGAGATCAGCAAGTCTGGGGCAGTCGAAAAGAATCCAATAAAAGTACATTATGATATACGCGGCAATGTCTCCGAGAACTCACAGTCAGTAATTTGTAGTTTGTTTTTTTTTTTGTTTTTTTTTAAATAAAATTAGGGGAGATAAAAAAATACATTTTGACACAATGTATGATATGAGATTTATAAACTGTTAATGTATAATAATAATAATAATAATAATAATGTTGAAATGTGGGTGAGTCAATTGAGCACATAATGGCAGGATGTTCAGCCCTATCGGAATCTGCCTACCTAGGTCGCCATAACCAAGTTGCTAAGCTAATACACCAGCACTTACCTCTGACACAAAATCTCTAAGGATACTTCTCCATATTAGAAATAGCCACCACAATGTCACGTAGTCTACGGATCATCTACTTTACTGGGATAGGCCTATTTTGACTGACAAAACGGTTGATTTTAATCGCCCTGATTTGCTGCTCGTCGATAAAAAAGAAAAGGCCGATACCATTATTGACATCGCCGTACCACTATCTCATAATTTAAGAAAAACTGAGGTTGAAAAACAACGAAAATATGGGAAAATATGCTTTGAGATTAAGCGTTTATGGAAATTATTTAAAACAACAATATCATATCAACCGAGGGGATAATAACAACTGACCTCACAGATACCTTCAAGGCCCTTGGCATTCCTATGAACATTCTCGTTGCCTGTCAGAGGCCGGTACTACTGCAGACCTGCCACATCACCAGAAAATTCCTCGGTGGAAACTGATAAAGGGACTACGATGAATTTTGTTTCTCTTTAACGAAACTCGACCCTGGCAGCGCCAGAGAATGAATACTCGTTCGTTTCTATCATAATAATAATAATAATAATTTTTTTTTATAAAGCGCTGTTAACAAACAAAATGTAGGCTCAAGGCGCTGTAATAACATTACAAACACAAACACGACAGCTAAAATGACAAACTAATCTAAAAAATATATTATATAAAGTGTGGGTGTACCCAAATATTATATGCACAAAGGTAAAAGCAATCTAAGCAAGTGATTCATCTAATCACATCATATGTCTTCAGAGACAGGAGCCCTAAGTGGGTCGATATGTAATGTAAACCCCTAAGCTTGTTTCAATTTAAGTGTAAATATAAAAATTATTTTATGTTATTTCTGGATACCTTGATAGTAGCTATCTTGTATAGCATTAATTATAGTTAATGATTGCATAGCCTTTTCAGATTACACTATTTCAGTTTAAGCCAATGACTTCGATTCCGAAGAATAAAGCTAAGTGCAGTGTTTCTCGATCCCACGCAAACCCAGCTGTGACCTACATATCTTGCCACATTCCACGCAGACAAAACCGTTATCCTCCTACTATTTAAGCTTTTTTTTCCCCGTCTTCTGTGCCTGGTGGAGGGGAATGAGTGGGGGGGGGGGGGGGGAGGGGGGGAATGTTTGTCCCGCGACTTTTCGGAGGGGGCTCTCCGATTGTCTTTTTCACGATTCATTTCGCATAAGGCGAAGTCGGTCACGAAGGTTGGGTGAAGCGTACAGAGTTGACATGGATACGAATTCCCTTCTGGGACCTACATGTTGCATATAAATAGTGTCACGCAACCTCTTTGGGGTCGAGATGGAAAATTTCAGATTGTGGCAGTGCCGGAGTTAAGTACGTGGAATCTACGGACAGAGTTTTGTTGTAAGGGACCCTACACTTGTTTCAGTAGCTTTTTATACAAAAACACATATTCATAAAAATACTATTATCTAGAGACAGAGAGAGAAAGTACTTATTGATTAAATTTAATTTCCTTTTTATTTAATAGGCATATTTTAGTAAAGAGAAAATTAAACTTTTATGGTTTACGCAATGTGGTGAATCCGGACTATGCTACTATCACAGTATAAGCGGACACCACGACAGTGTTTTAACTGTAAATCAAGGAAATTGCTGAACTCTCGAAATATGGAATATTGTATTTTCATGGGGCCCCTTTCTGTGGTTCTCCTGGGCTGTAGCCCCCCTTCCCCTCCCTGAAATCCGGCCTTTGTAAGGGATAGCACTACTTCACGGGCCAGATTTGGCCCGCTTGTGTTAGATTGGGCATCACTACTTCTTCTTCCTCGTTCTCATTATTATGTTGGAGCGTTCAGATGACTAGATCAATATACGAGATAAACTGCGCAGTGGTTCCCAAAACAGGGAGCTCTCCATATAGTTTTCTTTCTTTAGGGTTAGGGCATAACATATGTAGAATAATTTATCTGAGTGCTAATATCACAAAAAGATTCCCAACCTTAAATCAACACAAATACAAAATTCTAGACTTAGAATAAAAACTAAACAGATTATTTTTTATTATAACAGATATAAAAATTTATGTACCAAAAAAAAATGCGGGCTCATATTCTCTACAACGGAAGCGCGGTGGCTGAATAAGTGGTCAAGCACTGAGTTTCCGAATCGAGGGGTCCCGAGTTCGAATCCATGTGAAGACTGGGATTTTTAATTTCGAGGTCTTTATGGGCGTCCCTGAGTCCGCCCAGCTATAATGGGTACATGGCATTGGGTGAAATTAAAGGCGGTTGTTCGTTGTGCTGGTCACATGACACACCGTTAACCGTTGGCCACAGAATCAGATAAGCTTAACATCATCTGCCCCTATAAATCGCAAGGTCTACTTTTATATTGTCTACGGCGTTGGCGTCCATAAAATAATATAATGATTGCTTAGCTGTGGAATGTTAATTTTCCTTTATTATTATGGCGAATAACTGAATAGCTAGTTTTTTGGTGTTTGTTTTGTTAGGAATATTTGAAGTGCTGATAATTTATGCGCATTCAATAGTAGGCCTATAAGTTATCGGCTCTTTTTAGCAATGTCTTTAAGTATTTCGTTTGAAGCACTTAGTCATATCATAATCTCTCGCTCTCTGACAGTCATTTTGTGCCATAACAAATTATACCCAAAAAAATGAAAATCACTTGGCAGCTGTAAAAGGAACAACGTTAATTAAGTTGGAGAAACCTAATATAAGATCTGATTGAAGATCTTTTACATGAAAGATGCCTTTCCGAAACACACACGATCCTTAAAGACAACTTGCACCCATTAAACCACTGTTACATCAGATCTGAACGAAGTGGTCGTCTCCTTTCCATTAGGACTAAAACAGAAAGATTTTAAAACTCCTTTATCCCACTTTCGTCCAGAGTGTTACAAGATCAGCTGTCGTCATCGAGAAGTACATAGAAGTCCAATTCATAAAGCGCTGGTTGTGAGTGTGTATGTGTTTCGTGTGTGAATGTTATTCGAATTTTTCATCTATACTGTTATTGTACAGTAGTTACGCTGATGTTGTCCATTGTAGTCAAGCTGAATTTCCATTTTTAGACCAATAAAAATTATCTTATCTTATCTTATAAGGCTTACCTATGCTTAAAATACACACTTAGTAACAAAGTGAGAAGTATAAGACAATTAAAATGTTTTGTAAAATGTTTTACATAATTCGGATGTTCCTTCAGAGTTGAAGATAGTTTACTTCCTAGTCCAAACCTCCCGCAGGACGACGGGGGATGCGAGCGGGCAGGGTTTGAACCCTCGACTGTCGATAAATCCGAACGACAGTCCAGCGCGCAAACCGCACGACCAGGCAGCCAATTATAAACTATATCAATGTTGTAAACACATTCCCGTGACGCTACACAAACATAAAACAAGTTATATAAGTCAAACAACAAAAACTGGTCACGGATCTCAAAGTCGTCTGTAATTGGCCTTTAGATCTAAACAATCTAAATCTGTATACACAGCGGGTATTACACATGTATTCATTAAAGAGTTAAATAAAAAGATACAATCATAGACATATATATAGACTGGCCGATTAAAGAGTTTTATGAAACGAAAATTTGTGACTTGCAATTTTGTGTACTTTATTATACAGCATTTATGAGCAGTATAAAAGTTAAGTGCTTTTTTAACTTTCTTTTTAATATACACAATGATACACACCTATATATATTGAGGCAGTGTAGTTTTGTTTTATTTCTAAGAATGAAGATCATGCAATTTTTCATAATTCGGAAATCCGAGTACAATAGATATACATGTTTTTAAGTTACATGAAGTTACTTCCTCCGGCCAGTCTATATTTATTTATGTCTATGGATACAATATTTTTTGCACTGACTTCTAGGTCTGGATCACAGACCTATATGTATTATATCTAGACTAGATATGGACATCTTTTCACTCTACAAAATATATCGTGAAAAACTTAATAAAAAGTTGAAACAAGGTGTTGTTTTGTATAAATGTTATAAGAAGGAAAGATGTTTTTTTTTTCCAAACCTAATCTATGTAACATATAATTTAATGTTTAGATCTAGATCTAGTAATTGAGCTTTTAAAATAACAGAACTCTCATTTCATAATTATTATTTTGTAAATTATTAGATATATTATCTAGAAATATCTAAGTAATCAATCTATTTAAATGTACATAAGATGATTTAAATCAACAGACGTGATTTATTTCGATCTAGGATTTTCTAAATATTATCTCAATGAAAATTAACAGGAAACGGCTTTATTTCATATATTTGCGTTAATGTCTAATTCTGTGATAAAAAGCCCATTCTAATTTAAAAAATCCGCAAATCGGTTTTGCATTATTTCTAAACTTTAAAAAAAACAACAACTAAAGATCATTACTTTTCTAAGACAGAAAAGATTGATTTTCTTAGATTTGGGGCGACTTCCCTTACAACTTGAAGAAGAGTTACGTACATAACAATATATATATATATATATAGGTCTGTGAGCTGATCATTATTGAATAAGAATTTGTTTCCGTTTTTTGCAGTCTACGTATAATTTAATAATATATAATATGTCTATGGTCTGGATCCGTAGGTCTATCACCAAGCTAGAATCTTCCATTTATACCATATATCTAGATCCAGTAACGTAGTCTGTAGTACTGCAGTCTCTTTCTATGTTGTCATGTTTACACCTATATCCTTAAAATAAAATTTTACATACTCTGAGTAGATTTATAAATAGGGGTAACCAAGATTTTTTTCGTGGAGGGGGGGGGGGCTAAAAATGTTCCTTTTTTTTAAATTTATCATTCACTAATAGTGAAGTAATCCCTCTTACATAAGGTCATCAGCTTCATAAATTTTTTTTTTTAATTTATCATTCACTAATAGTGAAGTAATCCCTCTTACATAAGGTCATCAGCTTCATAAAGGAACCATTTAAAAATCAAAACCAACGTTTAATACGCTACTTGTATCTTCTTATATTTCATTTTTTGCAATGAGAATTTCCGCTGTAGCTATATGACGTAACGTGTCTTTAAAAATCTTTTTTTTTTTGACGTCATTTGGTATAATGTCATTGAAAAAAGACGAAGCCAGATGTCATTTTAAGACGATGTGAAAGCCATCTGTTTCTATGAACTTTCTATGGCCGACACAACGACCAGTCACCTTTACTTTTCCCCAACTATTGTCAGGTACCGATGAGAGAAATCATTGGCGCCCTATAGATACTGAAATGTCGCATTGCAGCTTTCATATGGATCCTAACTTAATGTTTTATAAATATAAAGTTGAACCTTTTATTGGTTTGTTGTTTACTATTAATTGTGAATAATTGTAGAATTGATGCATTTTAATGAAAAAAAACTGCTTGCATAATTAATTTCGAAAATTAAATTTTGGGCATTCAGAAAAAAAAAATAGCCATAACATCAGAATTTAAAAAGATCTAAATCTAAAACATCATGATGTCGGATTTTCAATATCTTTTTTTTTTCACAATCTAAATGGGACGGACGGACAGGCGGACTGAAAGACAGACAGACCACACAAAACTAATAGCAGCAATTCCCTATTTGAGGCCACTAAAAAGAAGATTAAAACTAAAATACAATTCAAACCTAGGCCGATAGCTCAATATGCGTCATCAGTTGGGGATAGCTCAACTTAACAAATATTAAACTAGATAATACTCAAATCAGAGATTTATTACAACAAATGAGATTGGACCATAGCGCTCTGAGCATGCTATAAGCATGAAAGTAGCGCTATATAAAAGCTATAATTATTATTATTTAAATAACTGATGAATTTAGTCTAGATAAGTAATAATATTGAATAAAAAAAAAGTCACATTACTTTCATCTAAATTGAATCAATAACATCTACCTTGTGTCGATATGGTGGATAAAGGGAAGTAATGATTGAGTTTATAGAAATATTTATGCCGATAATGAAATTATTTTACCTTCTTATGTTTTAAGAATATTATTGTTTTTTTTTTTTTGTTTGTTTTTTTTTAAGAAAAAAAGTATAGATTTAATAGAGAATAATATAATTTTGGCATCGGGGTTATAAAGTTTTATAAGGGAACAGTGTAGATTTACTAGAGAGAAACAGAGTTTACTATGTGAATGGCTGATAGATCTATATACTTGGTAACGAAAATTCCTGGGAAATCTGTACCCACATATAAGACGAAACAGGGTGTAGGACACGCACTAACCATGAGATATATCAATTGTATAAAGGCCCGTTGATAGTGACCGAAATAAAAAATAAACAGACTACGTTGGGCAGGTCACCTTGAAAGAATGTCAGATAACAGAGGAGCCGAAATTGTATGCAAGCAAAAACCAAAAGGCAGGCGACCCAAAGGCAGACCCCGAATGCGATGGATTGGTGATGTGGAGGCAGATCTGCAACAGCTTGGGGTTAGGGCGTGGAGACGAAAGGCTCAGGAGAGATCTGAATGTAGAGATGTGTTGAAGCAGGCCAGAGCCCTCCATTGGATGTAGCGCCACTGGGGTGGATGGATGCCTGGTATTGTGATGTACACTCTGGGCTGTCATACAGGGGCGTAGCTAGGAATTAGCCATCATTTGGGGACCAGGGGGGGCTTGAGCTCTTTTGTGGCCCCCGCATTTTGCGTAAAATTTAATATTTAATGTAAAAAACACTCATTTTGCCCCCCCCCCCCAAAGTGAAGGCCCGGGGGGGGGGATTTTCAAACTCTCCCCCCTCCTCCACCCACGCTAGCTTCGCCACTGCTATCATTACCATGCCCGCCACTCCCCCTCCCTCAAGGGCCGTCCTGCGGGAGGCTCGGGCTAGAGTGTACTCATTATTATTCCTAAAAGGACATCAGAATTACAGGGGGAAAATAATACACATACAAATTATGATTAATCATTAGAGAACATATAGTTTCGTTTGTACATGACAAAATTTTAATTTGTTTTCCTTGGTGACAAAGTGTTTTAATAGTAGGCAGTGGGTCTGTGTCGCTCTATTGATTATTATTATTATTTTGCCATATTTATTGATGTCGCCATAGTAACACACTGAAGCAAATGTTACATTGAAATCGATGCGCTGCAAAAAAATAGTTCATTAAATATCAGCCCAGCCAAGGACCTTATTTAGACAAGTATCGACCTAAGCCACGGACACTATGTAGATGACTATTGATCCTCAACCTCTGACAGGCGTATGACTGACATTGTGGTAGGGTCAACTTGATGAAGGACGTCTGTTTGTATATCATTTTCTGTTTGCGCGTGTGCAGGAGGTGCAGACTGCGTAGCGCGGTGAAGGAAAGTGTTTAGGTTGTGTGAGTCTGTGCGGGTTGTTGGTGGTTGTGTGAGTGTATGTTGTGTGAGTCTGTATGGTGTGGGTGTGTATGTTGTGTGAGTCTGTATGGTGTGGGTGTGTATGTTGTGTGAGTCTGTGTGGGTGGCTGTGTAAGTCTGTGAGGGTGGTTGTGTAAGTCTGTGTGTGTGGTTGTGTAAGTCTGTGTGGGTGGTTGTGTAAGTCTGTGTGGGTGTGTATGTTGTGTAAGTCTGTGTGGGTGGTTGTGTGAGTCTGTGTGGGTGGTTGTGTAAGTCTGTGTAAGTGTATGTTGTTTGAGTCTGTGTGGATGTGTATGTTGAGTCTGTGTGGTTGCATTTTGTGTGTGTGTGTGTGTGGGTAGTTACGTGAGTGTTTGTATCTGTGCTGAGAAAATCTCTTGCAGATTTCTCGAACTAGACCAAGAAACTATCAAGCAACAGAAATTATTATTATATGCCGATTTTTCCTGGTCGATTCTGTAGTGCTATGTTAGCTTCTAGCGCTGGTTCGAATCCCTCTCATGTATGTTATTCTTTCTAGATTTTGACTCAGACGATTTAGTTTCGAATTTCTATAATTTTGTCTTTCTCAATATTCGCATATTTCTTAAATGTATGACTTTCTATTAGAAATGTATAAACCGTTGGGCTATCCGGCTTTAGCTGGGGGGGGGGGAGAAGTTGTTTATAGATCGGGCAAATCATAATCTCGTTGGACTTGAGTTACAGAAACATCATTTGTATTTGAATTTGTATACGAGATGAAAGTATATGAACTCACAGTAACGTGTCTTAAAGATGTGCTCATCTTTTTGAACAGTCATTTTTCTCTTTTGAATTAGAAGTGGACCAACACTCTGAGCATGGAGGGAAGTCACACAAATTTCTCATGTCACGGACCCAACATCGAGCCCAATAGAACTGAGCGCAAAGGAACTGAACTCAATGGAACTGAACCCAATTTAACTGAGCGCAAAGGAACTGAGCCTAATGGAACTGTGCCCAGAGGAACTGAGTTTCTGCAGCTTCATTGTGCACTGTGGTCATAAAGGGCTCACCTCCGCGTGTCGGTCCGGATGTGTCCTGGGCTGGTGGGGCCTACTTTTTTTTAGGGGGGGGGATGGGTGTATCACTGTTTTAAAGCACTATTTAATTACGTCTGACTCTGAACTCCAAGTACATGTACGATCTTAAAATGTTAGTAGAAGGTGGCTGAGTGCTAAAGCGCTTGGCGAACTGAGGAGTCCAGGGTTCAAATCCAGGTAAAGACTGGATATTTAGAGCACATCTGAGTCCAAACATTAGTTGAGGAAAGGTAAAGGCGGCTGGTCGTTGAACTGGCCATATGACACCCCCGTCAGCCAAAGAAACAGATAACCTTTACATCAGGGGTTCTCAACCTGTGGGTCGCGACCCCCTTGGGGGTCGATTGACGATTTGGAAGGTGTCGCCTAAGACCATCGAAAATATGGATTGTTATTGTCTATTCTTCTATTGCTGTGGGGGGGGGGGGGGGTCGCGGGAGAGTTGGGGATTGTAAAAAGGGGTCTCCGAGCATAAAAGGTTGAGAACCGCTGCTTTACATCATCTAGACCGCAAGGTAAGAGGGGGAAAATTAACTTTTTTTAAATTTTGGCTATTTTGCAAAAAAAAAAAAAAAAAATATTGACAAGACAGCCACTGTCACAGGGACACAGGACAAGAATTTATCGAGTAGATCTATAGTGTAAGCTTTTTAAAAAATGTTTAAACTCCACTTGTGTACCTCCGAAGATTGCCTTAGAGACCTAGAAACATGACACCGTAACACCTATATCAAAATTGTAAGGATTAGATCCGTCTATTTCCATTGTGTGAACACTTTAATGACTTAACTATTTCTTCTTCTGTCACTCCACAGGTTCCGGTCAAAACTTCATGCACCAATGCTGTACTTTAATTAATTTAGTGAATTTGTGAATTTCTTTTATTTTTAAAGATTTATTGACAATCCGTTCCTCTTTTCTAATGTACAGCTCATCGCTATAGTGTTGAATTGTAGGCAATATCAATATTTAAGTCTAAATTAATTTAGTGTTTCATTACATATAGATCTACTTTTAGCGTGTGTGCTGCTTACATCTAGATCTACTTTTAGCGTGTGTGTTGCTTACATCTAGATCTACTTTTAGCGTGTGTGTTGCTTACATCTAGATCTACTTTAAGCGTGTGTGTTGCTTACATCTAGATCTACTTTAAGCGTGTGTGTTGCTTACATCTAGATCTACTTTTAGCGTGTGTGTTGCTTATATCTAGATCTACTTTTAGCGTGTGTGTTGCTTACATCTAGATCTACTTTTAGCGTGTGTGTTGCTTACATCTAGATCTACTTTTAGCGTGTGTGCTGCTTACATCTAGATCTACTTTTAACATATTTGTTGCTTACATCTAGATCTACTTTCAGTGTGTGTTGCTTACATCAAGAGATAATTACACCCTGTTTATTGCCTACATCTACCGAGAACTACTATAAGCGTGTGTATTGTTTACATCTAGCATTAATGTGAGCTCGTGATTTGCTTACTTCTGTTCCCTGATGTAATTATGCGCAATGCTTACATCTGTAATTTATTGCAGTCGTTTGTAATAATTTCAACATTGTCTATTTTTATTTGTTTTGTGTTTTCTACAATTAGATCTTAATTAAGTATAAAACTTAGATCTAGATGTGATTGAGTTGATTGTAATACCTAGGCTGACATGTAGCTTTATAGATTTAATTAAATATGTGCTAAACATTTAGATCTAATGATGTCTGTGTAATTCTTCAATCTTGATATCATCTGAGTGTAGTAGCCTACTTTCATTTATATATAAACTAGCCAGTTATGTGTAATACATTTAGATCTAATTTAGTTTGTGTAGTTCTAGAATCTAGATGTAATTTAAGTTTAGATGCTATTAGATAGGCTATATGTAATCTTTACATTTATATCTAATTTAGTTAATGTAGTTCTTACATTTAGATCTAAATTTTCTTGTAAGACAAACGCTTAATAATTTAACCATTCATCCATATAATTTTTCTTCTCTCGAATGTTGTGTCTAGTCTTTACTGTATGGGCTTCATAAATTAGATTAGCCTACTATGTAATTTATATGTACCGTATGTATTTATGTATGAATGAACGATACTTATATAGTCCAGTGACTTGTATCAGTACACTATTATGACTTACGTATTATGCACTAAGACAGACAACGGATATAACTTTTAGTTAAACAAATGAAAACATTTTTAATAGTAAATTTTCTTTGGTAAAGCATTAAGTAAGCCACGTTATCTTCTACTAAACATGTTATGAAGATGTTATGAAGATGTTATCAAGATGTTGTGATGAAGATGCTAGAAATACACCTTAGTGGTTGGTGATTTGGGCAACCACCCTTAGAAAGTGGGGGGGGGGGGGTTGTGAGGTCGCCATAAAGACAATCTTAGTCAACCTCAGCCCATCATGCAAATATTTGTTATCCTAGTATGACACTCGCCCGTGAACTGCTTAAGCCGGCTCTGGTTATGAAGATGTGATGAAGATGTTATCAAGATGTTATGAAGATGTTATGAAGATGTTATAAAAATGTTATGAAGATGTTATCAAGATGTTATCAAGATGTTATGAAGATGTTATGAAGATGTTATGAAGATGTTATGAAGATGTTATAAAAATGTTATGAAGATGTTATAAGGAGGTTATGAAAATGTTATGAAGATATTATGAAGATGTTATAAAAATGTTATGAAGATGTTATGAAGATGTTATGAAAATGTTATGGAGATGTTATAAAATGTTATGAAAATGTTATGAAGATGTTATTAAGATGTGATGAAGATGTTATAAAAATGTTATGAAGATGTTATGAAGATGTTAAAAAAATGTTATGAAGATGTTATGAAGATGTTATCAAGATGCTAATAAGATACAATTATTTTCTTTAAAAGTTTTTAAAACGTATGATAATGTCGTACATTATATTTCATGAATCTTTATAATATCTCTCTAATACCAGAGTATAACCTTTATACGTGTTTTAATAACTTAGATCTATGTTTAAAATATAACATGCAAATGTTATGCTTGGCGATATTTTAAACTACATTGAGACTACAGACCTAATTCTGTGTAGACCTAATCCCAGACTGAAGCAGATTATCTCTTGTTCCATTATATTGTCAATGAACGGATCTAATTTCAAGGCTTTAATAGCTATGATAAAGTAAAGTTCCCCTTTCAGACCTTGTGATCTATGGGGCAGATGATGTAAATGTCATCTGTCTGTATGGCCCACGGTTAACGAAGGTGTCATGTGGCCAACACAACGACCAACCACCTTTACTTTTCCCCAACTAATCTCAGGTACCCATTAGAGCTGGGTGGGCTCAGAGGCCCCCCTAAAGATCCCGACAGTAAAAATCTAGTTTTCACTAGGATTCGAACCAGGGGCCCAGGTTCGGATGCCAAGCGCCTACAACTAAGCCACCTCGCCTCTAATAGATATGATAAGTTTCAATAAAATGATATAACGCTTTATTGTTCTTTAACCTCCGATGCTTTGGACTTTTAAGGAGGTAAGATAAACTAACCAATGAGGAAGTAATGCGAAGAGCAGGATGCCAGGACATCCACGCTGTTATCAGCAGCAGACGGCTTGGCTGCCTTGGTCATGTTCACAGAATGTCACAAGGTCGACACCCACACGACATTGCGGTGATCTAATAAAAGACAGGAGAGCGGTCGCCCAATTTTAAGCTATACTGATGTATGCAAAATCGACATGAAGCTCTTCAAAATCGACACTAACAGCTGGGGAAAAGAGGCACCGGATAGATCCACACGGAGAGCGAGCATAAAGGAAGCGTCCTGGATTGCAGATGATGTACACACCAGTAGCAGAAAGAAGGGTGAAAATGCTACAGCGCCTGGTGTTTACATAAGCCCAACCTGTAATCAGAGTTGTGTATTATTGTTGATTGGCCTCTAGTCACACAAGAAGATAATTAACATGGCATAGACAGACTGCGCTTTACAAGAAATAGAGCTATGGACATAAAATGAGATAAAGTGCAAGGCTTGCAATGAATACATTTAAATCAGAAAGTCTATATGGGGAAAAAAAAAGACTTAGATATGTCAATAAATTGAAAGAAATATTTCATGCATAGATGTTTATATTTCGAACTAAAAATGTTAACAGTATGATTAAATAAACTTATTAATTTCGGTTTTCTTAAGAAACAAATTTACGTCATAAGCTGGCGTCAAGTTTCAATCTATTTATAGTTTATGTTATCAGAGACATAGACATACACATCGACATAGACATTTACATAGACATAGACACAGACATTGACATTGACATAGACATAGACTGTCCTGGCCAAAAAAAAGACATTTTGTAATGACCTATTTTCTTATGCTATGGATTCAAAGATCAATAGACTATGTACAACTTTTTCTATTTTTTTATTTATTTATAATAACGATAAAAAAGTCCAGAATTTAGATCTTGTTTAAACTTCATGTTTTTTATAGTGTCGCTTCTCGTTCTGAACTGTCTAGACTAGCGATTGATAACACATTTAATCTTGTCCAGTGTAACTATGTATCAAGGGCAACTGGTTAGGTTATATGAAAAACTAAGCGAATGCCCCTAAGGCCGGTGCCTAAATGGGCACACTATAATGTCAGTAAGTCTCGTACAAGCGATTGGCCTCGACTTAACTTTTATTAAAGATCTTTACATACTTAACTGTGCAATAATGGTATACACACATTCCAAATAATGGAATCGCTTAAACCCGTAAACCGCGCTTCTGTGAGTTTTAATTTCTCTGTACACACTAAGAGATTAACAAACAACTTAACTCTTTCTCTCCTAACTGACGATACCAACGTTGATTCCACCAGAATGTGGTAAATAATTACGGAGAGAAAGAGTTAAGACATATTTTTTTATTGTCTGATATAAGTCGTACTAGAGTGAAAATATTGGCGTGAATTAAAACTCGCGTAGCTACAGCCTAATGACGTAACAAACTAATTAAGATTGTGATTTCACTGTAGATTTTTTAAAATTATTATTACAAAATGAGATTTCCTGTAGCCCTAAGTTTTTTTACAGGTAGAAATACAATACGTTATAAAAACCCAGTTTACGTACATGCGTTCTGTTTTGTACATATCAGTTTTGTACATATCAGTTTTGTACATATCAGTTTTGTACATATCAGTTTTGTACATATCATATACCATCAAGTTGTGGACCGAATCGCATACCCCCCTCTCCTCTTTCTTTTTTTTTTCTGAGCCTCACTCTCTGTCACCGCGAAAGTTACGTGGGGTAACTCTAGCCCGACTTGCA
This sequence comes from Biomphalaria glabrata, assembly GCF_947242115.1. Lineage (NCBI taxonomy): Eukaryota > Metazoa > Mollusca > Gastropoda > Planorbidae > Biomphalaria > Biomphalaria glabrata. The sequence goes on along the minus strand of NC_074721.1, from coordinate 2,001,882 downwards.
TGACTTTTTCATCGTGGTGTCCCGCATAGTGGGGCCACGAAAGAGAATTATATATATATATATATATATAGATAGATGTATATTATTGCATATTATTCTGATTGAAAATTGTTGTTGCATTATTTGTGTGGCATACTATGTACATGGATCAAAGATTACGCTGCACAAAAACTTGGACTGGATCTAGTGTGAACTGAACTAAAATTAAAATAATAGGATGGTTATTTGTCTATGCGATGTGGATCTATTGGTCAAGATGAATTTAATTTGACTAAAATGCAATAAAAAATTAGATATCCCATAAATTAAATAAAATATTCTTTTTTATCAGCTCGTACTCTATGTTCAAATACTGTAGTGCTATAAATAATGTAGTGCTATAAATAATGTAGTGCTATAAATAATGTAGTGCTATAAATAATGTAGTGCTATAAATACTGTAGTGCTATAAATAATGTAGTGCTATAAATAATGTAGTGCTTTAAATAATGTAGTGCTATAAATAATGTAGTGCTATAAATACTGTAGTGCTATAAATACTGTAGTGCTATAAATACTGTAGTGCTATAAATAATGTAGTGCTATAAATAATGTAGTGCTATAAATAATGTAGTGCTATAAATAATGTAGTGCTATAAATAATGTAGTGCTACCTACTTTCATACTTGTTATGAAATAAATAGGTGAAAAAATGTCCAGCAAGGGATTGGAACCTTATGATATATTTAATAGAATTTTAACTTTCAATAAGTTATTTCACTTTTTTTCACTTCTGCTTTTACCTTCCACCCAATAGACGCATTTAAACCATTTGTAGTGTTAACTAAGTTCCAAACTTTGACCACCTTGCTACCAACTTCTTCCTTAGTGCCATTAGAGAATGGAATGGGTTGCCTGAATCAGCCAGGAAAACCAACGGCTAAGCAGAATTTAAGCAACTGATTAACATGCATGACTAGATTGACTCATGGAGTGCGTAGGACGTAATTATCTTCTTTTTTTTTTTTTGAAGTAACGTCTGTAATATATAAGGTAAGATCAGATTGGATAAGATAAGATAAGAGAGATTGTGCTTAGGCCTATAGGAAAAACAGCAAAAGTCAAATTCTAAACTAAATTAATATTTGAACAAGTGTCTTAAGTTGGCAGTGACTTTGACCGCAAGCCTTTGATGGTGACCTGATTAAAAACTGTTAGTTTTTTAAAGATTCTATTTTCAAGCCTTTGATGGTGAATGGCCTGATTATGTTTATAAAATTGTTTTACATGTTTCGGATGTTCCTTCAGAGTTGAAGATAGTTTACTTCCTAGTCCAAACCTCCCGCAGGACGAAGGGGGATGGGAGCGGGCAGGATTCGAGCCCTCGACCATCGATAAATCCGAACGACAGTCCAGCGCGCAAACCGCACGACCAGGCAGCCATCCTAAAAACTGTTAGCTTGACAAAGATTATATCAACCCACTCCGTGTGTGTGTCCTACAGGATTCTTGTTGGTCACATGTTATATACCCGTTTCCCATTCTCGGATCAAGCTGAAACTTACACAATCATTCAATGTCGACGACAACACATGAAACAATTAACCAATTAGTTAATTAATTAGTATTAATTAATTAATTGTGTTTTATATAGAAGAAAAAAAGAATCTTGAAAAATTGAAACAAATGGCACTAAATGAGCGTTTTTTTTTTCAGTCATATAATTTTTTTTAAAGTCTTTTTTTCTATTTTGCAGTTAACTGCTGGGAAATAATACATACAGGGCCGGATTCAAGTATGTAGAGGCCTCGTGGCAGAGTTTTTGTAGAGGCCTCTACACTTTATCGAAACCTAACTACAAAAACCAATTATTAATAATATAATAATATTATTGTAATACTAAAATCTTAAAGTGTGCTATATTTTAGAAAAAAAAAGAAATACCCTTCTTGTAAATTGAAGCTAATTTTCCTTCTTTGAAAAGAACATTTATAAGCATACTTTTGTTTTAACTCTTTCTCTCCGTAATTATTTATCACATTCTGTTTGAATCAACGCTGGTATCGTCAGTTAGGAGAGAAAGAGTTTAAAAAATGTATATCTTTGAGTTTGCGGAGGGTAAGCCCCTAGGATGACGAATTGTCGTAAATACCGAGCTGCCTTTATTTATTTATATCCGTCTGCCCTCCCGTTAATCCGGCCCTGAATACATACAATCAAAATTGAGACTTATGGACTAGGTAATGACTTTATAAAACAAAGTCGCGTGACCATATATAGTTGAGTGAAGCTACAGTGAGACAGATTCTAGGACACATTCTAGTCTGCACGGTGCACGCATGTAGAGTTTGTGTATTTGTTTTCCTCGAGTTTATAAGGCGCACAAATCTTAAATACACAATTTGAGCCGTGAATTCCAATATTGACATGCACATTTCGAATTATGACATACACATTTTGAATCATGACATACTCATTCCGAGTCATAGCTTACCCATTTTAAATCATGAAATGCACATTTCGAATGATGACATACACATTTTAAATCATGACATGCTCATTTTGAATCGTGACCTATACGTTTTAAATCGTGACATACACATTTGGAATGATGTCATACATTGAATAGCGACATACACATTATGAGCAGGGCATGATTTAAACCTGACAAGGCTATAAGCCATTTGAGATTTGGGGCCCCCCTTTAAGCAAAGTAAGGAAATGTTTCCTTGGCTTGTTCTAGAAAATCATGGTAAATATCTTTAGAACCATTTTATAGGGGGTCTTCAAGCAAGTGCGTTCTCTAAGCTATAATTTGTGCTGTCTGTAACCAAATCCAGCACTGATAATGAACCGTGACCATTTCGACACTTTGACTCGTGACTACCATATTTTGTATTTTCCCATACTTGGCCAGTAGTTCAGCTTTTTCATTCTCTTCTGTTTAAATGTGTGCTGGTATACATTAGAGATGTGTGAACAGGTTTTGTCAAACCAACAACTTTCATAACCGCTTAATCTCAAAGCCCATGGTTCTCATATTTTCTTTGTTTTTCCATTTCAGTTTTCCTTATATTATGGGATAGTGGTACGGTCAATAATGATAGCAGTTTTTACTTTTTTGTTAATGAACAGCAGATCAGGGCGATTAAAATCTACCGTTTTTTTCGGTCAAAATAGGCCTATCCCAGTACAGCTGATGATCAGTAGACTCGAGAACCTCTTGTGGCGAGTATTTGTCATAAGGAGGAATATGGGCACTTGTCTAATTATGTGTGAAAGCCAGGCGTTAATGTATTAATTTTGCAACTTGGTTATGACGACCTAGGTAGGCAGATTCTGATAGGGCTGGACATCCTGCCATTATGTTTTCAATTGACTCACCCGCATTCCCGCACTTTCGGCATTTGTCAACAACATTGAGTTTTACGATATGCTTCTCGTAGTTTCTGTCTTAAATACTCTATTATTATTATTATTACTATTATTATTATTATTATTATTATGTTAGAAACGAATGAGTATTCATTTTCTGGAGGAATTTTCTATTATTATTATGATTATTATTGATACTTTTGTCTTCCATATTCCAATATGATTATTACTGCCCTCTGGTGATATGGTGATAAAGGTTTCCTGCTGCCTTTAGGCGCTTAACTAACACAACTCAGCTCGAACCTACATCGGGATTCGAGCTCGGCCCCCCCCTCTTTTAGGTGGCCGAGTGGTTTCGGCCCCTCCAAGAATATTTCAATTTTAATGGTTCATCATCAATAATATCAATATCGCAGCAATATTTATGGAAATAATACATTAATAAGAACTTAACAATTAATATTTAATTATAATTCGTGACGACGGCATTATCAAAGTTGAAAGTTAATAGTAGTTACATGTATAGATTACATCTACTCCAAGATAGTAGTCAGTGATCTACATCAATCCTAACAAGATTAACAATCATAGAATCGATTCTTTTAATAAAAACCGACTATCTGATCGTTTTACGGTTGATGGTCATATCATTTCAACTGGAAATCTTGGAAGGCATGGGATTCTCCCCATGTTTGACCCTAACCAATACTTCCGTCTGGTGCCCAGGTCTGTGGTTTAGTTACCCGAGCCGGCAGGGCGCCGGCATCGGGGCGTAGATTGTATTCAAATAGTACTTACCCTTAGGAAATTATAAATTCTCATCCCGTGTGTGGCGCCATGTTACAGCTCATCTCCAACAGAAATACAATTAAAACAAGAAACAATCAGCAGACTGGAAACTGAATTCTAGAATCTTCATTCACTGAACAATCCATATAGTGATGTAGCGAGCATGTGCTATAATATTCCTATTGCTTCTTTACGGGGTTTACTCCCAAAATAAAGTTAAATCTATTCTATATAAATAA